>NC_069075.1:65480708-65797288 GCF_025698485.1 Gossypium arboreum | reverse complement strand
ATATTGTAGCTCAATACGCATCTATCATTTACTTCATAACCAAACATCATCATAAGTAAATATATACCTTGAGATAGTATATATGTCATACCAATACATCATGTGCAAACATATATACATATAGGTGCAAGGGCGAATCTCAAGTCGATTATAACTAAACATGAACATAAATCCAAAACACAAATCTTACCTACCATGTAATAAGCATAAATCATACTTATGGGTATACCATGGCGAATACATCACAACACCATACCATTTCAATTTTGGTCATGGTTAAACAAAGAACTTAATGTCTCACTCAAAAATGCTAAAAAGAAAATCCAAGAGTCCTCAATCCACCATCACATGTATCATTATCAATCTTCATATTTAGCATGCAATGGCATTAACACAAAATCCACCTTGGCCGAATATCATCCCCATGACATAGCAAAAATTTGAACCATGGGCTAATTAGAACTCAAGCTAGCAACTAAAATCATGCATGAATCTCATGGCACAACCTCAAACATACCTTAATCTAGACACAAGTATGGCCAAACCTCCTCCTAATCCTCTTCCAAACCAAGCATGAAGCAAGAACTCCTTCCTTCTTCCTTAGAATTTTCGGCTCAAAGAAATGAAAGAGGATGAACAACAATTTTTTTTTCTTTTTTTTCTTCAACTCATGGCAAAATGGGGGGTAACACTCACACATCCTTTCTTTTTTTTTTTCTTTTCCATTTCTTTATTACCCATACTCATTAATTTATTTTTTTCCTCCCATGATGCACCAACATAACATGTCTATGACATGTTTTGCCCATAATCCTTTGTCATGGCCGCCACTACCAATTGGGGGAAATTTGACATGCAAGTCCTCCCTCTTGATTACATGCACTATTAGGTCCTTATAGATTAGCCTATCACATTTCAAAAGTGTCACACAAGTCCTACTAACTGAATTCACATGCAATCGACTAAATCGAAGCTTGAAATTTTCACACATTCATAATTACATATTCTAGACAATAAATATTACGTTCAAACATTTCGGTGACTCGGTTTAGCGGTCTCGAAACCACTTCCCGACTAGGGTCGATTTTGGGCTGTCACATTTAGGCACTAGGAAAAGATGAATATTTCATAATTTTGTTTTATTTATTTTTATGTTTAATAACCAAATTACAAAATTATCCTTTGTTATAATTCATTAAAATTCATTAATCATGTCCATCTTTGTCCACTCACACTAATCATGGTCTAATTACAACATAAGGACCCCTTATTTAAGATTCCTTAGCTATTAAATACTTTTAACTAATAGAATAACACGTTTGCACTTTACGCGATTTAGTCCTTTTTGTCAAATTAACCATCTAAACGATAAAATTTCTGAACGAAAATTTCACACAATCATTTTGTTATGTTGTAAATGTTAAAATAATAATAAAATAAATATTTTTAATTTGGATTTTTGATCGCGAAACCACTGTTTCGATTTGACTAAAAACGGGTTGTTACAACTCTCCCCCTTTGGGATTTTTGTCCCTGAAAATCTTACCAGTGAATAGGTTAGGGTATTGTTTTCTCATAGCTTCCTCGAGTTCCCACATGGCTTTTTTGACACCATGTCATTGCCACAAAATCTTCACCAAAGCTATTCACTTATTTCTCAATTCTTTAATCTCTCGAGCTAGAATTCTAATCGGTTCTTCGTTGTATGTCATATCAGGTTGAATTTCAATCCCTGCCAGAGAAATTATATGTGATGGATCCGATCGAAATCGACGCAACATCGACACATGAAAAACATTATGAATTTTATCTAACTCAGTCGGTAAAGCTAGCTGATATGCCACTAAACCTATTCTTTCGATGATCTCACACAGCTCGATAAAACGCGAACTCAATTTACCGTGGCAACCAAATCTAAGTATTTTCTTCCACGGAGATACATTCAGAAACACTTTATCAGTGAACTGGAATTCAATGTCTTTTCGTTTCAAATTCACGTATGATTTCTGTCGATCTGAAGCTACTTTTAGATTGTCACGAATTACTTTCACTTTTTCTTTAGTCTCTCAGATCAAATCAACCCCGTGAATATTTTTCTCATTAAGTTTGATCCAATATAACAGAGTTTGGCATTTGTGACCATACAAAGCTTCGTACAGTGCAATCTTTATACTAAATTGAAAGCTGTTGTTATACGTGAATTCAACCAATGGAAAATATTTTTCCCAGTTGCCTTCGAACTCTAATACACAACAAAAAAGCATATTTTCGAGAATCTGAATTACTCTCTTAGACTATCCGTCAGTTTGTGGATGAAATGTTGTACTAAAATTCAACCTTGTACCCATAGCTTCTTGCAATTTCTTCCAAAATCATGATGTAAACCTCGGATCTCTATCCGAAATAATCAAAACTGGCACTCTGTGCAATCTAACAATCTCAGAAATGTACAACTCAGCAAATTTGTCAAGTGAGTGGTTAGTATGTACCAGAATGAAATGTGCAGATTTCGTTAGTAGATCAATGATAACCCAAATGGCATTTTTCTTTTTTGGAGACAGGGGTAATCCCGATACGAAATCCATCGTAACTCTATCCCATTTCCACTCTAGTATTATCACAGGCTGTAACAATCCCGAAGGCATTTGGTGTCCAACTTTAACTTGCTGACACACTAAACATCTTGATATGAATTTTGAAATATCTCTTTTCATGCCTGACCACCAATACAATTGTTTCAAATTATTGTACATTTTGGTACTCCCCGAATAAACAAATAAACAACCATTATGTGCTTCGTGTAGAATTTTTTGAATAAGCTCAAAATTCTTTGGTATGCAGATTCTATTTCAGAACATTAAAAAATCATTGGCTCCAATCTGATAGTCTGGATCACTACATGACTCACATTGCACTCTTTTAGCTTGTAATTCGGTATCACACTTTTGAGCTTCACAAGTTTGTTGAAGAAAACCCGGTTTAGCTTTCAACTCTGCTAGAATCGAACCATCATTAGGCAAATTTAGTCTCGTATTTATTGCTCTCAAAATAAATAGAGATCTTCTACTCAAAGCATCTGGGACTACATTTGTCTTCCCCAGATGATAATCAATTACTAACTCGTAATCTTTCAATAGCTCAAGCAATCATCGAGAATCCTCTTACAAAACATTAATAATAACTAGCTAACCCCATAAAACTTCTAACTTCGGATACATTCCTTGGTGGTTTCCAGTCAACAACTGTTCAAATTTTACTTGGATCAACTCGAATACCTTCCGCTGAAACAATGTGTCCCAAAAATCCAACCTCTTAAAGCCAAAACTCACATTCACTGAATTTAACATATAGTTTCTTATCTCTCAAGGTTTGTAACACAATCCTCAAATGCTCTGTGTGCTCCGACTCGTCTCGTGAATAGATCAGAATGTCGTCAATGAACACAACAACGAATCTGTCTAGATACTGTCTAAATATTCAGTTCATCAAATCCATAAAGGCTACAGGAGCATTAGTTAATCCAAAAGGCATAATAAGAAATTCATACTGTTCGTACCTTGTTCTAAATGAAGTTTTCGGCACATCTGAATGTTTAACTCGCAACTGATAATAGCCAGATCTTCAGTCAATCTTCAAAAATACTGTTGCCCCTTTCACCTGATCAAACAAATCATCTATTCTCGGCAACGGATACTTATTCTTTATTGTAACTTTTTTGAGCTGTCGATAATCAATACACATTCTCATTGACCCGTCTTTCTTCTTTACAAATAATACTGGTGTACCTTAAGGTGAAAAACTAGCTCATGCAAAACCTTTATCTGTTAACTCTTGCAATTGAGATTTCAATTCTTTTAATTCTGTCGGAGCCATTTTGTACAAAGATATCGATATCGGTAAAGTTCCTGGTACTAACTCAATAGCAAATTCAACTTGTCTATTCGGTGGTAATCCAGACAACTCTTCTGGAAACACACCCGAAAACTCACATACTATCGACACTGATTCAATCTTCGATTCAGACACTTTTGTATCTAAAATATAAGCAAGGCAAGCTTTACAACCTTTTCTCACACATCTCTAAGCTGACATAGATGAAATTACAATCGGTAATTCACTTGACTCATCTGATTCAATTAGAAGGATTTCACTATTCTGACATTTTAGTTCAATAATCTTTTGTCTATAATTTACAACGGCATCATGTAGAGTCAAGCAACCCATACCTAGAATTATGCCGAATTCATCAAATGGAAATAGCATTAAATTAGCTAGAAAACAATAACCCCGAGTCATTAAAGGACAGTTCTTGCAAACTTTCTCAACTAGAACATACTTGCCTAGGGGGTTCAATACTTTAATCATAAACTCAGTAAATTCAGTAGGCAATTTTTTACTAGACACTAAATTCTAACAAACATACAAATGTGTCAATCCAGGATTAATTAAAGCAATCTCATTAGTATCGTAAAGAGAAAAGGTACCGATTAAAACATCAGGTGACGATGCCTCTTCTCGAACGCGAATAACGCAAGCTCTAGTAGGTGCTTTGGCCTTAGATTTCATAGCAGAGTCTTTCGTTGTACCTCTACTACTAGTCACATTTCCCGAATTTCTCGGTGGCCTCCCTCTTGTGGTTGTATTACTGGGTCTTGCATTTTGGAATTGATCTTTCTTAGCTAACTCAAGACAATCCCGAATAAAATGATCTGGTGATCCACGTTTGTAACAAGGTTTATTACTTTTATTCCAACATTCTCAAAAATGTCTTCTCCCACACTATTGACACTCGAATTTATTGTTTCTCAAACTGCCAACACTCGATACTGATGTATCTTGAGCTTTAGGACCTGAGTATTTGTAACATCCCTTACCCGTATCCGAAGCCGGGACACGGTTTGAGGTGTTATCAGACTTAAACATTCATAAACATGCAAAACTAGGCCAAAAAATTTCATCCAAATTAAAACTTTTCAAACACATGTACATCATCCCTTATACAGGCCTTCGAGGCCTAAAACATACATCGGGGTCGTTCAGGACTAAACCTAGGACTTTAGAAAGCTCTGGGAAAACATAGAGAAATTTTCATAAAACAGGGTCACACGCCTGTGTGGACATAGAGACAGGCGCGTGTGTCTTCAACATACCGGTGTCCTCAGGCTGTGTAATTCTCTGTTTATGACGTCAACAAAACAAATTGATGCACATGGCCAAGCCACATGCCTATGTGCTAGGCCATGTCCTCCACACAGCTGAGACACATGGCCGTGTCTCTGCCCGTGTAGCCAACACTTAGGCTATTTTCCAAGCCTTATGTTGTCCTTAATTCTCTCCCATACTTATACACATTATAGACACACATTATAACATCAATTTAATGGTTAATCATCCTTTAGTAAAATTCCGTTAAAGCATTTACATGTTGTCATACATGTGTTTATTACCTATACTCATGTTACACCAAGTTAGACATTCCAATTCACATTCTACAATTGTCCATATTCAATCATTATCAACTTACTACCATGCCACACATTCATTCCATGGCCACGACCATCTCGAATGGTCTTAGAGCATTCATCATGTACATGTGTTATACTAATCATTCATAACAACCAATTATAAACACATCACAAACATTAACACATAGCAAGAATAATTAGGCTTACAAGCCATAACCATTTAAGCCACATCTCATGGCCATATACAATAAATCAATATAAGCCAATACATTTAGCTAACCATAACAACATCTAACATGAAAACTAGTCATTATACATGCCACTCACTTGAAAGTATTTAATACACATGACAATACTCCGGAGTTGTTGGCTTGATGGTGTGGTGCTACCTCCGACTGTCTCTAACCCCAAGCTGACCTGAGAACACAAAGGAAATGGAGAGAAGGGAGTAAGCTTAAAGCTTAGTAAGTCTATATGAAAATAATAAGCAAATTATCAACATGATTCCATGAATATGTAATCATAATTACACTTTTGCTGATTTTCTAGTCATGCTGTTTTCACAAGTCATAGTTACTAATTTATTTATATTCGGAGATAAAAAAACTCCAAATTAAGATCCATTAATTTTCCATGAAACTAGATCATATATCTTCTTACCATAAAATTTTAAGAATTTTTGGTCTAGCCAATAAGTACAGTTTATTCATTAAAAATACTCCTATTTCACTATCTGACAGCTCCGACCTCTCTTCACTAAAAATTATTTATCTCATGGTACGGGACTCAAAATTGAAAACCACTAATTTTCCCAGAAACTAGACTCATTAAGGATTTTAATCATAAAAATTATGACCCATAATTATTTTTTTACAATTTTCAGTGATTTTCCAAAATCAAAACAGGGGATTCCAAAATCATTTTGACCCTGTCTAACAAAAATCCAATTATCACAAAATATGAAATACTTTTTCCTTCATTGTTTCTTTTATGAGAAAATAGACTCATTAATATTTAATTTCATATCTTATTCAATCTCTAGTTCAATTTCTACCATTTTTGGTGATTTTTGAAAATCACACAACTGTTGCTGTCCAAAATTGTTTTATTACAAAATTTCACTTTTACATAATTTCACTTATTCCATTCTATCTTACCAAAAGATTCGCTCAACTATTGAGCACATTGCTCACAACTTTTCACATAGATATATTTGCCCTTATTCATCACATAGTCATGTACATATGTGATAGCCCAAAATTGACCCTAGTCGGGATGTGGTTTCGGGACCACAAAACCGAGGCATAAAAATAATTTAAAATTTATTTTGATGCCTATGATATGTGTTAAATTGTGTGTGACATTTTTGATGATTTGATTTAGTGTTATAAATGTGAATTTCACTAGAAAGGGCCTAGTAGTAAACTTTGAAAGTATGATAGGGAAATGTGTGATGACTAATTAAAGCATGCATGCAAAACAATGGACTTGCATGTCAAATACCCCCTTTTATAGGTGGTGGCGGCCATGGCAAGAGAGGATGGGCAAAACATGTCATAAACATGTTTTGTTGGTGCATTAGGGAGAAATAATAAGCAAATGAGTATGGGTAAGAAAAGAATGAAAAAAATGTGTGTGAGTGTGGTATTCCCCCATTGCTTAGTGAGTTGTAGAGAAAGAAAGAAAAAATTTGTTCATCCTTTCTTTGAGCCAAAACTAAGGAAGAAGGAGGGATTTTTGCTCCATTTTTGGTTTAGAAGAGATCTAGAAGGAGATTTGGCTATACTTGCATCAAGATTAAGGTATGTTTGAGGTTGTGTCATGAGATTCATGCATGTTTTAGTTGCTAACTTGATGTTCATGTTAGCCCATGGTCCAAATCCTTGTTGTGCCATGGAAATGGTATTTGGCCAAGGTTGATATTGTGTTAAAGCCATTGCATGCTAAATGTGAAGCTTGTTGATGATGCATGCAATGATGGATTGACTACTCTTGAAATTTCTTTTAGCATTCTTGAGTAAGACATTGAATCCTTTGTTTAACCATGACCAAAAAAATTAAAAGGGGTATAGTGTGTGATGTATTCGGCCATGGTATGCTCATGAGCATGGTTTATGCTTCTTGCATGTTAGTTAAAATTTGTGTTTTGGATGGTTATGGACACCTTGAAATTGACCTTGCACCTATATGTGTATATATGTTTGCACATGATGTTTTGGTTATGAAGTAAGTGATAAATATGTTTGTTTAAAGAAGAAAGTGTTGAAGAATGTTTGTGAAATTGCAAGTACATTCGGCCTAGTACACATATGATGTGAAAATCTTGCAATTTATTGTTGATTTTGTGCAAGTATGACTAAGTATAATCGGCCACATGAGGGGAATTATTGTGCATGCATTCGGTTAGAGGCAAGCTTAATGGTGCCTATTCTTGACTTAGGTAATCGGCTACCTTGTTGTGAGCTAAGGCCGAATGTGTGCGTAATTAAAGAAAATTGACTAAAGTGCTTAGTTATGTGATGTTGAGTCAATGATGTGTGTATTCGCCAAGGCTAGCAAGCAAGACTTTAATAAATTGAATTTGTTTGAATTAGCTCAAGAGCTTAGAGGGCCACAATTGGATAAGGGGAAGGAAAAAGTGATCGAATAGCCGTTGAAGCCGTTCGACAACATCCGAGGTAAGTCTTCAAGTAATGACCCTACTTGAATTATGTGAAATGAAATTATGGATGTGTAATGATTACTAATATACGTGTGTATGAGTATTTGAATGGTACCCGGCTAAGTCCCAAGGCAATTACGCTAGTGATTATATTTGTGTTTGAGCCTTAGTAACGAAAATGAAACATGAATGTGTAATGATTATGGATGTATGTGTGCATGAGCAATTGAATGATATCCACGTTAAGACCCGAAGGCAATTGTGCTAGTGACTTTATCCGGGCTAAGACCCGAAGGCATTCGTGCAAGTTGTTATATCCGGGCTAATACCAAGGCATTTGTGCGAGTCGTTATATCCGGGCTAAGACCAAGGCATTCGTGCGTGTGGTTATATCCGGTTGTATTCCGAAGAAGCTTGGGTTGAAGGTGAGCGTTGGTTGCTGTAATACATTTAATTAGTACGCTCGAAAAGCCCAAAGGATAAGGTATGTTTACATGTGCAATGGAAAAGTCGATACGTTTGAATAATATTCGTCAATCGACTAACGAATTTTCAGCTCTTGAATTGGTTGATATCTTGTGAATGTATATGTTGATGAAGTGTGAAGTAAGTATGATTATGTGAATGTGTATAAATGAAATGATTCATTTGGCTATGTGAATGTAATGCTTTAGTTAAAGCCGATTTCATTGCTTGAGATTTACTAAGCATAAACATGCTTACCCCGTTGCTTTGGCTCTGTGTTTATAGATTTTGCTCGCTAACGATCGGATTCGGGATCATTGAAGTGAAGTCATCCACACTATCAAACCCCCTTTGGTACTCTTTTAGTTGAACTTTGGATATGGCATGTATAGGACTACCCTCGGTTGTTTTCAAGTGCTTTTGTGATGTATATGTGTACGGCCATGCGAAAATGGTTCGTAAAAGTGAAGTACTGAATTAGACCATTTGTGGTTTGTAATTTTATATGGTTTCATGATGTTATTATGGATTGGAATGGGAGTGTTGGTCACATGATCAGCCATTTGAATGGCTAAACATGATCATAGGTGGACCTATGTATGACTAGACTATAGTTGGTCCATGGAAACTACAAAATAGGTAAGGCCTACCTTAAAAACAGATGCTGCCAGTTGCAGTGATGTGGATGTGAAAAATCACCAAAATTTTTAGGAAGGGTATTAAATTGTGAATAAGTTATGACAACGAACCTTGACGAGTCTATTTTCATATGAAAGTAACGAAACAATCATATGAACAGTATACCGAGAGATATTAAAGTTCTCGTGAGACAGGGCCAGAACGGTTTCTGGGTCCCCTGACGCAACTTTGAAAATTTACTATAAATTATCCAGAAATAATTAGAAGTCATGCCTTATATGTGAAGATTTAATTTTGAGTCTAGTTTCATTAGAAACAAACGGAACCAGTATTAAAGCCCT
The DNA here is from genome assembly GCF_025698485.1 of Gossypium arboreum. Lineage (NCBI taxonomy): Eukaryota > Viridiplantae > Streptophyta > Magnoliopsida > Malvales > Malvaceae > Gossypium > Gossypium arboreum. Next base: position 65,787,716 of record NC_069075.1, on the reverse strand, counting down.
GTACAGAGAGATATTCAAGTTGTAACGCACGAAGGTCAGTGTAGTCGACCCCTATAACATGGGTGACTTTAACTAATAAAATGTACCAATTGGCCCAACCAAAAATTCTAGAAATAAATCCATGGATGTATATATGAGTCTAAATTCAAGGAAAATTTACGGAATCAGTTTCCGAGTTTTGAAACTCAAGATATGATTTTTAAGGCGACAGTGATGCAGTTTTCCAGCCTGTCTGGAAATGCCAAATTGGTCGGTACTTTAAGAGGATTTGTCTCGTTAACCCCTCGTGTCCGACACCGGCGATGGTCTCGGGTTCGGGGTGTTACAACATATGTATTTTCACTTAGTAAATTTCCCGTTGAACTCATCGAAATAATGACAGATAGCCGGTGGCCTGTGCATATACCACCCTTGTAACCGAAGCTCTCTAGTATGCATAGTAGCCTGCACTTAGTACTACACATGCGACCTGTCAATCTAGTACACGTAGTAGCCTGCACTTAGTGCTATACATGTGACTTAACCATCTGATACACGTAGTAGCCTGCACTTAGTACTACACAGGTGATCAAAGTTAACGGGTACGTATAGTAGCCTGCACTAAGTACTACACATACGACCTATCAATCTGGTACACGTAGTAGCCTGCACTTAGTACTACACACGTGACTTAACCATCTGATGCATGTAGTAGCCTACATTAGTACTACACACGTGATCGAAGTTAACGGGTACGCATAGTAGCCTGCACTTAGTACTACACATGTGACCTATCAATCTGGTACACGTAGTAGCCTGTACTTAGTAATACACACGTGACTCACAACGAATCATTTGTATCTCTTTTATTCTGAAGGTTCAATCGGGAAATTTTTCACTTTTCAACATTTTACTAACTCGTTCTTAGTCAATTCTGATTCGTAGTTTACATCAATTGATCATTCTACAGGCAGCCACAACTCATATAATAACAAAAGATAATAACATAAAAAGAATCAAAATATTATTTACATACAAACTTACTTGTTTCAATGAAACATCATATTCCATCAAACTTCCAAACCTTTACCAGACGTACTCGAATTGTGGCTTCATTCACATAGTCATATCTCAAATCACATGGCATTGAAACATTTTCATCATAATAACAAAACATCAAGAACAGGTTATATCATCAAAATAATCACATAATATCAAATTACTCACATATATATACTTACAACTCGTGTAATATCGAACCATTAGCATTCAAATACAATATTACATTATTAAAATCGCATGAACTTCCTTCGGGTTCGAGTATGACTATATATTCTGATTTAGTCCATAATCTCATTCATTTCCAATCTATGCCAGAATCTCATTTTCCTTAATCTATACTACCACATTTAGCTTATTAATTAGTCACATTATTCATATGGGTCCAAAAATCATACTTTTACAAATTTGTATTTTGACCCCTAACCTTTCACATATTTACACTTTGGCCCTAGGCTCGTAAAATAATTTTTATTCAATTTCCTTGCATTTTAAACCTAGCCGAATCATTTTCATAACTTTAACAGCCCCTAATTTCCACTAAATCACACTTTTATGACAAATTTTGTAACTTTTACAAAACGGTCATTTCTGACAATTTCACCGAAAATCACTTAGTATAAGTCATTTAGTACACACCGAGCATTTATATTCTACCATTAGACATAAAAACACATGCATGTCATCCGTGGGTAAATTTTTAAACTCAAACCCTAGCTCAAAATATGGGTAGAAATGAGTAGATCTTGTTACGAAGGCTTTCAAAAACGTAAAAATCATTAAAAACGGGGCTAGAACGGACTTGTAATCGAGATTGAAAGCTTGAAAAACCCTAGCTATGTCTTATTCATGCAAGTTTCAGCCATGGGGTAGAAGATGGACAAAAATTGGCTTTTAATTTTGTTTTTAATTTATTTTAATTACTAGATTACCAAAATGCCCCTAACTTAAAAATATTCTATTTCACCCATTTCATCTCCATTTTTGTCCAAAAAATTATCCATTGGTCTAATTACCATTTAAGGCCTCCAATTTAAAATTTCATAACAATTAGACACCTCTAACATGTAGAACTCAAGTTTTGCACCTTTTACAATTTAGTCCTTTTAACAAAATTGAGTGCCCAAACGTTAAAATTTTCAAACGAAATTTTCACAAAATCATCCCATAAATTTGTAGACCATAAAAAAATTTTATCATGTCAAATTTGTGGTCCTAAAACCACTGTTCTGACTAAGTCCTAATTCGGTATGTTACAGTACTGTTTTCCACAATCTCTGTTCAAATACCCGATTGAAGCATTTGGTTGAGTGATTGAATCTCTAGATTTCTTTAACCAAGACTGATATGGCTTATTCATCGGTCTTTTTCTCGAGTCTCTTTCCTCTGAATATGCTTTTCTCTTTACTTTGCTAAGTTCCCTAGCTTTGCAAGCTCTGTCAACTATGACAACAAATTCTTTCAATTCTAGAATTCCAACTAGAAGTTTAATATCCTCGGTCAACCCATCAACGAATCGTTTGTACATGATTTCTTCGGTAGAAACATATTCCTAAGCATACTTACTCAACCGTACAAGTTCTCTTTCGTACTCAGTCATAGTTATTCGGCTCTATTTCAATTCTAGAAATTCTTTATACTTTTGATTGAGGAATCTTTGACTTATATATTTCTTCCAGAACTCAGTTTGAAAGAATTCCTAGATCACACTTTCTCTTGGTACTATAGATACTAGAGTATTCCACCATTGGTATGCAGTGTCCCTCAATAATGATATAGCACATTTTAAACACTCGACTGAAGTACATGACAGTTCATCAAATACCCAAATAGTGTTTTCAAGCCAAAATTCAGCTTGCTCGGGATCATCAGCGGTAGCTTTAAACTCTTTAGCCCCTTGTTTTCAGATTTTATCTACTAGCGATTTATTCAGTCATTGAAGTTCCACAACCTGAGGAGCTACAGGAAAAAAGTTGGGGATTAGGTGGGGGTAGAGGTTGTTGAGTAGTCGAATTTGTCTGGACATATTGCGTGAACCATTCGTTCATCATTTAGAAAAAGGCTTCTTTAACCTCTCCTCCGTGACTACTCGTTACAAGTCTAGAATTAGATGGCACTGCCCTTTGAGCAGGAGCTAGCGCATTACTCTCTACATCGTCAACTACAGCTCAATCAGAATCTATTTACTATACGAAAACACATTTTAGAATGTCAGGAGTCATTACACTATCACAGGTTATATATGACATGTATAACTAGACTCTCACTCACGCTATGTTAGTACGAGAATCGACTAAACCGTAGCTCTGATACCCAAAAATGTAACAACCCTCACCCGTATTCAATGTTGAAATAGGGTTATAGAGTATTACCGGACTTATAAAACAATTTAACATTCACTAAGCATACATTTTCACATTTCATACAATTATCATTCAATCTCAATCAATATGTCCCTAATACGAGCCTACAAGGCCCAAAACATACATTGGAAATGGTAAAGGACTAAACTGATAACTTTGAAAACTTTTTTGACACTTAAGAAATTTTCTCATAAACAAAGGACACACGTCCGTGTGGCCCACCGGTGTGTCTCACATGGCCAACAGACACACCCGTGTCACAGGCCGTGTGGACATATGAAATGGGAGCACATGGCTGTGTCCCAGCTCGTATCCTACCCCATGTAACTCTCTGACTTGGGCCACACGGCCAACACACACTATAACATCCTGATTTTCGGGTTTTTCGCGATTCTTGATATTTTAAGTAAGTTTCTAAAATTTGGTATGTGATTATGGAATTCATAATTTGAGTATGTAAATGGGCTTATGGAAGGCCCATGTGTTGGCCAAAACTCGGTAGAATTTTCAAAATTTGGACTTAAGAGTTAGGGGTTTTGGCTAGGTGACCTTATGTAAAGTTGTGGGAGAAATGTATCACAAAAAGAGCTGTAGTAAAGTGGCAAGGGTGACGCCACTAAGCTCCTAAAAAGGTGGCATGTGGAGCATAGGGGAAGACATGGGATCGATTCCCTGTGTTGGCAAATAAGGTTATTTATTTTTATGAGCAGGAAGGATAAGTGATGGAACCCAGGTGGATTCTGTTAGAGGAGTTTGAATTAGTCAAGTGCATAGATTAAGGAGTGATAAGGGGAGAGATTTTAGGGATGATGGAGAGATAAGGGGGAGCGTATCTAGGAGAGATTTTAGGAGATTTGAAATGGGGGAAGTGATGGCCGGCTAAGGGGAAAGGTTAGTGTAAATTCAGCTATTGGGTTTTAGGGTGGCATTTTCCTCTTTTGTTTTCTTTCTTTCTTCCCACTTGTGCTGATTTTTCTTAATCAATTCCTCTCTTTTCTCTTCCATTATTTCATCCATAAACTCTTTACCCCCATTCTTCCTCTCTTTCATTTATAGTAAAAGCCGAACTTATCCTTCTTTTCATTGCTAACCGAATAGCAACAAGCCAAATCCCGAAGGAGGCAAAGGAAGTCGATTTCTCCATAAAGGTATACACTTGTTCTTTTTTTCTTTTAGCCGATTCATGTTATGTCAGAAGCCTTTCAACTCTTTTGTCAACACCCTTTTTGGTCCATAACCACTTCTTCTTCAGTGATCCAAAAGCCAAAAGCACAGCATCCTTGGGTGACTTGGTGGCTGATTCTTAGGATCCTTGTGGTGCGATTTTGGCTAGTGTTTTGAAGCTGGGACTGCATTGAATCGGAGTTGACACGGGATTGGAACCGTTTGGGTAGGTGAACCTTGGTAAGTGCTCATAGCTTTAATCAATTCGGTATTATGGAGGTTAAGAAAAGCCAAAACCCCTCTAGTTTAGGGAGGTGGCCGAATATGGGTATAGGCTTTATGGGGTTTTTCTTTTAATATTTTTATGGTTTCTATAGTGGAGGGGCAGCAAGGCATAGTGTCAATTTGGATTAGCTTGGATCACCGGAGTGGCTAGATCTCGTCATAAATCTCGGCAAAGGTAAGGTGCCTAAGGCCATTATGGATGGTGGCCAAATGTGTAAGTGTTAATATCAGATAGTTCTTGGTTTGGTTCAATTATTGTGAGCTGATTTATTAACTGTTGATTATAGGAGAAATCGTGTAGGATATCTCGTCGAGGAATATCGCAAAACAGGTGTGTAACGAACCCTTTTTCATAGCTTAAATCGATAAATGCCGAAATGCCAAAATGCCGAAATTCTGGCATTTCGAAGACTTGTGAGCAAGCGAATGCTCATTAGTTAGTTAGATTCGTTGAGATGATGATTGGGAACATTGGAAACGGTAAGAGCGCGATTTTTGGCATTCACGGTAAGTTGGGCCTCGAGGGGCCGAAGTGGGACACAATAGGCTTTCGGGCCCATTTGTAAAAAAAATTGGTAGAAAAGGAAAACCTGCTAAGTTGTGCATCGAGACTGATAAAACCGTTATGGAATATAGGCTAAATGGGCCTAGATGACAAAATCGGCTAAGTATGGCCCATTAGGGGTTTTAGGCCCAATAACTCAATTTCGCTAAAAATGGGCCAGAATCACTGTTTGCACCCATGAATTGTTAGTAACCGTTAATGAACATGGAAACCCTTATTTTTGGTAAAATTACAGGATTACCCTTATAACATGAAAATGACCGTTTTGCCCCTAGGTAAAAATGACCATTATATCTCTAGGGTTTATATATGAATTTAATACATGGGATTTTGATAAACATGGTATGTATGATACGCACATGACATGTATGATATGCATATGATATGTATGATATGCACATGATGTATTCATAAATGCATTGGGTTGGGTTTTTATATGGATGGAGGAAGTGCAAAAGGGCTTATGCCCCAGTTATCAAAAGGGCTTATGCCCCAGTTATTAAAAAAGGGCTTATGCCCTAGTTATCAAAAGGGCTTATGCCCCAGTTATTAAAAAGGCTTATGCCCCAGTTATTAAAAGGGCTTATGCCCTAGTTATTAAAAGGGCTTTTGCCCCAGTTATTAAAAGAGGCTAGGCCTCCAGTTATATGATAAAGCAGCTATGCTGCCAGTGGAGAGTTATGGTTGGGTGGGTTGAGTTATTCCCCACATGGTGTGTTGGTTGGTACGGGTGGAGAGTAGCGGATGGTGGGTCGAGTAGTCTCCCCAAATGGGCTTGCATTCATTTGTTTTTTATTGACGATACATGTGATATTGAAATAGGCCTATGGGCCATACCGTTTACAGTAAAAGGCTTCGGCCTAGTTATATGATTTATGAAAAGGCTACGGCCCAGTATATACATATTGAGATTGGACTTGGGCTAAGGCCCAGCAGGCTGATATTGTTTTGGGCTCTGAAATGGGCTTGTTGCACACTGAGTTTCCAAACTCATCCCCTTTTCTTAACCTTGTAGGTGAGCCTTGATGTGGGGACTTGGAGCCAGAAGGGATTCAGAGTGGCCTCAGTGATCGCCTTTGGGCTTTTAAATAAGTATTGGTTTTCTTTAAATTTCCTTTAATTATTATTTATTCTTGGGTTGTAATAAGGCCATTTTAACTTTTCTTTTACTTCTTTTCGAGATTATTTTATTTTTAATAACTTTAAAACTGGTTGATAATTATACAAATGGGCTAGACTTAGGACGTGTTTTCCAAACGATACTTGATTTCAAAATATCACAACACCACGATTATTCGATTTATAAAAGACGTCTACTTAAACAAATTTAAACTCGATATAACAAAGTATGGCAATGGTCGTGGGCATATCTAGGATTGGATCCAATCGAAGAGCTTGGTACTTAAGTAGCCTTCATGGTTCACCTCCTCTGTCTCGGATACCTACCTGGTGCCCAGCTTCCATTCACTTTGTTAACTCAACAAGATGTATGGTTTTTAAAACACTAACACGGAACATGGGTTTTCAAATCCAATGTGGTACGTCAGATTCGGCCATAACATCTGGGTTGGGTTTGGGGTGTTACATTTAGTGGTATCAGAGCCTAGGTTGCAACAACTCGGCTGTGGATCGGGTCCGAAAATTTTCGAAAACTTAGGCCTAAGAAAGGTATTTTTGGAAATGGTTTTTGAAAATTCTTTTCAAAGATGTTTTACAGAGTATACATGTTAAAATGGTACAAGTTTTTGGGTTTTAAACAAGAGTGTCAAAATAAGGGTGCTTTCAAATCAAAATTTTTAAAATTTTACCTTCTATAAGCAAAAGTATGGCTTTTTGAGTTTTAAATAGATTGGAGAAAGAAGTGGAGCACTGAATCCCCGGCACCAAGTCTGTAAGTATATTTTCCTTACGATATATGGTAATGATATGATGCTATGAATAGAATTGAGACCCTACTATGATACTTTAGATAGGGTAGAGCTGTAAAACGGTAGGAATGAGACTATAGCTAGGCTACGGTGAGACGAAAACAATCATTGAACTGCTATATCTCCATAAGACACTTTCTTAATAAACAGAGAAACATTATACTAATATCATAAAACTCGTAATCAGATAATTCGATATGAGTACAAGAGGAGCTCGTGGACGAGGCCGTGGACGTGGTCGCGGAAGGGTGCAAGCTGAATCTTCATCTTCAGGGCATAGGCTAGTTGAGGAGGCATCTGTGCCACAAGCAACGGAGACTGGGTCTTATGATCGGGCTGCGGGGGATGACGCTCTGTCTCAAGCCATGTTAAGGGTTTTGGAAAGGGTTGCTGGAGCTAGCACTGGGACAGTGAATAGGGGGTCCATATCGGAGCGACTCAGGGCTAACAGAGCAGAAGTATTTAGGGGTGTATCTGGAGTAGCCCCAAATGTGGCAGAATATTGGCTAGAGGCAATGAGCGCATCATGGATGATCTAGACCGCTTCGATGGAGCGTAGCTGAAAGGAGCTGTGTCACTACTACGTGACGAGGCATACCGATGGTGGATCACCGTAAGGGAGAGTACCCCAATTGAGCAAGTAACCTGGGAATTGTTCAAAACTGCTTTTAAGGGGAGGTATGTTGGAGCTAGTTATGTGGATGCTCGTCGGAAGAAATTTTTGAATCTAACACAAGGTAATAAGACTGTAGCGGAGTATGAGGCAGAATTTTTGAGGCTGAGTCGATATGCCAGTGGGATAGTGGCAACTGAATATGAGCGCAGTGTTTGATTTGAGGATGGCCTCCGCGATGAGCTTAGGATACTGATAGCTCCACAGAGGGAGCGTGGTTTTGTTGCATTGGTAGAGAAGGCTAAGATAGCTGAGGAGGTGAAGCTGATTGAGCGACAGAATCGTGAGAAGGATCGACCCAGGTTTAAGAGGGATTTTAGACCCTCAAGTGCCACGAATCGAAATGTTAAAAGAGCAAGGATGGAGGAACTAGTTCGAGCAGTTCCAGAAAATACTTATAGACCGCAGGCTTGCAGGGACTGTGGTAAGGTGCATATGGGGGAGTGCTGGAAACAAATTGGAGCATGTTTTTGATGTGGGTCTAAGGAGCATAAGTTCAGGGAGTGTCCTCGGAGGACAACTCAGGAGCAAGCTGCAGAGCAAATGGATGTCCAACCACGGCGAGGAGGACCACCACCACAGAGGGGTTGTGGGCAAGGTAGAGGTGGCAATGGTAATGGAAGAGGACGTGAGGCACCTGGCAGGGGTGCTGGACACGCTGAAGCTCGACAACCGGCGTTGGTTTATGCTGCACGATGTCGTGAGGAGGGTGATGCTCCTGATGTTATAACTAGTACATTCCTCATTCATAGCACGCCTTACACTGCTTTGATTGATGTGGGTTCCACTCACTCGTATGTTGCTTGTGATGTATCTGGGGCTTTGGATGTGCTTCTTGAGGAGACTATGAGTGGGGTATCGGTGATAAGCCCTTTGGGACATTCGGTTAAGGTAGATAAACTTTTTAGGGCAGTGCCTTTAATGACACAAGATAAAACTTTTGAAGGAGATTTGATGGAGCTGCCATTTGGGGATTTTGATCTTATCTTGGGAATGGACTGGTTAACTAAACACAAGGCGATGTTGGATTGTACTGCAAAGAGGATGGTACTAAGAACTTCCGAAGATGAGGAGATAATGGTCATAGGGGAACGAAGGGATTATTTGTCCAACATTGTTTCGGCTTTAAGAGCCGAGAAGTTGATTCGGAAAGGTTGTGAGGCGTACTTGGCCTTTGTGAGTCAAACCAGACTTGAGGAGATAATGGTGGAGTCAGTTAGGACTATTAAGGAATTTCAGGATATATTCCCAGATGAACTTCCTAGATTACCCCCGAACAGAGAAGTCGAGTTTGGAATCGACTTATTACCTAGAACGACTCACGTGTCCGCTATGCCTTATAGGATGGCACCAAAGGAGTTGGTAGAATTGAAAGCTCAGATACAGGAACTGTTGGATAGAGGGTTTATAAGACCAAGTGTTTCCCCGTGGGCCGCACCGGTACTATTCATAAAGAAGAAAGATGGGACTATGCGTATGTGTATTGACTATCGGCAGTTGAATAAACTTTCTATCAAGAACAAGTATTCGTTACCAAGAATCGATGATCTGTTCGACCAATTAAAAGGAGCCTTGGTATTTTCTAAGATCGAGCTTCGGTTAGGATATCATCAATTAAGAGTTAAAGAAGTGGATATTTATAAGAAGGAGTTCAGGACTCAATACGGTCATTACGAGTTTCTGGTAATGCCTTTTGGTTTGACTAATGCACCGGCAGCATTCATGGATTTGATGAATCGGGTGTTCCAGCCATACTTGGATCGGTTCGTAGTTGTTTTTATTAACGACATCTTGGTGTATTCGGAAACGGAAGAGAAGCATGATGAGCATCTTCGTGTAGTGCTGCAAGTGTTAAGGGAAAAGCAACTTTATGCAAAATTTAGTAAGTGCGAGTTTTGGCTGAAAGAAGTTACCTTTTTGGGGCATGTTGTGTCTGCTGAGAGGATTAAGGTGGACCCTCGAAAGATTGAGTCAATTTTGGAATGGAAGCCACCGAAGTCGGTAACAGAGATTCGAAGTTTTCTGGGGTTGGCAGGTTATTATCGGAGATTCGTAGAAGGATTTTCTGTGTTGGCAGCGGTAATCTTTGCACTTAAGATATGGAGGCATTACCTGTATGGGGAGAAATGTATCATCTATATGGATCACAACAGTCTTAAGTACTTACTGACTCAAAAGGAGCTGAATCTTAGGCAACGAAAGTGGATAAAGTTGTTAAAGGACTATGACTGTTCGATTGAGTACCATCCAGGTAAGGCAAATGTCGTGGCTGATGCGCTAAGTCAAAGGGCTGTGGTGGAGTTGAAGGCGATGTTTGCTTGTCTAAGTTTGTATGACGATGGAAGTTTATTGGCTGAGTTACAAGTGAGACCGACTTAGGTAGAACAGATTAAGAAGCAACAGTTGGAAGACGAGTCGTTGCTTCCTCGATTTCAGCAAGTTGAGAAGGGGGAGAATCCAGACTTTGGGTTAAATAGTGAGGGAGTTCTTTATTTTCGAGGGAGAATTTGTATGCCGAAGAACTCCAATTTGAGATTGATGATTTTGAAAGAGGCACATAATGGACCTTGTGCTATGCATCCAGGAGGGAGTAAGTTGTATCGAGACTTGCGAGAGCTATATTGGTGACCTGGGCTTAAGCGAGAAGTGACCGAATTTCTAGGGAGATGTTTGACATGTCAACAAGTGAAGGCCGAGCATCAACTACCTTCGGGATTGTTACAGCCGGTAAAAATACCACTTTGGAAGTGGGAAAGGGTAACTATGGACTTTGTGAGTGGGTTACCGTTGACACCTTCTAAGAAGGATTCGGTTTGGGTGATTGTGGATAGGCTCACGAAATCTGCTCATTTCATACCTGTTCGAACCGATTACTCACATCGGTTGGCCAAGTTGTATGTGGCGTAGATAGTGCAGTTGCATGGTGTGCCAAGATCGATAATTTCGCATCGAGACCCAAAGTTTACATCTCGCCAAGCGAAGTTGCATGAGGCATTGGGAACGCGATTGATTTCAAGACGACTTTTCACCCTCGATCGGATGGGCGATCGAGAGAGGGTTATTTAGATTTTAGAGGATATGTTGAGGGGTTGTGCTATTGAGTTTAGGGGCAGCTGGGAGGACTATTTGCCATTGGCGGTGTTCGCGTATAACAAGAGTTACCAAGCAAGTATCCAGATAGCTCCTTATGAGGCACTGTATGGGTGAAGGTGCCGTTCACCTACTTGTTGGGCAGAAGTGGGGGAAAGGCAAATACTTGGGCCAGAATTGGTAGCAGATACTGAAGACAAGATTAAGGTGATCTGGAATCGGTTAAAGGAGCCAGCGGATCAACAAAAGTCTTATGCCGATCTGAAACGTAAGGATATTGAATATGCTGTAGGGACATGGTCTTTTTGAAAGTTTTGCCTTGGAAGAAGATATTGAGATTTGGTAAGAAGGGTAAGTTGAGCCCACGGTTTATTGGGCCTTACTGAGTTATTAAGAAGATAGGGCCGGTGGCTTATCAGTTAGAGTTACCTCCAGAGCTGGATCGTATTCACGATGTTTTCCATGTTTCCATGCTAAGGCGATATCATTCTGACCCAACTCATATCGTGCCAGTTGCAGAAATCGAAGTACGGTCGGATTTGACTTTTGAAGAGGAACCTGTACAAATACTTGATCGTGATGTCAAGGTGTTGAGAAGGAGGTCAGTCCCATTAGTGAAGGTACTTTGGAGGAACCATGGAAAGGAAGAATCTACTTGGGAGACCGAAAAGGCAATGCGTCAACAATACCCTCAACTGTTTGGATCAGGTAAATTTCAAGGCTAAAATTTCTTTAAGGAGGGTAGAGTTGTAACATCCTGATTTTCGGGTTTTTCGCGATTCTTGATATTTTAAGTATGTTTCTAAAATTTGGTATGTGATTATGGAATTCATAATTTGAGTATGTAATGGGCTTATGGAAGGCCCATGTGTTGGCCAAAACCCGGTAGAATTTTCAAAATTTGGACTTAAGAGTTAGGGGTTCTGGCTAGGTGACCTTATGTAAAGTTGTGGGAGAAATGTATCACAAAAAGAGCTGTAGTAAAGTGGCAAGGGTGACGCCACTAAGCTCCTAAAAAGGTGGCGAGTGGAGCATAGGGAAAGACATGGGGGTCGATTCCCTGTGTTGGCAAATAAGGTTATTTATTTTTATGAGTAGGAAGGGTAAGTGATGGAACCCAGGTGGATTCTGTTGGAGGAGTTTGAATTAGTCAAGTGCATGGATTAAGGAGTGATAAGGGGAGAGATTTTAGGGATGATGGAGAGATAAGGGGGAGCGTATCTAGGAGAGATTTTAGGAGATTTGAAATGGGGGAAGTGATGGCCGGCCAAGGGGAAAGGTTAGTGTAAATTTGGCTATTGGGTTTTAGGGTGGCATTTTCCTCTTTTGTTTTCTTTCTTTCTTCCCACTTATGCTGATTTTTCTTAAGCAATTCCTCTCTTTTCTCTTCCATTATTTCATCCATAAACTCTTTACCCCTATTCTTCCTCTCTTTCATTTATAGTAAAAGTCGAACTCATCCTTCTTTTCATTGCTAACCGAATAGCAACAAGCCAAATCCCGAAGGAGGCAAAGGAAGTTGATTTCTCCATAAAGGTATACACTTGTTCTTTTTTTCTTTTAGCCAATTCATGTTATGTCAGAAGCCTTTCAACTCTTTTGTCAACACCTTTTTGGTCCATAACCACTTCTTCTTCAGTGATCCAACAGCCGAAAGCATAGCATCCTTGGGTGACTTGGTGGCCGATTCTTAGGATCCTTGTGGTGCGATTTTTGCTAGTGTTTGAAGCTGAGACTGCGTTGAATCAGAGTTGACACAGGATTGGAACCGTTTGGGTAGGTGAACTTTGGTAAGTGCTCATAGCTTTAATCAATTCGGTATTATGGAGGTTAAGAAAAGCCGAAACCCCTCTAGTTTAGGGAGGTGGCCGAATATAGGTATAGGCTTTATGGGCCTATGGGCCATACCGTTTACAGTAAAAGGCTTCAACCTAGTTATATGATTTATGAAAAGGCTACGGCCCAGTATATACATATTGAGATTGGACTTGGGCTAAGGCCCAAAGAGTGATATTGTTTTGGGCTCAAAGGGGCTTGTTGCACATCTGAGTTTCCAAACTCACCCCTTTCCTTAACCTTGCAGTGAGCCTTGATGTGGGGACTTGGAGCCGAGGGATTCATAGTGGCTACGGTGATCGCTTTTAGGCTTTTAAATAAGCATTGGTTTTCTTTAAATTTCCTTTAATTATTATTTATTCTTGGGTTGTAATAAGGCCATTTTAACTTTTCTTTTACTTCTTTTCGGGATTATTTTATTTTTGATAATTTTAAAACTGGTTTATAATTATACAAATGGGCTAGACTTAGGACGTGTTTTCCAAACGATACTTGATTTCAAAATATCACAACACCACGATTATTCGATTTATCAAAGACGTCCACTTAAACAAATTTAAACTCGATAGAACAAAGTGTGGCAATGGTCGTGGGCATGTCTAGGATTGGATCCAATCGAAGAGCTTGGTACTTAAGTAGCCTTCATGGCTCACCTCCTCTATCTCGGATACCTACCTGGTGCCCAGCTTCCATTCACTTTGTTAACTCAACAATATATATGGTTTTTAAAACACTAACACGGAACATGGGTTTTCAACTCCAATGTGGCACGTCGATTTGGCCATAACGTCTGGGCCGGGTTTGGGGTGTTACGCACACTCCCATGTTCAAGGCCGTGTGCTAGGTCGTGCCAAACCTATAGGGTATACTGACTTATGCCACACGCCCGTGTGTGAGGCTGTGTACAGCATACTGACTTGATTTTAATTTCAACACTAGGGGACACGCGGCCGTGTACATGACCGTGTATCACACACAGCTGAGACATACGCCCGTGTCTCTGCCCGTGTGGACAAAAATAGGCTATTTACCAAACCATTTTGCCACCCAAACTTATGCTCACCTACATCAAACTTAAAGCCAACAAATCTTAGCATTATTAGGCATTCTTCTAAACTCATCCAAATATAAATCATACCATTTTATTACCAATCAAAACAAAGTACACATAATTTACATTATGCCAAACAATTTCATACCAACACTCAAAATCTCAAATCATCAATATGGATACATTCAAACATGCATTATTTCACCTAATATCACAAACATGTCCTTACTCAAACATGGACTATTTCATACTTCAAATACTAATTCAAAGACTACCCATCACAACTAGCATTTATAGGACAATTGTCAGGCTCAAAATAAAGGCAATTTGTACACTTATATACATCATCAAAATCACCAATATAAGCCAACTCACATGGCTATATATATACAATCCAAACCATAAACATTTACAAGCCAATTCAAATGGCCAAAATCATTACCAAAAACATAACCAAAATGACCAAAGTCCCTATACATGCCATATACTTAAAAATAAGCTCAAATGTATCAAATTGATAGATGGATAGTGTGATGATGCCTCCGATGATAGTCGAGTCTGAGTTAGCTTTAAAGTCACTATAAAACATGAAAAGTTAAACAAAGTAAGCTATATAGCTTAGTAAGCTCGTATGAAAATAATAAGCAAGCTTCACCACTCAATTACCAATCAAATTAAATGACATAACATAAAACAATGCATTAATCCCAAGCTTACATGAACTTAACCACATACTTGATCATCAACTCATAACTTCTATTGATTCAATGCTCGTATAGTTTTCAGTACATACATGTACAGTTACTTATCTATTCTCACCAATTCACATCTTCAATATACCCGTTGAACCATTTGGAATAGAAATTGGATACTCAGGAGTCTCATACACTAAATGCCAATATCATGGCCCAAAGCCAACTCAAACTAACTCGTACCCGAAGTGCTAATATCATGGCCTGAAACCAATCAAAGTAACTCGCACCCGAAGTGCCGGTATCATGGCTCAAAGCGAAATCAATGTATATCGTACCCGAAGTGCTAATATCATGGCCCAAAGCCAAATCTGTAAAGCTCACACCTGAAGTGTCGATATCATGACCCGAAGCCAAATCAATGTATCCCCTAATGACATGTCACTAGTATCCTAATCTATTCCTAAGGTTCAATTGAAATTTTCAATGTCGAATCATTGTCGAACGTATCCGTAGAGTCGAATTCACAATTCATACAATATCAAATCATTTTAAAACATAATTATATCAATGCTTAATACATACGAACTTACTTCGGATGCTAAAATGGTGAAACAAGTCAACTATTCTGTAACCTTGTTCTTTCCATGATCTAAGTCTGTATTTAATGGTATCAGAGCTATGATTTAGTCTGTTCTTGGATTGAACGTAGCATGTGTGAGTCTAGAAATACATGCCATTATATAGCCTGCGATATTGTGATAACTCCTAACTCAAATTGAACTATGTTTTCTTATAAAAAAAATGTCATCCTGATGAAGTAGAAAGTAATGTGCAAGCCTCTGTTCACAGGGAAACTTCTAGTAGTAGTAAGATCGTATCTAAAGGTCAGGGAGGAGAGGCTAAAGAAGCCTTCTTCCAGATGATGTCTGAATGGTTTACTGAGTTTGTGAGAACAAACCCTATGGCTCAACGTCTTTCACCCTTACCTGCACTCCAACCGGTCCCCGTAGTTCCTTCGAGTTTGGAACTAGTGTGAGTGAGTAAGCCTCCAGTTGATAAAATCTAAAAGTATGGGGCTGAAGAGTTTCATAGTACAGCTAAAGATGATCCAGATAGAGATGAGTTCTGGTAAGAAAACACAATTAGGGTTTTCGATAATTTATCTTGTACACTGATTGAATGCTTGAAATGTTCTGTTTCTTTGTTGAAAGACACGGCTTATAAGTGGTGGAATACCTTGATTGCGGTAGTATCTAGGGATCGAGTAAACTGGGAATTCTTCCAGACTGAGTTTAGAAAAAAATATGTGAATCAGAGATTCTTAGATAAGAAACGCAAAGAGTTTCTTGAATTGAAGCAAAAGTTTCTTGAATTTGTGTGACTCAGTAAGTATGACCGGGAATGTGTACCACCAGAGGTTGCTATGTGCACTCGGTTTGAAGATGGCCTAAATGAGGATATCAAGCTGTTAGTCAAGATTCTTGAGTTAAAAGAATTTGTGGTTTTAGTTGATAGAGCACACAAGGTTGAGGAACTTAGAAA
The DNA here is from genome assembly GCF_025698485.1 of Gossypium arboreum. Lineage (NCBI taxonomy): Eukaryota > Viridiplantae > Streptophyta > Magnoliopsida > Malvales > Malvaceae > Gossypium > Gossypium arboreum. The sequence goes on along the minus strand of NC_069075.1, from coordinate 65,771,486 downwards.
AATCAAGAGAAAAGCTAATTTTGAGGCTCGTAATTCGGGAAAAAGACCTATGGAAAAATCATTCTCTTCTCTATCGAAGAAATCAAAAGAATTTCATAGCCGTTCATCATATTCGGTGGGTTATTCTGGAAGATATAGAGGAAAAATACATTGGAGCTCGAAACCTTAGGCTACATCTGTAGCGAGCATAGACAGTGTCAGAAATAACAAGCTTGAAAGTCAACAATGTAATAGACGATACTTTGGTGAATGTAAACTAAAAGACGAGTCGTGTTTTAAATGTGGTTCTTATGATCATTATCTTAGAGGCTACCTTAAAAGGTCCAATAAAGAAAAGGCTTAGAATACTCGTTCGAGTAACACGACTGCGAGAGGGAGACCACCCCAGAACACTAAAAATGCGGGTAACCGTCGAGTGGGACAAAAGATTCTGCTATAAGATCTGAATCACGGGCACCAACTAGGGCTTATGCAATTTGTGCTCAAAAGGAAGCTTCAGTGCCTGATGTGATCTCCAGTACATTTTCTAACTTTGATACTAATGTTAAAGCTTTGACTGACCTGGGGTTAATGCATTTATATGTATGCACAACTTTAGTGTCTGATAAGAAAATACATTTTGAGCCTATTGAGTTTGTGGTTAAAGTAACGAACCCTTTAGGTCAGTATGTGTTATTCGATAAAGTCTGTAAAAACTGTCCTTTGATGATTCGAGGTTGCAACTTTCCTGCTGATTTGATGTTATTACCCTTTGATGAGTTTGATGTGATTTTGGGTATGGACTGGTTAACTATGCATGATGCTGTTGTGAATTGTAGACAAAATCATATCATGTTAAAATGTCAGACCAGTGAAAGGATTTGAATTGAATCAGATAGACTGGATGGTACATCTAATGTTATTTTAGTTATGATTGTAACAATCGATTTTGGGCCTAGTCGGAACAGTGGTTTTGAGACCACAAATCCGACATAAGAAAAATTCATTTTTATTATATTTTTATGGTCTAAAATTTCACAGAATGATTTCATGAAAATTTTGTTCGAAAATTTCGACGTTTGGGCACTCAATTTAGTCAAAAGGACTAAATTGTAAAAAGTGCAAAACTTGAGTTCTAGAAGCGAGAGGTGTCTAATTGCTATGAAATTTTAAATTAGAGGTCCTAAAATGGTAATTAGACCATTGGTTAATTTTTTGGACAAAAATGGAAATGAAATAGGTGAAATAGAATATTTTTAAGTTAGGGGCATTTTGGTCATTTAGTAATTAAAATGAATTAAAAACAAAATAAAAGCCAAAATTTCTTGTCCATCTTCTTCCTTGGCCAAATTTTACATGAAGAAACCATGGCGAGGGTTTTCCAAGCTTCCAAGCTCGATTGTAAGTCCGTTCTTGCCCAGTTTTTAATGATTTTTACGTTTTTGAAATCCTCGTAACAAGCTCTACATATTTCTACCATTTATTTGAGTTATGATGAAGGTTTGGGGTTTGAAACATGTTATAAATTTGTTCATTTTGATGTGTAATGGTAGATTATGCATGTTTATGGTTGGAGAAACAACTTTTGCTAAGTGATTTTCAGTGAAAATGCTTAAAAGGACTAAATTGTAAAAGTTATAAAATATGTAGTAAAAGTGTGTTCTAGTGGAAATTGTGGGCCATTATAGTTATGAAAATGGTTTGTCTAGGCTTAAAGTACAAAGAAATTGAATAAATTTCATTTTACGAGCCTAGGGGCAAAAGTGTAAATATGATAAAGTTTAGGGGAAAAACATAATTTTACCAAAATATGATTTTTGGGTCACAATGAATAATGTGACTAATAAATAAGCTAAATGTGATATTTTAGATCAAGAAAAATGAGGTTTGGACCTAGAACAGGGAAAAACGGTGTATTTGACGGTTAGATCTTTTTCACCATTTTTGGTATCGAGGTAAGTTCGTATGTTTAATAAGAATTTAATTGTACATGTATAAATGTTTAATTGATATAATTGCGATAAATTCCTTATTATTAAAATGAAATGCGAATGTTATGGAGTATGATATTACGGAAATGACCATGAGATTTTGTGACAGTCCTAATTTGGCCCTAGTCAAAAAGTGGTTTCGGGACCACAAAACCGAGTCACAAAAATAATTAGATGTTATATTATGTGTTTATTATATGTGAAAGTGCATGTGTGAAAATTTCATGCTTTGATCTTGTCAATTGTATGTGAAATTATTAAATAGGACTTATGTGAAAATTTTTGAAAATGCTATAGGCTAATTTGTAGTGGCAAAATAACTTATAGTATGAAATAGGTGGATTTGCATGTCAAAATTGCCACCTTAAGGTGTAGTGGCCGGCCATCATGATGGGAATAAATGGAATATGCATTTTAAATTAGCACTATGAGATTTAATGGCTTTATTATCATAAAATAAAGAGAAATAAAATAACAAAATGATGAAAAGGACAAAACTTGTCCATCTTTGTTCTTCATAACCAAACTTAAGAAAAAAAATAGGGGAAGGGAAGCTCTTGAATGTTCGGTCACTTGGGGAAGAAAAATCCAAGGTAAGCTCATGGTAGTTTGCTTCTATCTTGATGTTTATGAGTTCCTTTCTTGATTCTACCTTAACCTATGAAGTATATTTTGGTTTTTGGTTGTGTTGTGAGCATTCGTTCATGAATTGAAATGAAGGAAATGGTTGTTGTTTCATGTTCTTTTAATGAATAATGGTAGATAGGTGAAGTTGAGCCAAACAAATGAGCATATATGTGCATTAGATGCTAAGTGAGAAAATCGGCTAACATGTTGTGTGTACTATGGCTGAATGTGAACTTGGATAATATTGAGTAATGTTTGTGCTTTAAAATGATGAAATGGAGTGGATGCTTTGGATGAGTTATACATTGTTATAAGTTGAATTTAAGGTTTGTTACATTGTCTTTGTCATTGTCGAATGTGTGGATAGTTGAAGAAAAATTTGTTAAAATGCTTAGTAAATTGATATTAGGTTAATGTTGTGTATATAAATTATGTAAAATATAAACTTTGAATGAGTATTCAAGGCTGTATATGAATTCGGCCTTGGGAGAAATGTTAGTATAAAATGCTTGAATGTTAAATAGGTTATTGCTTTAATGACCAAATGTGCCAAAGTATAATGCATGAACTAGTTGACCAATATGTGTTAAGGGAACATGAATAAATATCCTTTTGATGAGCTATACATTTGACTATAGTATGAAATGCAAAGAAATTTTGATGTTGAATGTTTTAAATGATTTAGATAGTTATAAATTAAGTTGAAGCTTGGTAAAATTGAATAATTATGGTTTAATTGTTTAATGGCAATTGGCTATTATGGTGAAATGCAATGTTAATATTTAGTTGCTAGTATTTATATGTGTGTTAGCCGAATTTGAACTTGAATAATGATTTGAACACGATGTATTGTATTGAGATTTTGCTTAAGTGAAATTATAGATATGTGATGAAATTGATTGGTGATATACATGTTTAAATAATATGAATGCAAAGAGTTGAGAAAGAGTAAATTGGTAATAAATCTGCTTGGGACAGCAGCAGTAATGTGATTTTTGGAAAATCACCATAAATTGTGGGAGTTGAGTTAGAAGCTGAATAAATTATGTGATTAAATCTTAATGAGTCTAGTTTCTTATAAAAGAAACTGTTAAAGCAAGAGAATTGCCGATAATGAGATATTTGAAGTGATGTGAGACAGAGTCAAAATGACTTCTAGATCCCCTGTTCTATTTTTATAAAATCATTATAAATTGTACAAAAATGTTCATAAGATAAAATTTATATGCTTAGACTCATTAATGAGTGTAGTTTCAGATGAAATAAACGAGAACATATTTTGAATTCTGTACAATGAGAAATTTGATTCGTAGTGAAAAGTGGTCAGATTAGTCAAATAGTGAAACAGGGGAAACTTTAAGAAAAATCTGGTATTGATTGGCCAAACCAAAAATTCTGAAAATTTTCTGGATAAAATATATATGAGTCTATTTTCAGGGAAAATTTACGGAAATTGATTTGGAGTTTCGTATCTCTAGTTATAAATAATTTAGTGACTGTTGCTTAGGAAGACAGCTTATAGTGAATTTGTGATTATGTGGTAAACATTGATAAAAATTTGTTAATGAGTTGCTTATTGATTCCTTATAAGCTTACTATGATCTGTATGTGTGAAATTCGAATATATATATTATATTTTGAAAGTAATGCTTGAATAGTCGAATAATGACTAGTTTAAAATTGTTGAATTTAAGCTCAAGAGCATAGAGGGGCAAATTCGGATAAGGGAAAAGAGAAAGTAGTTGAATTGACTAGCCGATCCGAGACTATTCGAAAATATTCAAGGTAAGTTTTAAGTAATCCAACGTAAATAAAAATAGATTATAATCTGATATATTATGTGAATTAGGCATTCCTTGTAAGGTAGGGATTTAGCTGAATGTTAAAGATGAAATGATGGTGTGTTGTATCATGCTTATATGGCCTAACGGCAAGTATAACATGTTGGTAAATATGCAATGTGCTTTTATAATCGAATGATAAGTTTGAAATGAATGTGAGTGAAATGTTATGCATAATCTATCAAATGCTAAGTATGAAAATGAGATGAAAGAAAAGTGTTTGAGATGGACAATTATATATGCTCGAATGATGCTAGTGCCTAATTGATATGATTATGTTGTAAGGAACTTATTGATTTGATTATCGTACGACACTATTCGGGCCTTTGAGCCTACCAGGCTATAATGCCGATGAGATACTATTCGGGCCTTTAAGCCTAGCAGGCTATAATGCCGGTGAGATACTATTCAGGCCTTTGAGCCTAGCAGGCTACAATGCCTGTGAGATACTATTCGGGTTTTCAAGCCTAGTAGGCTATAATGCCGGTGAAATGATATCGGGCCTCGAGCCTAGCAGGCGAAATGCCGGTGAATGAATTCAGGTTTTTAAAACCTAGCAGGCTAAATGCCGGTGATTTGATGAAAGTCTAAGACTAAGTTACCTCGTGTTAGTTTGTCAAATGAATACATTCAATATGTTAAGTGGGCCAGGTACGCATTATGTATTCATATGTGAGTTTGATTTGAATTGAATCATAAGTGTATAATGTGATACATATGTGAATAAATGTTATAACTATACCTACGATCATGATACATTCAATCAAGGTGTGAAAGTATGTGAAAGTATTTGATTTATTTATGTTATATGAATTCAGATTAAGTGTTATAAGAATGCTGAATGTGCATTATGTGCTTGTGTATGTTCAGCCAAATGGAAATATACCTAGAAAATGGCCTGTTGAGAAATTGAATAATCGAAGTATAATTGCGTTTATTTGTTTGCATTGCTTAAAACTTACTAAGCTTATGAAAGCTTACTCCTTTTGTTACGTTTCTCTGTTTTATAGATTGTTGACTCCAGTCACCTACTCGGAAAGGGATCGTAAGCAACTCGTCACACTATCTATCATTTTGGTACCACTATGTGTTGGAGCTAGTATGGCATGTATAGAATAGACTAAGTGAATGATATTTTGAAATGTTGTTTTATATAAGCCATGTGAATATGGCAATTTTTGAATGTCGGTATAAGTCTGAATTTTGATCTTTGATTATGTTTGGCTATGCATATAATTGCTAATGAACTTATATAAATGTGAAGGTACGAATGTAGTGTTTTGGATTGGTAACTTTTCATAACCAACTCCGGTGACGGATATGGGTTATAGGGGTGTTACAGATTTTATGATACACTATGCAATGATATGATCTAAAATATGTTTATGATACTTGATGACATTGTGATGAGCTATAATTTCATTTTTAAATGTGATTATCTTTATTATTATCATTATGAAGAATTATGTGATTAATTATTATCATGAGTTATATGATTGGTCCTCTGGACAAGTTCAACGAAGACGTGTAATTAAGGAAATCCTGTTTGAACCTTTGGAATAGTTTAGGATACAAGTGACATGTCACTACGAATTATGTGATCTGAGCTCATGAGTTGTGGTCTGAGTTTATGATATAGTGACACATGTTATGGCGGTCCGGGTGCTGGTCTTGTATGTTTTACCAGTGGCTGGGTAGTCCAGCATGTGTTGCGGATACCTGACAGCTTGTGTGAGCAGCCCGTGTAGCTACATCCTGATCAAAAGCTTGTGTGAGCAGACCCGTGACTAGCTCAAAAATGAGCAACATGTGATATGTGATATGAGGTAGTGTTGGCTACATATGGGGCACTTAGATGCAAGATTTCGATGTATCCGATAGTATTCCAACTGTTCAACGGGTAAATTGTCGAGTAACTTGATGGAAAACCTGAGGGGTAAGTCAGTGAGAAGAATAAGTATATGGTTATGTTATGAGATAGTACAGGTACGTACTCAAAACTCATGAGCATTAAGCTTGGTATGTGGTAAAATGCAAATGAATGGGTTATGTTTATGAGAATGATTTTCTATTATGATCTTGTGATTATAGGTTTATATTATGACGTAAAAATATATGGTGAATTCGATTGAGAATCATGCGTAAGGCTTTTAGGCCAAATTGAATTGAGAAATGATGTGCTTATTCTTTTAATGTTGTGATTCAATGAATAATGAAAAGAGAGAAAGATTGGCATAAAAGCCTAATAAAAATGGATATGAAAGTATAGATAATTAAGAGTTTTGGACCATTGAAGGATGTTAAGCTATATGTGTAACAGCCCGTTTTTAGGATTAACTGGAACAGTGGTTTCGGGGTCACCAAATCCGACGAGTAGGTTTGTAAATATTATATTTAATATTTACGGGTTAATTGTGATTTTTAAAAATATTTTTGATATTGTGATATTTGTTTTATAAGTGATTTATTAAGTTCAAGTGGTATGACCCTAAGGTCAAGTGGGTTTAGGAAATGAGGTATCGGGACCTCATTTCTATAAATCGAGTCGTAAATATTTTTATAAATATTTACAAAGTGGCAAAAAGATGGTATTAAAGTTTCGTTGAAAAATTTTATCGTTTCGATAGTTAATTAAGCAAAAAGGACTAAATCGCGTAAAATGCAAAAAGTTACATTCTAATTGTTTAAGTGTTTATTTTCCATGTTTTACTAAAGTAGAAGTCCCTATTTATCAATTAAACCATTACTTTATGATAGTGGAGATTGGTGGTTTGGCATATATGAAATTATGTATTATTATAAAGGACAAAAAGGTAAATGGAATATTAAAATGTATTAAATAAAAATAAATAAAGTAATGTTTCAATTTGGACCCTAATTGGAACGGTGGTTTCGGGACCACGAATCCGAGTTAGAATAATATTTAAATATTATTTTCTATGTTTAAAATGTGTGAAGTTGCTTTTGTGAAAGCTTCGTTTAAAAATTTTAGTGTTTGGAGGTCGATTGATGAAAAAATGGTTTAATCGCATAAAATGGAAAATTTAAGGGTTAATGTATAAGGGCCAAATTATGATTGTTTTTATATTATGGAATATTAAGGTTGCAATTTGGCCATAAATAGGAATTGGTGGCCGACCAATATGCATGGATTAATGACTTGAATTGTTTGTTATATTTTATGGCATTATGGTATACTTTAATATATGTTAATATATTATATTTAATAAAAGATGAAAGTGTTCATCTTTCTTTTATTTTATTTGGCCGAAACTAAGAGAAAGAAAAGAAAGTTTCAGCTTTGATATTTTCGGTCCTTGCATGTTCAATTAGGTAAGTGATTTGAGTTTGGTTTTGTTAATTTTACACTTTTGAGATAGTTGCTTTGAATACTATAAAGCCCATGCTTGAAATTTTGAAATTGATGATATATTCATGAAGTGTCATTGTTAATAGTTTGATAAAATTTACGTTTGATGTGAAAATAAAATAAATGTGTTAGATTAACATTTTGGTATTGGGATTTTGGTAATTTTGAGCATTTAGGGTTAAATTGAAAAAAATACTAAATTGAAGGACTAGATTGTGAAATTAGTGAAATAGGAGGATTTATATAAGCTTAGTGAACATTCGCCCTAGCATTGTATATGCAAATTCTTCATATTTTGTGTTTTGAGAAAATTGGATTAAATTGTAAAAGTGCATAATATTAGGGTAAATTGGTAAATTGCTCAATTATGTGTATTTGGACCTAAATGAAGGAAATTCTATTTGAATGAGATTAATTTCGAAATTTTTAGATCAAGAACCAAAAGAGATCGGACGTGTATCGGGGAAAAAAAAAATCGTTGAGTAGTCGAATTCAACTGTCCGTCGAAATCCGAGGTAAGTCGTTAAGCAAATATTTATTGTTGGTTTAAATAAATATAATTTATATATTTGTGTGAGCCGAGTTGAAATATATAAAATCTTGGTGTTGTCGAATGCAAATAGAAATAATAAATATGAAAATTTCACTAAGCATGCGAGTTTGGTTAATGAGCACTAAGTGTGCGAGTTTGATTATCGAGCACTAAGTATGCGAAAGAAAATATTAAGCACTAAGTGTGCGATTTCATGGCTTTTCTAGTTAAACAATAGCACTAAGTGTGCGAATACAACGGGTGAAGGAAAATGATCAGACGATCTAATTATCAAATGCTATGTTCGTAATAATGCAGGTACGTAATCAAACCTTTGTGGTTGATATTATTGAACTTGAAATTATATGGTGGGTAGTTATAAATATAATATGTATGATAGATTTGGAAAAATGAGAGATGGATGAGTTGAAAAGTATAAAATAAAATAAATAATAATAATAATAATAAAATGATATGATATATATATAATAATGTTTGATTATTTATTTTATATATGAGTGAACATTCGACTAGGTATTAAATGGTAAGATGGGAAGTGTTAAGTAATTATTATTATTATTTTTAGAGTTTATGTATATTCGAACATGTTAGGGATTAAAGTTGACTGATTGATATATATTGGTAGTCAAGTTTGGTTGAATATGTGATTTTAGTAGCGAGGACTTGGTTACTCAAATTGAGTTTTTAATGTCTTTTAAATTGTTTAAATTGCTTATAACTTACTAAGCTAAAATAGCTTACTTTGAGAATGTGTTTATTTGTCTTAATTTTATAGATTTTGGACATTGTTACGTGCTCGGGATCATCAGTGAAGCTCATCACACTATCGTCTATATTTTGGTACTCTTGAAAGCTTAAGTTTAAACTTATGGCATGTATAAGCTATTCTATCTTTTGAATCCAATATGAATGAGAAGCTATTTAAGCCATGCGAAAATGGCTTAGTTATTATATGTTATGCTTGGTTTAAAATCTTCTTAGTTAGATGTTTTGATATGTTTGGTTTGATGGTTTAGTTGCGATTTTAATCCATTTGATAAATATAGATTATAATTTGCATAATTGATATATATATATATATATATGTTCGGCTATAGGGTGTTAATTAATAGAACATATATACTTTTAAATTTATGCATATGTCATTGTTGATATATGAATCGATTGAGTTATATCAAGTTATTATGATATTTGGATATATTAATATGCTATTATAGGATGTGAATTATTCTTAAGATATAATTGGTGTTTTAATTATGCGATTATACTCTACAAATGATAGATGATATGGAAATTAATACATTAGTGGTTGGTATGTGTTCCTAAAATTAGTTATATTAAAATGGTCAAATGCTTATGGCTTTGTAATTAGCAAATAGACATGTTTGGTTTTTAAATGAACTGCCAAGTATGTTTTATTTTATTTTTCTTTATAATATCAAATTTTAATGCTGTACATGATTTGAATAGTAAGCTCGTGAAATGTTTTATTTGGTTAAGTAGTACTTGTAAATAATTATGAAGTCAAAGGTTTAATATTTGATTTGAATTCGCTTTGAACTTGGGGATTATAATTGTGCATACAGTGTGATTAATAATTTATTATATCTTATTTTACGAATAAGATCTATAGAATTATGTGAATGTACGAATACTATGTTTTTCTTCGGTAATACCTCGTAACCCCGCCGGCGACGGACGTGAGTTAGGGGTGTTACAATATGAATTGGGAAATATGAATATACATAATTAATACACACCTTTATTATGAATGCTGAAATGATTTGTCAAATGTTGAAGTGTTTTATTATGAAAGTTTATGTTTTCTTGACTTATGTCAAGACAGGATAATTTTATGTTTATAGATTAAAAGATGGGTATTGCATTTGATTAATGTGTAACCACGAGAACATAGTGATGAAATTGGTAAATGCATGTAAATGATTTGCTTATTATTTTCATACGGACTTACTAAGCTATATAGCTTACCCCCTTTTCTTTCCCACCTCTCATAGGTTTATTCAGCTAGCTCGGTTGGAGATCGTCGGAGATTCTATCACACTATCAAGCTATCATGTGTAATTGAACGCAAACCTTTGAGTCTATGGCATGTATAGGGACTTAGTCATTTTGTGTATGTGTCATTATGATATGGCCAAATATATTGGCTTGTAATGAATAAGGATTTCATTTGGTATGTAGCCATATAAATTGGCTTATATTGGCTAATGGGTTGCAAGCATATTAATTACTCATATGCCTATGCCAATGTCATTGTGTGATGTGGTTTATATTGGTATGTTAATGAAAGTTAGTACAAGGGAATCATGAAAGAGTAAAATTAGCATTAAAACAGCTTTGGACAGTAGCAGTAGTACAACTTTGAAAATCACCAAAAATTGTGGAAATCAAATTTGAGATTGAATAAAATATTAAATTAAATCTTATTGAGTCTAGTATTACATAAAAGAAACGATGTGAGCAAAATAATTTCTTTTTATAAGATATTTGAATTTTTGTGAGACAAGGTCAGAATGATTTTGGGTTCCCCTGTTCTGACTTTGGAAAATCATTAAAAATTTTATAAAAATACTTGGGGGTTTAAATTTATATTTTTAATTTCTTAATGAGTCTAATTTCAAGAGAAAACAAATGGGAACATCATCCGAATCCCGTTCTAAGAGATAATTAATTTTTAGTGAAGAAAGGCCGAAACTGTCAAACAGCAGAACAAGGACGAATTTGAAGAATTAACTGTACTTATTGGCTAAACCATAAATTCTGAAAATTTTATAGTAGGAAGATATTTGAATATAGTTTCGGAAAAATCAAGCAGATTTTAATTTAGAGTTCTGTAGCTCAAGATATAAATAATTTAGGGACTATGACTCAAGTGGACAGTTTTGTACAGTAAATAATTGTTTTGATCTGTTTAAGCCTTGATTATGGTTGTGTTGGTAGCTTAATTGTGCCATGTTAAGTTCCATTGAAAGTGTGTATGTGAGTGTGCAAATGAGGGTGGAAAATGGCTTGGTAAATAGTCATTTCCTTGGTCACATGGGCAGAGACACGACAGTGTGTCTCAGCCGTGTGAAGGACACGGCCCTAAGACACAGGCGTGTGACTTGGCTGTGTGACCCCAAATTGTGCATGACGTCATAAACAAAGAGTTACACAGGCTGAGGACACGAGCGTGTCCCAAGCCACACGGGCTTGTGTATAACCACACTGTCGTGTGACTCTCCAAAGTATGAAAATTTTCTAAGTGTAGTAAAAGTTCCAAATGTTCTCGGTTTAGTCTTGAACCGCTCCCAACATATGTTTTGGGCCTCGTGGGCCCGTATAAGGAATGATATGAATGTGATTAGATGAATTTGATTTGGATGAAATTTTATTGCCCGATTTTGTATGATTGGTTATGTTTAAGTCCGGTAATGCCTCAAACCTTGTTCCGGTGTCGAATACGGGTAAGGGGTGTTACAATGATAACACATAAAGATGTTAGAAAAGGTTGTGATGCGTATCTTACTTATATATTTGATTCCAAGGTTTCAGAATTGAAGTTAGAATCGATTTCAATTTTGTATGAGTTCACAGATATATTTCCAGAAGAATTACTAGGGTTATCACCGATAAGAGAGGTTGAGTTTACTATTGCATTGATGTCAAGAACATCTCTAATATCAATAGCTCTGTATAGAATGACACCTATAGAATTAAAAGAGTTGAAACCACATTTACAAGAGTGGACAGACTAGGCTTTGCTCAGCCCACCTTTTCTCCTTAGGGTGATCCTCTGTTGTTTGTCAAGAAAAAGGACGAGTCAATGCAATTATGTATAGATGATTACCGACAGCTCAACAAAGTAACAATCAAGAAAAAGTATCCATTGCCATGTATCGATGATTTGTTTGATCAGTTGAAAGGTGCGTTAGCATTTTCAAAGACTGATCTCCGTTCTAGTTATTATCAGTTACGAGTTAAAGACTCTGATGTGCCAAAAAATTGTGTTCAGAACCAGGTACGGACATTATGAGTTTCTTGTTATGCAATTTGGTTTGACTAATGCACCTACTATGTTTATAGACTTGATGAATAGAATATTCAGACCGTACTTAAACGTATTTGTTGTTGTGTTCATTGATGACATTCTGATCTATTCACAAGATGTGAACAAGCATGCCCGACATTTGAGAATTATTTTGCAGACGTTACACGAAAAATAATTGTTTGCTAAGTTTAGCAAATGTGAGTTTTAGCTTCGAGAAGTTGGATTTTTGGGACATGTGGTATCAGTAGACAGTATTAAAGTTGATTTGAGTAAAATTTCAGCTGTGGTGGACTAGAAACCTCTGAGAAATGTTTCAGAAGTGAGAAGTTTTCTTGGTTGAGATGGATAGTATAGAAGATTTGTCAAGGGATTTCCAATGATTGCTATGCCATTAACAAAACTGCTTCAAAAAGATGTCAAGTTCGAATGGTCTAAGAAGTGTCAGCAAAGTTTTAATCTATAACAGCCCAGTTTTAGCTAAATCAGAACAGTGGTTTTGGAACCACAAGTTCAAGGTCAAAAAATTATTTTAATATTATTTTTGGCGTTTATAGCATGTGAATATGTATGTGTGAAAATTTCGTGAAATAATTTTAGCATTTGAATACTTAATTTGAGAAAATGACTAAATCTCGTAAAATGCAAAAGTTGCATTTTATAAGTTAAAAGTGTCTAATTGCTATGGCTTATTAAATGTGAGGTCCTTATGTAATTAGACCATGATTAGTGGAATTTGACATAAATGACCAACCATTAAATGTTTTGTTAATGTTCTAATTAAGGTTAAAATGGTTATTTATCATCTTTCTCTTGGCCAAATATCAAAGAATGAAGGATCCATTTTCATGTTTTTAGGGTTCGGTCATTGTTAAGCTTGATTAAGGTACGGTTTTGATTCGTTTTTAATGATTTTTATGTTTTTATGATCGTTGCTCCGTGTTCTAACTAGCCCATGCTTCAATTTTTGAAAGTGTTGATAATTTTGAAAGTTCAAATTGATGAATTCATGTGTTTTTGGATGTTTGATGATGAAATATGAAAGCTTGGTGTTTGATATACTTGTTTTGTAAAGTGATTTTGAGCGAAAATGCTTAAATAGGATTAAATTGTGAAAAGTGTAAAATGTGGGGTTAAAAGTGTGAATAAATGGAATTAAAGGGTTGCTAAGGACCTAAGGAAGATTCGACCATGCTTGGGTTTGATGAAATTTTGTATATTTTGTGTTGTTTTGAAATAAGGACTAAATTGTGAAAATATGAAATTTAAGGGCTAAAGTGTAAAATGTCCAGTTATGTGTTTTTGGGTGAAATTGATTAAATATGTGATTAAATAAGTTAAATTTGAATTTATTTGGATCAAGAAAGAAAGAAAATGGATTTAGATCGGGGAAAATCAAAAGTTGACGAATAGTCGATCCGGTTCCTCTATTCCGACCACGAGGTAAGTTCGTATGTAAATAAATGTCTCTAAATTGAATTATATGTGTTTACTTGTCATTGAAATATATAAATGTTGAACAAACCATTACAAGCAAGAAGCTATAGAGTTACGACATCCAAAAGTCTCATACGAACCTTAAGAATAGTATAGGATACGATGTCATGACATTAGGTTATCGAGATGTGATTACATGTAATACCATGTTTGGGACATTGGCATTGTATTGAGATTACATATAAGACCATATTTGGGACATTGGCATCATTAATCGATTACATGTAAGACCCTGTCTAGGACAGTGGCATCGATATGTGATAACATGTAAGACCATATCTGGGATATGGCATTGTACGAGCTATATGTGATTGCTGAGTATCCTTAAAGATTTTGAATGGTTCAACAGACAAAGTCAAGTTGAGAAAGAATATTTGAATGAGCTAAGTGATTCAAGTATGTACGAGTTTCATATGAGTATTGAGAAGTGAAGTAAATGATGAATTTGATTATGATATTGAATGTGTTCAATGAGAAAGGTTTGTGAACTTGTGTGTGATTAGTTATGTTTAGCATATTTGAATTGATATGAAAAGGTTCATATGATAGCTTTATTTGTATATGGCTTACTAAGTTTTTAAAGCTTACTTTGTGTGTTCTTTCCATGTTTTATAGATTATCGAAGCTAGTTTAGACTCAGGGATCATCGGGAAACGTCATCACACTATTGATCATCTCGTTGGTACTTTTGGAGCTTTGTATATATGGTATACAACATGTATAGGCTAGTGTCATTTTGGTATGTTTTGAGTCATGATATTAGCCATGAGATTTGGCTTGTAATGGTGATGTATATGACCATTTGAGTTGTCTTGATTTATATGTTGACAAGTGATATATGTGATGTTTATAAGTTATCATGTGTTTGGGCATGTTTATCATGGTTGTTGGTATGGCTAAGTTGTTGCTCTTTTGGTTAGTTATTAGTTGATATATTAATATTTGAGAAATGGTATATTTTGGTATAATTTATAGATGATGATTTGGTATGTTTGAGAAGCTTGATTTGGTTGATAGAAAGGTGAGTAAATTCATTTAGAAGTTATGTAAGTTTTTGATGATTTTGGTACAATGATTTTGTATGTTTTGAATATGAAATTGAGTAGTTGAAATGGTTGTGGATAGTTGGCATGATTTATGTTTGAATCAGCATGTTTTGGCTGCCTAAATATGTGTTGTGATGGTACCAATTTGGTTACTTTGTGTCTATAAGAAAAGGGTGGCAAATTGGCTTTGCAAATGGCCTATTTTTGTCCACACGGGTAGAGACACGGGCGCGTGTCTTAGCCGTGTGTGATACACGGTCATATTATACGGCCTAGACATACGGCCTAGATACACGGGCGTGTCTGGTGGCTGTGTACAGTACAC
This sequence comes from Gossypium arboreum, assembly GCF_025698485.1. Classification (NCBI taxonomy): domain Eukaryota; kingdom Viridiplantae; phylum Streptophyta; class Magnoliopsida; order Malvales; family Malvaceae; genus Gossypium; species Gossypium arboreum. Next base: position 65,756,209 of record NC_069075.1, on the reverse strand, counting down.
AGCCTTGACACATGGGCATGTGTGGTCATTTCGAAGGGTACACGGGTTAGATACACGGGGGTGTCTTCGGCCGTGTGGTGCAACTCAGTATATTTGTCCTATTTTTACACGGCTTATGACACGGGCGTGTCTAGTAACCGTGTGAGACACACGGCTTGCTCACACGAGCGTGTGATCTATGAATGCAAAATTTTTCTTAGTGTTCAAAAATTTTCATATGTTATCGGTTTAGTCCCGAACCACTCTTAAGCATGTTTTAAGGTCTCGTAGAACCTTATAAGGGACAATGTGAATGTTTTCTAATGGTTTATGATAATGAATGCATAAATGTATGTGAATGAGGTATATTATCTGGTAATGTCCGTAACCCTAATCTAGTGACAGATACGGATTAGGGGTCTCACATAATCGGTTGAAAGTTTTGTTAACCAAGGCATCTGTCTTAGTTCAGCTAGAGTTCAGTAAGGAGTTCGTGATTTATAGTGATGCTTCATTAAATGGTTTAAGCTATGTTTTGATGCAAGAAGGCAAAGTGATAGCGTATGCTTCTCGATAGTTTAAATCACATGAAAAGAATTATCCAACTCACGATTTAGAGCTTGTAGCTATTGTATTTAGTTTAAATATTTGGTGACACCATTTGTACAGAGAAAAATGTCATATCTTCATAGTTCACAAAACCTTGGAGTATTTGATGTCATAAAAAGATTTGAAATTGAGACAGGATAGATGGCTTGAGTTATTAAAAAATTATGATTTGATCATCGATTATCATTCGGGAAAGGCTAATGTTGTTGCTGATGCTTTGAGTAGAAAATCTTTGTTTGCTTTTCGAGCATTGAACACATGGTTGATGTTGATTGATGGCGGTTCATTTTTAGCTAAATTAAAAGCTAGACCGACGTTTTTGCAATAGATTTCTAAAGCTCAGAAAAGTGATGCTGAATTGATCGATAAACGAAAATAAATTGAGTCGACATCTGGTTTAGATTTTCATGTTGGTTTAGACGACAGTTTATACTTCAAAATAGAATTTGTGTTCCGAGAAATTCTTATCTCATTTAGAAGATTTTTCCAAACTAGAACATAAGCATGATATAAATCATACAAGCACATGTATATCGTCCCTTATTCGAGCCTTCAAGGCCTTAGAAACACCTTAGAAACGATTTGGGACTAAATCAGAAACATTTGGAACATTTAAGAAAAGGTTGAAAAAAATTGAACTGCAGGGGTCACACAATTGAGACACATGCCCGTGTCTCAGGCCATGTAACAATCGAAACAGAGACACACGGTTGTGTCCCAGCCCTTTCCCGTGCCCGTGTAACACTCTGAGTTGGGTCATGTGGCCAAGCCATATGCCCGTGTGCCAAGCCATGTGGGAGGTCGTGTAACTACCCGAATTGTAACCTTTGAAACCTATAAGGGACATGTGACATCCCTAATTTGACCCTAGTCGAGATGTGGTTTTGGGACCACAAAATCGAGTTATAAAATTTATTAAATATTAAAATTCATATCTACTATGTGTGATAGTGCATGTGTGAAATTTTGATGCTTAAATTCTGTTAGTTGAATGTGAATTTTAGTCAAAGGGCTTATGTGAGAAACAAAAAAAAAAAAGTGATGAATTAATTTGAAGACTAATTAGTGCATGATTCTCAAAATGGGGACTTGCATGTCAAATACCCCATTTTGAGAAGTAGTGGCCGGCCATAATGATTAGGGTGCATAGAAAATGAATTTAAGTAAGTATATTAATATTATATGGCCTTAATTTATAAAGAAAAGATAAATAAAATATTTTGGGGTGAAAAAAAAAACAAAGTTTGGTTCATTCTTCTTCTTCATTGCCGTGGTAAAGAAAGAATAAGGGAGTGAAGCTCAAATAATCGGCCATATGCATAGATCTAATTCTAAAGGTATGTAATGTGATTTTTGTCAAATTCATTATGAAATTTGGTTGTTAATGACATTTGGTAGATAACCCATGATTTTAATTCTAGATTAGGTGATCATAAGGCATTCGACCATTTAAGAGAAATGTGGAAATTTTGTTTTAAAGCTCGTAATTCATGTTTAATTGCTGAATGGAGTTTTGAATTGGTAGAATTGAGTTTTAATTTTAAGAAATAAGTGATGTTTGTAAGGATTTTCAAAGTTCATGTAAAGCTTACCTTTGGTCATATTAAGGAATGGTAAATTGGTTGTAATATTATATATATTTTGATAGTATATTAGATGGTTTGAGATTTGAGCTAGTTACATGTGCTATTATGAAGATTTATGGATGTTTTAGAATCGGCCTAAGTGTTTTAGTCATAAATATATATATATTGCCGAATGTATGCTTAAGGAATTGGTTAAGTACATTGTTGTTAAATGCTTGTTGTTTTTGTATAATTGTTGCCTAGCTACTAAATGAACTTAGGGTATTATGGATAAGTTTAAGAGTGGCATAATTGAAATGAAGTTTGCTTGTGCCGAATGTGATTTGAGTGCATGAATTAGGAGTTAATTTCATTCGGTAACTCATACTAAATTGGGAGATAGTATTAAACATTAGTATTATTTGTTAAATAATTGAAGTGAGTTTTGAATGGTTGTTTTGCTTATAATGGCCGAATGTGAACTTAAGTTTTGAATTACAATTGAAGCTTGTTAGTTAGTTGGTGATGTCCTTTGATAGCCCTTTTGATATTCGGCCATTGTTAAGGAATTTTGAATTGGTTATAAATTTCTATGTTTTAATTAGCAAATTGAATTATTGAAGGTTGAGCTAATTATATATGTATACGTTTTATATGTACATTAATTTCTTAGTCTATGTTATTCGGCTATAATTGTCATGGTAGAATTTTTTAATTTGTAAATTTGTTAATCATTAGCTCAAGAGCATCAAGGACAAAAGTCAGAAAAAGGAACATAAAACTAAGTGAATAGCAGAGAATTATAGTCGTCGACAACTCTTAAGGTAAGTTTCTAGCATATAAGTTTAGTTATAATGAAGAATGATATGGAATACGGGTAAAGATGGGACTATGAATTGGTGTAATTACCTATAGTAAAATGATAAGGAATAAGTTACTTCTATGAGCCTTAGCCGATTGGTTATTAGAAAAGTGATATTTAAATTATGATTTGTATGTGATAATAAGAAGTACTTTTATATGATGATATGTTTTAAACTCAAATGGTAAGTTCTTAAGTGTTTGGACTTGGAAATTTAAGAGCAAATTGTAATAATCTGCTTAGGACAGCAGCAGTAGCGTGATTTTTGAAAATCACCATAAATTGTTGGAGTGGAATTAGAGACTGAATAAAAAATGTAATCAAAGCTCAATGAGTCTAGTTTCTTACAAAATAAACAGTGCAAGCAAAGGAATTTCCTATAGAGAGATATTTAAAGTTGTGTGTGACAGTGTCGGAATGAATCTGAAATCCCCTGTTCTGTATTTAGAAAATCATTATAAATAGTACAAAAATTTTTATAAGATAAAATTTATATTCTTAAACTCCTTAATGAGTCTAGTTTCAAATGAAATAAACAAGAACATATTTTGCAATCTGTACAATGAGAAATTTGATTCGTAGTGAAGAGTGTTCAGTATAGTCAAACAGTGAAATAGGGGAAACTTTAAGAAAATTCTGGTTTTGATTGACCGAACCAAAAATCTTGAAAATTTTATGGATAGAAGATATATGAGTCTATTTTCGGGGAAAATTTACGGTACTTCATTTGGAGTTTCGTAGCTCTAGTTACAAATAATTTAATGATTGTTGCTCAAGAAAACAGCTTGTAGTGAATCTGTGATTTTGTTGTAAACATTAATGAAACTAATTGAGTTGCTTATAAGCTATTGCTGAATTGATGTACAAGATAAATATATAGGTGGTGAGGCCAAAATGGCTAAAATTTAAATGTGTGCAAGTTATCCGAATGGCTATTTTATAAACGTAAGCAATGTATATGTAATATGTGTTGATAGTTTTATAAATTGAAGGTGTAGTGACTTATATGTTGTTTAGCCGAATGGTTGTCATGAGAAGAATGTAAGTCATGTGTGTATTTTCTTATTTAGTTGGAAGTTTATTGAAAGGGATATATATATATATATAAATATGTATTAAAATCGAATGATATTATGACATGAAGTTAAGGTACATGTTATATGCTTATATTTGAATTAGGTTAATGAATTACAATGGTGATAGTTTGTGTGAAATGTGGTAACATTTGATTAAATATACATGGAATTTGGAAAGTATCCGGGTTAAGACTCGCTGACTACGTGATGTGGCCTAATGGCTCTTGTGAAATGAGGCTAGCTATATTGAGATACGAATAAGTTCGAATGAAGTGATACCTTATTAATGTGTTTCCGTGTTGGAAAGATCGAAGGTATGTGAATTGATGTGTATACAACTTTGTGAATTAACTATGATGATATATCCGGACTTAAAGTCCCGCAGGCTTGGTACTGGTAACTGGATTCGAATTTTTTTTTTAAACCTAGCAGACTATGGCTAAGTGCCTTGAATTATTTCAAACCGAAGACCATTTGTATATCTTTAAGATAAGGATTTAATTAGTTTCATAAAAATTTACTAATTTGAGTTGTATTCGGCAGGATGTGCAAATACAAGGTATGGATTGCGTTTGGTCATTTATGTATATATGATAAGGAATATGTTTGGTCCTTTATATACGTTTACGAAACTTTAATACTTGTCATGATTTGATTATTTGAAATATTAATGTGAATATGAACTAAAGAACTAAGCTCCTAAATACATATATACATTTATGTATGTGCACGAAATGAGTGCATATGATTAAGTGGTTAGATGTATTGAAAGATTGAATTGGTAATTGGTAACTATGGAAACGGTAAGTGTACAAAGGTTAAGTATATGGTAAGTGATACTTACTTGCTATGTGAACTCGATTTCATTTGTATTACAAATGTACTTGGGGAATCACTTATAAGATGGTTATAAGTTATATTCAATGAGTATTGACTCTATCAAATTTTTTATGTAAGATGAAAACATGAATATGTGCTTCCAAATATGGAAATCGAATGTGATTATAGTGTTATGTTTTAGTTCGACTGATTAAACTAAAAGTAGCATTGATGTTTTTAAATGCGAAGGGGTATATACTCTTAAATTGGGATGAAATAGATGAATTACATGTGCATACATAGGGTTTAATCTATTTGACCGAATGGTGATATATCTTGACATTTCAAAACGTGATTTGTGTAAGGCCTAATCTTAAGCGACTTAGTAATAAATCAACAATTATGGATGTTCAGCACATTAAGTTGGCCAGGTATGTATTATATACTTGTGTAGGCTTATTAAGCCCACCGAGACTTCACTTGGATTTTGTGTAAGTTATAAATGTATTTAATCCAGCAAAGTTAATTGTTTTACTTAAGGCTTACTAAGCCTTGAAAGCTTACTCTGTTGTTACGTTTCTCTGTTTTATATATTATCAAATTTGGCCTTTGCTCGGGGATCGTCAACAACTCGTCACACTATCACTATCCACTGTTTGGTACTGCTATGTTTTGGATTATTTTATGGCATGTATAGAATAGACTAGTAGCGGAATAATATTCGGTTAATGTATATAAGCCATGCGAAAATGGCATCTTTTGAATGTGTACTTATAGAAGTTTAATTTTATCCCTGGCTGTATTTAGCATTTATCTAAATGAATGATCTTTATTTCAAAAAAAAGTTTAAAATTTTACTGTTCTGACATGAGTTACAAGTCTGGTAATACCCCTTTCCTATTCCGACAACGGTTACGGGATAGGGGTGTTACAGGACATGCGACTGTGTTGCATGGCCGTGTGTTACACACGACTGAGACACACTCGTGTATTAGGCCGTGTGGACATGAAATTGGCCAAATTCAAGCCATTTCCATCACCAACCCAAATATGTACCTACAAGCATTTTGTACCCAAATTCAAGACATCAGAAACATACCAATTCATGCATGAAACAACCAATTCAATAGTCCATAAATTCATCCAACCAATATGCCAACAAGGCACCTCAAATGCATTCAACCATATCTTACCTAAACATGGAAACATTACCACATTTCATACATACACATCCAGATCAATACCATTTCAATGCTTACCCTATTTTGACCATATCAAAACTATTCCAACACATACCATATTGGCCATTTAATTATACATTAAAACTTAGCCATATTAACGTCTACCATCAAGGCATCAAAAGTACCATAAGTACATCAACCATAATAACATATACATGCCAAACATGTCAACTAGATCATTAAACACAAATCCACCTATACATGCCATTATAACCTTGGCCAAAACATCAAAAACTACCAATATATTCGCTGGATAGTGTGATAGATCTCCGACGAGCTTCCAAACCGTTCGACCTTCCCTTATTTATAAAACATGGGAAAGAAAACTACGTAAGCATAAAATGCTTAGTAAGTTTGTAAAACATGAACATAACTTACCATTTCAATACATAACTTTAAATTTAAACATGATACAATCCAACCATAAACTTTGCATAAGCCTAAGCATCATCAACAACACATGTTAGTGCATCAACTCATAATTCACTTGAATTAACATAAGATAGGTAATTATACATGAACAACATCACTTGAAAACATCAATTTCATGTACATAAACATGCTTTCATTAAACATTTCCTTTACACTCTTTTTCATAGATTCATGACATAAGTCATTTAAATACTTACTGTTCTTTTCCTTTTCATGTCCGTTGAACCATTTAGAATAACATCGTATACGCAGGAAAGCTCACACAAAGTGTGTTAAACATATAACCTTTCATTTTCCTTTACATCGTTGCTCATACGAGCTGTGAAATAGGTCTGCTCACACAAGTTGATGGTCAGAATGTAAGCTATGCTATGCTTCTCACACAAGCCATTCAGTATCTGTAACAAATGTTAGACCTCAGCTATCAGTAGAACATTTAGGACCAGCACCCGAAACGTGGTAACCCTAATGACATGTCATTTGTATCCTAAAAATTCCTAAGGTTCAAATGGGGCTCAATAATCATCATAACATCATTGGATTTCCACCATTTTTTTACATGATAAATAGCACGATGAAATATGGATCAAAATAACATTAAAATGTTATTTAAACAAATGAACTTACCTCGATGACAAAAACGTCGAAGTAAGACCAATTAATCTGAGTCTTTAGCTTTTTTCTCGATTTAGATCCGTACGAGGTTTATCTTGATCTAAGCAAACTCAATCCATTTAATACTCATAATATTATATTCAATCCAAAATTCATACTTTCGCAAAATTACACTTTTACCCCTAATATTTTAACTTCTTTACAATTTAGGCCTTAAGCTCGCAATTTGAAATTTAAGCAATGTCATCCACATTTCATGCTAGTTGAATGCACTAAGGACCTTTATCAATCCATACAAATAAACATTTCACAAATTTACCATGTATTTTTCTATTTTTATAAATAAGTCCCTAAATGACATTTTCATAAAAAATCCCTTTACAAAACTTGTTTATTTAACAACAAGAACTCATAATCTTTCATTAAAATTCAAGAATCATGCAAACTCATTCATGGAAAAACCCTAAACCTTTAACATTTTTTCAAATTAGTCCCTGGGCTAGCTAGATTATGCTACAACGATCCCGAAAACATAAAAATCATTAAAATGAGCTCAAAATTCACTTACATGATAGCACTAAAAGTAGCTGAATGAAGGAACCCTAATATGGCTTGCTAACCTTTAATTTTCAGTGAAGGCAACATTTGGGGAAGATGAATGAATTTTGTTTTAATTATTTTAACCTTTATTTACCTATTTACATTTTTAACCTTTAAAAATATTCATAATTTCAATAAAACCAATCCATGAATATTCGCTAACTATATAAATGTCTATTTACCATCTAAGTCCTCTTATATTAAAGTTTCATAGCTATTTGATACCTTTAGCTACTAGAACTCTACTTTTTCACCTTTTACGATTTAGTCCTTTTCACTTAATTAAGCATGCAAATGTTAAAATTTATTAACGAATTTTTTATGACTCTGATAACATACCATAGACAATAAATAATAATAAAATAATAATTTACTCATTAGATTTGTGGTCCCTAAACCACTATCACTATTTCACTAAAAACAGGTTGTTATAGTTCATATCCTTGGTGGGATTGTTAATATAGTGGAAAAGTGTTTGTCTCCTCCATATATAGATGATACACTATTTTTGGATTCGATTCGATTGATTTTTTCCATTAGCTATTAATATTTGTCATCCTCATAGACAACTTTGACCGTAGATGGTCTCTAGCCATATGTGTGTCTTTCAGTTTGCTACTAGCACGAGTTCATTGCCATATTTTTTATTAGTTCGTACGCATCATCATATGTTCTTTTCATTAAGGCACCTCCTGCTGCTTCATCTAATCCTGGCCTTGAATGCGCATACAACCCATTATAGAAAATTTGCAGTCATAACCACTAAGGTAATTCGTGGTGTGGACATTTCTAAATCAACATCTTAAAACACTCCCATGCTTTATGAAAGCTTTTCCCCTCAAATTGTTTAAACATAGAAATTTTCCTTCTGAGCTGGTCCGTCTAGCTAATGGGGAAGAACTTTTTGTTGGAATTTCCCTGCGAGTTCGTCCCATGTTATGATTGATCTTGGTGCTGGCAAATCGAACCAAGAAAAGCTGTTATCAATTAATGGAAAGGGGAACAACTGAAGACGTTAACTTGGAGGAACCATTTTAGATGTTAACTTGGATCTTCTGTCATTGTTCCTTGAAACTGCAAATTATTCTAGATAGTCTAGATCGTAGTTAGCTTGATCTCAAAATTATTGGCCCTGATGACTGGCCTCGTTATACTCCCTTAAACAATATCAAGATTCGGTAGCGCATATTCCCTCAGAGTCCTTTCGTTATGTGCCATGAGATTATTTTCGGGTAGTTGTGGTGGTGGTGGATCTTCTAAATTGTTATTGTTAGCCTTGTTGAATAATGGATTCTCATGTAAGGGTAAATTACCTCCACCAAGTAACGAATTACGCATTGGTTGTTGCTATTGTTGCTATTGTTGCTATTGTTCTCGATGATTCCTTTGGATTATTCTTTCTAGATCTGTGACTGGCTCAATAGGTGTTCCCCTACTACTAGTCATACACTAAACCCAAAGAGAAAAGATTAATAGAAAAAAATAAAATAAAATGATATTTATAACCTAAAAATTTCCTAATTATTCTATTAATATGTAAAAATTAAAATTAATATAGTGACGCTACTTCCCCAACAATGGTGCCAACAACTTGACCACCTCCGGATATACCAACGTCTAGAGTAGAAATCCTGTACAAAATATATGAAAGGTGGTATACACAAGTTGATGCGAGCGCGCCCAATGGTTCAGCTAGTTCGAGTAAAGATCATCTGACACTACCACAAGGCCCTATCACCCGAGCTCGAGCTAAGGCTTTCAAAGATTCTATTTCAGCTCTTGTAGCTCGAATTTGGGATGAAACTCACCCACCATGATGAGGAAGCTTATATTAACTCTTCTAGTTCACCTTGCAACTTGCTACTAGTTCAGATTCAGCTCATGTCCAGCTCCCCAGCTCGAGTCTAGCTTACGAGTCCTAGCCTAGCTTGAATTTAGCTCACGAGCTTACCCCCAGCTCATCACTAGCTCATGCACCTATATCTCGTTTCAGCTCAATTGAGCTCCTTTTTATTTTTCCAGCTTTGCATTTTTAATTAATTAAATAAATTGCACGTTACTTTTAGCTCAACAAATATTAAAGTATTTAATTTGTCCAAAAATCAGAACATGAAATTAATGTGTTATGCTACAACAATTTAAAGTGTCTAAATTAGGACGAATTTATTTCTTGTTATTTAGTGCAGCCGAATTTAATGTGTCTTAGTTCCAACATGTTTTTAATTTGTCCTAGCTTATTACATGATTTAAATGTGTCTTTGAGCTACTGGAATTAATGTGTCTAAGTTGAATTAATGAGCTGAATTAATTTAGGTGCAGGTACATTGCAGGGATGTCATTAAAGCTAGATAGCTACTGTTTTCTCTTCTCCAAGAGGCATGATGGTTCGGTTATTGCAACAGCCACCTCAACCTGCTGTTTGTTCTTTTCAAAGTGTCCGGTCAGCTCTCCAAAGCAATTTGAATGTTTTCACATTTGCTGAACATTCCTTTCACACCTATAGGCTGTTCGGCTTAGTGTGTTCATACAAGGGAGGCTGCTCACATTCGGTTTCACACTTAAAGGTCTATTGAGGTGCTTCAAGTTGCCTTTAATTAGCTCAACACTTTTCAGCTAACCAAGGCTGTCCAATTAATGAAGTACACCCCCTTGGCCGAATTCAAGCTTGCCCATTCAGCTCATTTCAGCTCCTCCATAATTATTCAGCTACTAGAAGCTTCAAGAGGCTATCCATTGACGTTTTCCATGGCTGAGAAGTTTCAAGGAATTTTCCTAAATATATTCTGGAATTTTCTAACTTAATTAGGCTGAAAACAAAGGCTGTTCAGTTAGCTTAAGTTGGCTATTTAGCTAGCCTTCTAAATGCTATAAATAGCTAGTTCATTTCTTTGTTTAAAAACTTTTGACTCTTTGTTAATGTTATGCTGCCAAAATTGTGAGGCAACTTTTTCTCCATTTCATTCAAAGATTCGATTGGCTTTCCTAGCGATCTAGCTGCATCAACCGTTTCCTTTGTTGAACCCGAACTTATTACTACCCGTAGTGTGGCGTTCGAACAATATCGAGGTTCCTATCTTGTTAGATAGTGGGTCGAGGTTTCCTTCACCAAACCTAAATTGAATTCAAAGGGCCTATAAATAACGGGTCGATACCATATCGGTATTGGTTCTTGTTTGCACTTTTTATTCAATCCATATTTCTTTTAAACCCATTTCTTCTTTACCAAATCGAACCTAAACCGACCAATTCGTTCATATCCCTTCGTTCATACCATTTCATTCCTACCATTTCGTTCGTACCCCTCTTTCTTCTTTGGCCATTCCTTCAACTCAACTAAACTAATGTAACTTCTTGTCGACGATCGGGCAATCACTAATACGACTTGACTCACCCGAGGCGGATCGTATCACAAGTATACAGGTCAAGTTGTAATATAGTTACAATGGACTAGGTGAGTACTTTGAGGATCGTACCTAAGGGAGGCAAGCACTAAATTAATTCTAACCTAAACATAAAAAGATCTAATTAGTACTTTAAATTGATCATATTACAATGAATAAAAAGAAAGGTTTTAGTAATCTAAACAAACAATAACAATGAAGGAAATAATAGAAATAAATAAATCATGAGAAATCAAATAGTAAAATATATATCAAACCTGGGCATGGGTGATTAGCTCGCTTCAGTAATCATAACCAACTGTTGCTTCTAGCATTCTTGTTCAATCAACTAGTCAATGCCCTAGCAGGATATTCCGATCTTTCACTAAAATACTGAGTGGATAAGAACTACTTATCTCTCAACCTCACAGTCTAGACTGGTTCAGGGATAAAGTGTTCACAGATAGACCATACCATTTTTGGGTTAATTCTCACCTTGATGACTTCCTAGGGTTGTCAGGCCTAGGGTTTTAAAATCTTCCTTTCCTGAACAACTGATCTATTAAGAAAACCCTGCAAAATAGTTAATTAATCAAACCTCCACTCACTAATCCCCCACAAGAGGATTAGTTCCTCATGGATCTAATAAACAATATAAACTTGATAGAAAGAGTAAACATGAATAATAATTCAAGAGCATAAAGTTTAGAAGAAGCTTGATTTGTATTAGAATTTATCACAGAATCCTCACAGGGTTTGATTATGTTTCACATGTAACGCCCCAATTTTCAGGAATTCTGTGAATGTTGGCATAGGTTTAATTATGTTAGTGGGCCTCTAGAAAGCCCAAACTTAAGATAGAACCCAACAATTTTAGTTAATTTTTGTTCCATAAGAAAAAGGGGGTGAAATTATGAAATAGGACCTATGTGAAAATGTTTGAAAATGCTATAGGCTAAATTGAAGTGGCCAAATAAATAGGAGTGCAAAATAGGAGGATTTACATGACAAACCTCCCATTTTACATGAAGTGGCCAGCCATCATGTTGTTGTAGACAAAATGTACACTTGATATCCATAATTTATGGTACAAATTGATACAAATTGATAAGGTTAGGTAAATGTTCAATGATAATAGGTTAGGTAAATGTTCCATGATAATGGGTTAGGTAAATGTTTCATGATAATGGGTTAGGTAAATGTTTCATGATAAGAATTTCATGTCTTTTGTATTAAAGAATTAAATGGATGAAATATGAAGTTTTATTAAAAGAAAAAGGGGTGAAAAGAACAAAGTTTTGTCCATCTTTGTTCATCATAGCTGAAAGTTAGAGAAGAGAAAGGAGAGGAGAAAGCTCTTGAGTATTTGGTCATTAGGAGGAGGAAAATTGAAGGTAAGTTCTTGGTACCTTGCTTCTATTTTGAGGTTCATGAGTTCTTCTTGATTCTACCTTAACTCTTGAAGTATATTTTGATTTTTAGTTGTGTTGTGAGCATTTAGTCATAACTAAAATGAAGGAAATGGTTGTTGTTTCATGTTCTTTTGATGAAAAATGGAAGATAGGTGAAGTTAAGCCAAACAAATGAGCATGCATGTGCCTTAGATGTTAAAGGGAAAAATCAGCTAACATGTTGTGCTTTAAAATGATGAAATGGAGATTATACTTAAGTAAAATCATAGATATGTGATGATTGATTGGTGATATACATGTTTAAATAACATGCATGCAAGGTATGTGTGAAAGAGTGATTTGGTAATAAATCTGCTTGGGACAGCAGCAGTAACGTGACTTTGGAAAATCACCATAAATTGTGGGAGATGAGTTAGAAGCTGCATAAATTATGTAATTAAAGCTTAATGAGTCTAGTTTCAAATGGAATAAACGAGAATATATTTTGAATTCTGTACAATGAGACATTTGATTCGTAATAAAGAGTGGTTAGATTAGTCAAACAGTGAAACATGGGAAACTTTAAGAAAAATCTGGTATTGATTGGCCAAACCAAAAATTCTGAAAATTTTATGGATAGAAGATATATGAGTCTATTTTCAGGGAAAATTAACGGCACTTGATTTGGAGTTTCGTAGCTCCAGTTATAAATAATTTAGTGACTGTTGCTCAGGAAGACAGCTTGCAGTGAAATTATGATTATGTGGTAAACATTGACAAAAATTTGTTAATGAGTTGCTTATTGTTTTCTTATAAGCTTACTATGATCTGTAGGTGTGGTTGGCCGAATATTGTAAGGGGTTAATACGTAGTTTGTATTTGAATAGTTAGATTAACGTGTTAGTAATCCAATTGTAGGCGGTTCGTGTGTGGATCTCGTCAGCATATCGTCGCAAATAGGTGTGTAATTGACACCCTCTCATAGACTAGATTGGCAAAAGCGAAAAGCCGAAATGCCGAAAAGTCGGTATTTTGGGAATTTTGATGTCGAATGCTCGTAAAATAGTTGGGTTTGTATATTTGGTAATCTAAAGTAATAAACTGCAGACGCTGCGATTTCATACATTTTGATAATTTGGGCTTAATGGGCCAAAGATCGGGTTCATGGGCCAACGGGCCCAATTCGGTAAGTATGCGCGGTAAGTGTTTTGATAGTACGTAAATAGTTAGGATATGCATGAAAACCCCGAAAGTAGCTAAATTACTATAATACCCCTATGTATGGAAAATTATCATTATACCCCTAGGTGCAAAATTACGTTATACCCGTAGGGTTAATTTTGACCGAAAAGCATAGCGATCGATTACGTATGATGTATGCCATGATTATATATCTGCTGCATGGGGACATGGGTTATATTATGGAGGAAGCGTTCGGTGGCTATGCCACAAATATCGATCTGGTGGCTCGCCACATATATTCGATACGGTGGCTCGCCACGATTATCTGTATCTGGTGACTCTGTCACATTATTCATTCGCGACCATGCTGCAAATTACGTGGTGTGTAGCGGTTGGGTGGGTTGAGTTGTCTCCCCACACGTGTAAGGTTGGTATGGGGTGTATACGGTTGGATATGTTTGGGTTTCGCATAAACATGTAATATCTGCTCGCTACGTTACATTATGGGCCTATGGGCTTTATTTTGAATTCATTCGGGCTAAGGCCAACTTATTCTATTTCGTGGTTTAGCCGATATAGGCTATGGTTGGGTTAATTTACACATCGAGTTTCCCCAAACTCACCCCTTTTATTTTCATCCACGCAGAAATCCCCAACCATAGTGGGCTTGGAGTCGTGAGGGAATTCGGAGTGGCCACCCATTCGAAAGTTTGATTTTCTTCCGTGAACTGGACATCCTTTTAATTACGTTTGAGGTTTTGGGCTTTTAAATGTAATAAGGTCGCTTATTTATTTTGATGGTTTTAATATGTATTACTAAGATAGGTAATACTTATTTTAACTGTTGAAATTGGATAGCTTTAGGGCGAGTTTTCAAAAACAACAGTTGATTTCAAAATAACACGACAACAAGCAAAGCTTCCGCAATGAAAGTATTTTCCAAAATTAATCACTTTTCCCAAAAAATGACTTAATCGAATCGGTTTCCTAGAAATATCCATGACGTTAAGGTGTGGCAATGGCGGTATGCATGTCTAGGATTGGATCCGAAGGGAGCTTGGTACTTAAGCAGTCCGATGGTGTAACACCCCAAACCCGTGACCGTCACCGGATTTGACCACAAGGTGTTACTGGGCTTACTTCCCTTATTTCTCTCTTGGAAATAATTAATTTACATTCGGCGAGTTGGCTAATCTGCGTCATTGTTACCTTAAAAATCATATCTCGAGTTCCAGAACACGAAAATCAGTTCCGTAAATTTTCCTGAAACTAGACTCATAATTCCATCTACACATTTTTCTAGAATTTTGGTTGAGCAAATTAGTACAGTTTATTAGTTAAAGTCTCCCTGTTTCAGGGTTCGACTACACTGACCTTTGCGCACTACGACTTGGATATCTTCCTGTACAGGGCTCCAAAACTTATGCCGTTTGTTTCTAAAGAAACTAGACTCACAAAGAAATCTGTACATATAGAGTATGACTTCTAATTCTCTCTGGTTAATTTATAGTGAATTTTCAAAGTCGGAGCAGGGGATCCAGAAACCGTTCTGGCCCTATTTCACGAAAACCTGATTATCTCTTAAAATCCGACTCATATGACCGTTTCGTTTCTTCCATATGAAAGTAGATTCATCAGGGTTAAATTTCATAATTTATTCACTATTTAATTCTACTTCTACTATTTTTAGTGATTTTTCAATCTCACATCACTGCTGCTGTCAGCATCTGTTACTAAGGCAAACAATGCCTATTTCATAATTCCTCCATGACCCAACTAATCATCCATCATTCATATCACAAATTATGACCACCTTATCAAAATTGAGATTTTTAAGACTCATGAATAAGTGTTTTGGAACCAAATCCATCCAACCATATGGGCCATTTTCGCATGGCTAAAGTTTACAACCCAAATTTCAACAAAACAAAATAGCCTATACATGCCAAATGTTCTCCTAGATCGACTAAGAAGACAATACCAAAGATTGCTTGCGGTGTGATGACTTCGTTGACAGTTCCGAGCACACAAAAGAGACGAGTCCACGAGACCTAAAATGGGTGACAAGAAAACACCGAGTGAGTTTATAACTCATGAAGTCATAAGCACTTTACAATTATCCATTAGCTAAATTCATCACAAAGTGAAACAATGAAACAAGGCTAATTGTTCCATCCATATCGAACTATACCATAGTTCCTTAGACCTTCGGTTCAATCTCGTACCAAGTCATACATTCACATTTCATATTCTATTCAATAAGATATTTGAGTCATTTTTATACACCAACTCATTTTCACCACAATCATACAATTGTAATCATCACATAGATTTAGAGCTTACCAAGCTCAACCCGAAACATGACCATAGTGCCTATTCGCCATGAGCTCAAGGTACTTACCCGATCCGCTGTCCGGATTAACTCGATAATGTCGCACACTCGAGTGCCAATTGTAACGCAAGAGCATATAGTGAATCCGCACACTTAGTGCTATATATTTTCAGCTCGCACACTTAGTGCTATATAATTTTAGCTCACACACTTAGTGCTATATATTTTCAGCTCGCACACTTAGTGCTATATATTTTCAGTTCGCACACT
The DNA here is from genome assembly GCF_025698485.1 of Gossypium arboreum. Classification (NCBI taxonomy): domain Eukaryota; kingdom Viridiplantae; phylum Streptophyta; class Magnoliopsida; order Malvales; family Malvaceae; genus Gossypium; species Gossypium arboreum. The sequence continues at coordinate 65,739,856 of NC_069075.1, read as the reverse complement.
TAGTGCTGTACAATTTTAAACCCGCACACTTAGTGCCAATCTTGTCACCGTGTCCATTTATACCCGCACACTTAGTGCCGAGACCAATACCTTATGCATGTTGCTGCCTTTATACATTCAACAATGGCATCATTCCATACACATACATTTTCATTTACACATCAACTCATTTAAACACAATTGCGATATATTATGGTCATTTACATCAACACCAAATATATGCTTAATGACTTACCTTGTGTTGGGCAAATAATCCCAAGTCGGCTACTCGATGACCTTCGATTTCCCTTGTTGGACGCCTCTCCTTTAGGATCTTGAGCTTAAACAATTAAATCAACCCATTCAACCACTTTGTAAAATATTTGTATCACACATTAAAATTTCATTTCATAGGATACACATGACAAATTCTTATCCTTCTACCCCATGCTTTTGAACTATTTGGTTCACAACCTTAGGCTATCACCCTATTGCCAACTATCCTAATCAAGGATAGTATCACAAGTGTGTACACCCATATGGCGAATGTGCAAGATTAAATTCAACACCACCTATGTGCTTAATTAGGTGGCGAATATACATAAGCACATTTAGCATTTGATACATTCGCCTTAGCATAGATTTCATTAAAAGTCCCTATTAGCCACTTCACCATCAATTATCTCATCTACTTAATATTTCATACTTATCATGCTAGCGAATATTACTTATTTAAGTTCAACACCCTTATATACCACACTAGCACCAAATATGATATCTAATTCTTCTCTTTCTCTTTTCATCAAGACAACCTATATGAACATTTAACTAATTCAAACTTCACCCTCTTAATGCCCATTATAGCCGAATGTACCAAGCATTTATCATTTTGCAACATGAATTCTATAGCATGGCGAATACTCATGCACATACACACACAACAACAAGAACTCAATGACCTAAAAATCTCTTTTATTAAACATTTGAACTCACTCCTCTTCATGCTTCATTACAACAACATCAAAACACCAACCAAGAAAGACAACATCCATGGCGAATTTCATCTCCATCAAATAGCAAAAGAAATCTAAACCATGGGCTAGGTAGAACTTAAACTAACAACTAAAGCATGCATGCATCTCATGGAATATCATCAAACATACCTTAGTCTAGCAACCACCATAGCCGATTTTTCTCAAGCTCTTCCCCCTTCTTCCCTTGCTTCTATTCGCCAAGACTACCAAAGGATGAACAACTATTTTCTTTTCTTTCTTTCTTTGTTTTGTCACGCAAAGGGGCATCTACACATTATTATTTTTTTGTTATCATCATTTTCTTTTCCATTTCTTTAATACTAACTTTCTTATTTTATTGTTTCCTACATGCATCACTAGTCTAACATGTTGGAGACATGTTTCCACCCATAGCATGGCCGGCCATCATGCTCCAATTTGGCTAATTTGACATGCAAGGACAAACACTTTTCCACATGTATTAATAGGCCATTTAAAATTAGCCTATCATATTTCACCACGTCTCGCATTGATCCCTATTTTATAATTTCTCATACAATTGGTAAAATTAGAGAATGAAACTTCCACATGTGCATGTACACCCACAATAAGCATAGAATATAGCAATTAATTATTTTTATGACTCGGTTTTGTGGTCCCGAAACCACTTTCCGACTAGGGTCAATTTGGGGCTGTCACAGATGGACTCACCACATCTTTTCCGGTTTCCTACCTGGCGCACAGCTTCCATTCACTTTAACCCTTAATGAATTAATCTTTTGAACATCAAGTACGATTTTCTGGACTTAGAATGGAAAATTTTTTTTTAACGTTTTTGATGTGGCATGCCGGATCCGGCCATAACTTCTGGGCCGAGTTTGGGGTGCTACATCACAAATTTGATTTCTCCTATAAAAACAAATAACAAGAACTGAAATAAAACCTAAGCATAAGAAAAGAAAAAAACTAAAGACTAAATCTAGGAAGAAAATTATACAATATAAAAGTTGTCCATAACATGTGCTAAATGAGCTTATTTATAGACTTTAGAGTGGCCGTCGTCCTTAACCCTAGGTCAGTTGCCGTCCTCATGCTTAACATTTGATGTGCGGACCAAAATTCCCCTAGCTTGTATTTATTTCTTGTACAGAGGTGACGTCACGACACACCAAGTCCCATGTGGCGACATCAAGGGTAGTATGCTTATCCTTAGGGTAACGTCAGGGGTGTGTCGTGACACAAAAGGCAGTCTTGGAATTCTTCTATTTTGCTCCCTATGTTGCGACATCCAATATTCCATGTTGCGACACAACAACCAGTATTGAGTTAGCACATCTTCTAGTGGTCTCATACATGCTTATAAAGAATATTAGCTTAACTTTAGGCCTCATTTGGCCTCTAAGGTTAATAAAAGACTCAACTTACACACTTTATTGAATTGAACTAAACTTATGAAAACATAATTAAAACTTAACTAAAATACTTATGTTCAAGCTCCTAAAGTACAAAAACTAGTTTAATTTACTACATCGAATTATGGGAGATAAGAACACTCAATTCATCAAGTCCATGAATGCAATAGGTGGATTAGTTAAACCAAAGGGCATGCAAAAAAATTCATAATGCCCATACCTTGTTCTAAAGCTTGTCTTCAAAACATCTGACTCATTCACCTGAAGTTGATAATACCTTGAGTCTATTTTCAAGAACATTATGGCCTTCATAGTTGGTCGAACATGTCATCAATCTATGGTAGTGGGTACTTGTTTTTTATGGTCAATTTGTCCAAGTGTCTATATGTAACAACCTATTTTTTAGTGGTGTCAGAAATAATAGTTTCGGGGCCACAAATCTGATGAATGGGTTTCCAAATATTATTATTTAATAATTACAAACCAAATATGGTATTATAATAAATTTTTATTTGATAATTTATATTATTTGAACAAAAAATTAGGTTCAAGTGGTAAATCCTAAAGTCAAGTGGTTTTAGAAAAGGCGATATGGGGACTTCGTTTCTATAAACGAAGCCCATAAATTTATTATTAAATATTTACGAGTGTTATTAAGGTCATATTACAGTTTGGTTAAGAAATTTTATCATTTAAACAGTTAACTAAATCATAAAGGTTGTAAAAGTGAGTTTTATTAATTAAAAAGGTGTAATTGGTAAATTATTAAAGTTATAAGAGTTTATGTTGCAATTAGACCATAATAATGAATTGTGATCGGGTAGTGGATGTAGGAATTGAAAAGAAAAAATAACTTATAATTTAATATATGTTTATTAATTAAATAAAAGTTAAAGTAATAAAAAAAATAACCAAAAACATCCATCACCTTCCTTCTTTTATTTCTTTAGTCGAACACCATTATAGGAAGGAGGGAACTTTTTTTTTCCTATTTTTCTTTGCATGTAAGTATTTCTTGATTTGTTTCTCAAGAATTTTGTGTATTTGTGATGGTTATTTTGATATCTAGCTAAATTGAGGATTAATTTGTGAAATCGTCAAACATTTATAAATTTACCATTGATGATTTTGAATGTATTTGATGCTAATTGGTTTTGTTAGAAGCTTGATTGTTAGATATGCTTATTTTGTTAAGTGAATTTTAATGATTTTAATGTTTAGGGATTAATTTGTTAAAATAGTAAAATTTTATGTAAATATTGGGAATTGATAATGGATAATGGCTGATTATAAATCACATGAAATTGGGCTAGCTGGTATTTTGATTAAATGTGGATAATTCATGAATTTCAGGATTTAGGACTAAATTGCAAAAAGGCTAAAACATTGGGGGTAATTTAGTAAATTCATAAAGATAAGGGTTATAGGCTTGAATTAATTATTTTAAATGTTGGAATGATATTGATTGAATAAAAAGATTTACCTAGATCAAGAAAGAACTCGAACAAACACAAATCGGGGAAAAGCCAAAGTAGCGGAATAATAGTCGATTCATGTTAAAAGTCATTTTTGAGTTTAGGTAAGTTCGTAGTCCTTAAACTCTAACATTATTTATTTATTTAGTTTGATTACTAGTTAATTTGATAGTCAATTATATGTATTCAAATGATTAGTATTTTAAATGTAATGTTATGGAAATATATATATGAAAATGGTTATACAGTGGATTATAGAAATTTAATATAGAAGATTAATGTAAAGGATTTAAATTATGAATTGAATAATTGTGGAAGGATGTAATTACGTATTTATTTGTCAGTTTATCTGACTAGCGCTGGACACAACTCATTGTTGGTTTATTTGACTAGTGCAGGGCACACATTTGATATCATCTATTTATCTAACTAGTGTTGGGCAAACTCATTGTCGGTTTATCCGACTAGTGCAGGGCACACATTTGATATTGTCAATTTATCTAACTAGTGTTGGGCAAACTCATTGTCAGTTTATCCGACTAGTGGTGGGCACACATTTGATATCGTCAGTTTATCTGACTAGCACTTGGTGAAAATATTGTCGGTTTATTCGACTAGTGGTGGGCACACATTTGATATCATTGGTTTATCCAACTAGCGCTGGGCACAAAACATTGTCGGTTTATCTGACTAGTGCAGAGCACACCTATTATCGGTTTATCCGACTAGCGCTGGGCAAAAAACTTTGTTATGGTTTATCCATCAAGCACCGGGTGCCAATAACAGACTGATCCATGTTAATGTTGTATAAATGATCCATTGAAAAAGGTTGAAAATGATATAAATGAAAAGGTTAAAAAGGATATAAACAAAAATGTTAGTATCTCATCCTTCAATTGTTCGCTATTCAGGTAAGATGTATCGGGTGAGATATGTATCACAATTAGGAATATGATATGAATGTTTGACTAGTATAGTTTGGTGATGAATATAAATGCATTGTTGTAATTATATGTTTCATGAGTCTATAAATATGTTAATTAGTTATGTTTGTGGTGGGTTTAGAGAGTAAAATGTGTATATGAGTATTTTCTAAGTATTCGATGTTATTTCATTAGGTACATTGGGTAATCAAGGATTAATGGAATGAATATGAATATATGTATGGAAGGTTACATAGTTATAATTTGTAAATTGAAAACTAATGTTGTGAAGAATTGGTATAGGATTTGATGATGGTCTGTAACATCCCAAAATTTGGGCCTAGTCAGAATAGTGGTTTCGGGACCACAAATCTGACGTAAAAATATTTATTTTATGCTTATTATGAGGCCTATGGTATGAAAATAAGCATATGTTAAAGTTTCATGAAGAAATTCTAGGTATAGGGTGTCCAATTGAAAATTAGGGACCAAATTGAATAAATTACAAAACTTGGGTTCTAGAAGCAGTTTGTATGAAATTACTTTGGATTGTTAATTAGCGGTCCTTAAAGAGTAATTTACCCAATTTCTAAGTTTTTGGACAAAAATGGGCATGTATGGAAAAGTTTGGAAGTTTAGTAAGAAAGGGCATTTTGGTCATTTGGTAATAAAAGAAATAAAAAGGGAAAATGAAAGCAAAAATCAGCCATTCTCATTCTTCATGCTACCAAAATTTGCATGTTCTCCATAGTTAGGGTTTTCAACATTTTCAAGCTCAATAGTAAGTGTTCCCTAGCTCTGTTTTTAATGTTCTTCATATTTTTGAAATCCTCGTAACATGCTCTATCCATTTCTACCCCTATTTCAAGCTAAGGTTCATGTTAGAAAGTTGACCCATGCATGAGATGGTTGTTCTTTGATGATTTATGGAGGGTTATGAAAGTTAGATGTTAGATAAACATATTTTGCGAAGTGATTTTTCATGAAAACACCAAAAAAGACCTAATTGAAAAAGGCATAAAATGTGGCAGAAATGTGAAATAGAAGAAAATATAGGCTGGAATAAGCATGAAAAATATTCGGCTAGGCTTGGGTATTCAAGAAATTTCATGCATTTCATTATACGAGCCTGGGGACTAATTTGTAAAACTGTGAAAGGTTAGGGGCAAAATGGTCAATTTGCCCTAAGATGAGTTTTAGGCCAGAAATGAATAAGCTGAGGTATTAATAATTTATTTTTACTGATATAGACCCCAAGGAACCAATTCCAGAGGTTGACCCTGGAAAACTAAAGGTTTCAGAATAACTGAAATATGAACCCGAAGCAATTACCAAGTAAGTTCGTGTAACTCGAAGGTAAACTATTTAAATTACATTAAAAATGTATATTCCTATATGCATTATAGTATTGATAATTTTTGTGAAACAGTGCATAATAAATATTGCGTTGATAAATGTCCCGGCTGAATAAAAGGATATCCGATGGATTCTCTAAATGAATTGACGGTAAAAAGGATCTAGCACAGACGGGTGTTCCTTTAGTGATCGAGCCTCTCAAAGAATAAGTGTACCGAAATGGATTTAACCCGGACGGGTAATCCAATTAGGATATGAATTTAGCCTGGACTGGTAATTCATATCCGAGCTCATTGAGCACATGCCGATATAAGGCATTTAGACTGGACTGGTAATGCTGACATTGCTCTATGAGTCTACATTACGGGGGATTCAGCCAGGACTGGTAATCCCACTGTAAGAGTGAGGTTCACAGGAGTGCATACTTAAAATAGTCACTTCCACAATTTGAATACTTCAACAAATGTAAATTCAAAGAACACATGTAAATTCAACAAATACTTCTCTTTTCAATACTCATATGAATCTCGTACATACCTGTATCACTTAATTTAATCACATATTATTTCTCGTCTTGACAATGCCCGTTGAACCTTTTGGAATAGTTAAGGATACTCAAAAAATCACATATAGCTCATATAATGCCATATCCGAGATATGGTCTTACACATTATCACATATCGATGCCAATAGCCCAGCTATGGTCTTACACAAAATCAAATAACAATGCCAATGTCCCAGACATGGTTTACACGTAATCACATAACGATAATCCTAATGTCATGACATTTGTATCTGATACTATTCCTAAGGTTTGTACGAGACTTTCAGATATTGTAACCCTATCCATTCTTGCTCATATTTGATCATTTTATATTCAATGACAAATAAAGATATATAATTCAATTTAAAGACATTTATTTGCATATAAACTTACCTTGTATTCGGGATAAACAGACCGGATCTACTATTCAATAACCTTTGATTTTCCCCAATCTAAATCCAATTTCTTTCTTTCTTGTTCTATATACATTCAAAATTAACTCATTTATTCATCAATTCATTCAATTCAGTCCACAAACACATATTTAGGCATTTTTACACTTTAGCCCCTAAAGTTCCACATTTTTACAATTTAGTCCCTAATTCAAAAATAGACAAATTCATAAAATTTCATTAAACCCAAGCCTAGTCGAATTCTCTATAGACCCTTAACAGACCATTGTTTTCATTTATTTCACATTTCAACCCTTTAATTTATACATTTCATAATATAATCCCTATTTGACATTTTTGTCAAAAATCACTTTACAAAACATTAAAATCTATCATCAAGCTTTCATATTTCATCTTCAAACACCTAATAACACATAAAATTATTAATGGAAACTCTTAAAATCTTTAACAATTTCAAAATCTAAGGTACAGGCTAGCTAGAATACAAAGCAACAATCTCAAAAACGTAGAAATCTTTAAAAAAGAGCAAAAATCGTACCTTGATTGAACAAATTAACTTAGCCGAATACTCAAACCTCCATGGCTATTTTTCTCATGTATGTTTTGTAATGGAAGAAGAAACTAAGATGATAAAATGTTTAGTTTTATTTATTATAACTTAATTTACTAATTTACCTTTTTAACCTTAGTAATAAACATATAAAATCATATAATGGATGCCCATTAATGTCCATTAACATTTAAAATGGTTTAATTACCATTTAAGGCCATCATATTTAAAAGCCAAGGTCAATTGACACATTTAACTAATTGCATGCAATTTTTTCATTTTACGCATTTAGTCCTTTTTCTCAAATTGACTAATTAAACGATAAAATTAATTCATGAAATTTTCACACATATTAAATATCATGCTGTAAACACTAAAAATAATATTAAAATAATTTTCTAACCTTAGATTTTTTGTTCTAAAATAATTATTCTAATTTAGCTAAAACCGGGCTGTTACATTTAGTATTCCAAGTGGTTCAACGAGTAATTTAATGAGTATGTCAAAGATAAATTGTGTGTAAATCCAATTCAAGATGACTTAGGTATGTAAAAAACTCATACGTGATGAGCTCGTTATGTGATGAACCCTCGGTAAGGTTATGATTGAGTAAGTTATGATTATAAGATCTTAATAATATTTTTGCCAATTATCATCATGTTAATTGTATGTTAAATGTTGGTTTATGATGCTTATTATTTGCATGGGAACTTACTAAGCCATATAGCTTACTCCCTTTTCTTTCCCTTGTCTTATAGTGTCACCAAGCTAGCTCGGGGATCGAAGACTGTCGGAGATCCACTCACACTATAAACTGATTATTTTAGGTACCAATGAATTTGACATTTTTGAGTTTGGCATGTATAGGGACTTGGTTATTTTGTATGTGTCATAATTGAATTGGCCTAATGTGTTGGCCTATATTGGTTGATAATTCATTTTGTAAATGGCCATTGAAATTGGATAATATTGGTTTAAGTATATATACATATGATGATACTTTCATGGATGTGGAAATTTTCATGGTTTAAGTTGATGAGTATGTGATGTTTGTATGTGGTAAATGGTAGCATGTGAATGATGTGTGGATGTCTTGATTGTGACTGAATTGGTTGAATGTAATTGCTTGGATTGGTGTTATGTTTTTTTGTGCAAGTGGGTGCATAAAAGGGTGACAAAATAGCTTGGTAAATAGCCTTGTTTTTGTCCATATAGGTAGACACACGAGCATGTGTCTAGGCCGTGTGTGACACACGACTTGCCCCATAGGCGTGTCCCCCGGCAGTGTGTCACCTGTACGTTAATTGTTGCAAAATAGAGTGCTCAGAATTGAGCACATAAGCAGAGACACGGGCATGTGTCTCAGCCGTGTGGACGACACAACCTCAGGCACGGGCGTGTGCCTTGAGCGTGTGAAGTCTACAAATCATAATTTTTAAATCGACCACATGGCCTAGCATACAGGCGTGTGACTTGACCGTGTGTTATTGGGTGACAAACAGAGAGGTACATGGGTTAGGGACACGGGCGTGTATGACCACACGGTCTGCCTACGCGGACGTGTCCCAAGCCATACGAGCATGTGGCTCTTAAAACCTGAAAATTTTTCTAAGTGTTGTGAAATTTTCTAAGGTTCTCGGTTTAGTCTCGAATCATTTCCAATGTATGTTTTGGTCATTTAGGCTCGTTTTAGGAACGAAATGAATGTATATGAAAAGTTTAAAATTTGGATGGAAATTTACGTCTCGGTTTTGTATGTTTGCTTGTGGATAAGTCCGGTAATGCCTCATACCCTATGCTGATGTTGGATAAGGGTAAGGGGTGTTACATTTAGTGGTATCAGAGCTACAGTTTAGTTGATTCTCGAACTAACGTAGGGTGTGTAAAAGTCTAGCTATACGTGCCATAAATGAATTGTCATAGTGTGATGACTCTTGACAATTTTAAATTGTATTTTCGTATAGTAAATGGATCCCAATCGAGCTAAGGCTGATGACGTTGAAAGTAATGCGCCGGCTTCAACTCAAGAGGCAACGCCATCTAATAATAGACCTCAAATGGTTGGTCAGGGAGAAAGGGCTTGGGAAGCCTTTCTACATATGATGAACGAGTGGTATACGGAGTTAGCTCCACAAGGTGTGGATTTGCAAGAATGAATAAGTCCCCGGTTGATAAGATCCTAAAGCACGGGGCTAAAGATTTTAAAACTAATGTGGATGATGATCCTGAAAGAGCCGGGTTTTGGCTCAAAAACTCCATCAGGGTATTTGATGAGTTGTCTTGCAAACCGGATGAGTGTTTAAAGTGTGCTGTCTCACTACTAAGAGATTTTGCATATCACTGGTGGAATACACTGGTATCGGTGGTACCAAGAGAGAGGATTACATGGGAATTCTTTCAAGAGGATTTCTGAAAGAAATATATTAGTCAGCGATTCATCGATTAGAAACGTAAGAAATTTCTTGAGCTGAAATAGGGTCGGATGTCCGTGACAGAATATGAGCGAGAATTTATTAGACTTAGTAAATATGCTTGAGAGTGTGTTTCCACTGAGGCTATCATGTGCAAGAGATTTGAAGATGGATTGAATGAGGATATTCGTGTGTTAATTAGGGTCTTAGAGCTGAAATAATTTATGGTATTGGTTGAGCGAGCCTGTAAGGACAAAGAGTTTAATAAAGAATTAAGGAAAGCTAATCTTGAAATTAGAGATTTGAGAAAAAGACCTATGAGTAAGTCATTTCCATCTCAGTCAAAGAAATATAAAGAAATGTATTCTCGTTTGAATGTATCAGTTGGGTATTTCCACAGAGATCGCGGGAAGCAATACTCAAGTGTTAAATCTCAAGCCACTTCAATGGCAAGTATAGGTAATGTAAGGCCTAACAGACCCGAATGTCAGCATTGTGGAAGAAGACATCCCAATGAGTGTAGGATGAATGATCGGGCTTGTTTCAAGTGTGGCTTTCAAGAGCATTTTATCCAAGATTTCCCTGAAATAGCTGAGAAAGAAAAATTTCAGAGTGCAAGGCCAAGTAATACTACTAATATGGGTAGGCCACCGAGGAGTACCGGAATTGGGCTAGTAGTAAAGGTATGATGAAATATAAAACTATGAGATCCGAAGCTCGAACACTTGCTAGAGCCTAAGCCATATGTACTCGCGAAGAAGTGACATCTCCTGATATTATCACTGGTACTTTTTCTCTCTATAATACTAATGTAGTTGCATTGATTGACCCTAGATTGACTCATTCTTATGTTGAATGAAATTGGTAGCTAGTAAGAGCTTGCCTGTTAAGTTTACTGAATTTGTGATTAGAGTGTCAAACCATTTAGGCAAACATGTATTAGTTGATAGAGTTTGCAAGAATTGTCCCTTGATAATTCGGTTGATTTAATGTTGTTGCCATTTGATGAATTCGATGTTATTTTGGTATGGATTGGTTGAAACTGCATGATGTCGTAGTGAACGATAAAAGAAAGATTATTGAACTAAAATATGAAAATGGTGAAACTTTTTGGATTAATTCAAATGAGTCAGATGAGTTACTTGTTGTGATTTCTTCGATGTTTGCCCAAAGGTATGTAAGGAAAGGTTGTGAGGCTTATATTGCTTCTGTGTTGAATACAAAGATGTCTGAATTAAAAATTGAATTAGTGCCGATAGTTTGTGAATATTCGATGTGTTCCCGGAAGGGTTGCCCGGGTTACCACCAGTTAGAGAAGTCGAGTTTGGTATTGATTTAATACTAATGACCTCGCCGATGTCTATTGCTCTGTATAAGATGGCCCTAACTGAATTGAAAGAATTAAAAGCTTAGTTATAAGATTTGATAGATAAGGGTTTTGCGAGACCGAGTTTTTCTCCCTCGGGTGCTCTCCTATTATTTATAAAGAAGAAAGACGGATCCATGAGGCTTTGTATCAACTACCGTCAGCTCAACAAGGTGACTATAAAGAACAAGTATCCTTTACTGAGGATTGATGACTTATTTAATTAGTTGATAGGCGCAACGGTATTCTCAAAGATTGATTTAAGATCTGGCTACTATCAGTTGAGAGTCAAAGAGTCGGATGTGCCGAAAACCGCTTTCAGAACAAGGTATGGGCACTATGAATTTCTTGTTATGCCTTTCGGACTAACTAATGCACCTGCTGTTTTTATGGACTTGATAAATAGAATCTTCTGACCATATTTAGATAAGTTTGTGGTTGTGCTCATCGATGATATTCTAATTTATTCTCGAGACGAGGCCGAGCATGTCGAGCACTTAAGAACTGTATTGCAGACTTTGAGAGATAAGACGTTGTTTGCTAAATTTAGTAAAAGTGAGTTTTGGCTTCGAGAAGTCAGATTTTTGGGACATATCATTTCAGGTGATGGTATTCGAGTTGATCCAAGTAGGATTTAGGTTATTGTTGATTGGAAATCGTCGAGGAATGTATCTGAAGTTAGAAGCTTTTTGGGTTTACTTCAACCAGTGATGGTGCCCGAGTGGAAATGGGATAGGATTACAATGGACTTTGTAACTGGGTTGCCTTTGACTCTGAAAAACAAAGATGTCGTTTGGGTTATTATTGATAGATTGATGAAATCGACTCATTTTATTCCGGTACGTAATGACTACTCACTTGATAAGTTAGCCGAATTGTACATTTCGGAGTTTGTGAGGTTGCATGGAGTGCCTATGTCTATTATTTCGGATAGAGATTCGAGGTTCACTTCGAGATTTTGGAAGAAATTACAAGAAGCTTTAGGTACAAAGTTGAACTTTAGTACTGCATTTCATCCGCAAACTAACGGTTAGTCTGAAAGAACGATTCAGGTACTCGAAGATATGCTCCGATGTTGTGTTTTAGAATTCAAAGGTAGTTGGGAAAAATATATGCCATTGGTTGAATTTTCCTATAACAATAGTTTTTACTCAAGTATAAAGATAGCACCTTATGAGGCATTGTATGGCCGCAAGTGCCAAACGCCTTTGTATCGGACCGAACTTAGTGAGAAATAGATTCACGGGGTTGACTTGGTTAGAGAAATCGAAGAAAAGGTGATCTGAAAGCAGCTTTAGATCGATAGAATTCGTACACAAATTTGAAAAGAAGAGAGATTGAATTTTAGATCAGTGATAAAGTATTTCTGAAAGTATCTCTGTGGAAGAAGATTCTGATATTTGGTCATAAAGGCCAGGCAACACAAAATTTGTACAAAGCATCTACCAAAGGAATGTTGATCTGTAGTTGCTTCAGTGTGTCCAGGAACTGCTGATACTACTTGTCATGCTCATTCTTCCTGAATCTTTTTGGGAAGGATAAAGGTAGAGATATATTTGCTTGTCCCGATATCTTTGATTGCGTCGATAGTTTTGAAGGTCGGACATTAGGCAAATGACAGTTTGTGGAACTTTTTTGTTTAATGTATTGGCAAATTCTTTATATTCAACCTTCTCAGTAGTGATCACTCCATCCATATCTTGAGGTGCTACAGTAGAGTCTAGACCTGTTGATTTGGTATTGAAGAGTGTTGTGGCTACATCAGATTTTGGTGTGGATGTGTCTGGCCTTGTTGCGAATGCATTTAAGTATGTTGATTGTAGTTCTACTGTTGGTGATTGTAATTCCCCTATCTGGGATTATAATTTCCCTGAGTAGATGTATTCCCATATCTGAATGTCGCAGTATTTTGTCAAGTATTCTAAGTTCCCCAAAACTGTTGGTTGCGTACAAGTTTGTTGTAAGAGTTTCCATAAGGATTGTTGCAGATGTTACTAGTATAACATGCATTCTCTGCATGTTGTGGACAATCTTCATAGCTATGGTTGTCACTACAAATATCACAATAAAAAGTAGGAAGATCAACTTGTTGAGCGACTTGTATAGGTGCAACGCCACTTGTCATTTGCGTACTTTTAATCATGTTTGTGAGAGAAGAAACTTAGCACTTAGTGCGATTGTTGCATCCAATTCAATAACTCCTGGAGTATTTTTTGCTTGTACAGCTCTGGAGATAGGGTATTGATAATCATTCTGAGCAATTCTCTCAAGAATTCTTACAACATCATTATAAGTACAATCCAAAAAAAGTCCATTGGCTAATGCGTTGATGTAACAGCCCAATTTAGACCCTAATCAGAACGGTGGTTTTGAGACTACGAATCCAAGTCAGAAAAATACTTACATTTTATTTACTGAGTTTATTATATGTGAATTTATGTGTGAAATTTTCATGATTTAATTTTGTCGTTTGAGTGTCCGATTTAATAAAACGGCTTAATCGAATAAAACAAAAATTTGATAGTTGTCATAACCATTTTTTTTGAAAAAAAACGGGGATCGACTTGGAGAAAAACGAAAACGGGAGTCGCCACCAATCTTTTTAGGTGTGATTGGATCACCTTGTAAAAGTGGTTGTTTTTAATAAATGGTTTGATTTATTTAAACAACGATTTTGGTCCACGTAAACCAAGAAAACAGGTTCGAGTTTACACACATACGAGGAAGGATTAGCACCTCGTAACGCCCAAAATTTGGTACCTAGTTGATTAATTAATATCTTAGTGTCGAAAATTGAAAGCTTGAAAGACATTGAAATACGATCCCTCTTCGTAAAAACGCTAATTTGAAAATGACCGAATAGATTAAAACAAACGTTAAAGACTTTCTCATCTCGAAGTAATAAAACGTCACGCCCAGTAAGTTAGGACACGACATCTCAAACTTTGAGAATAAGCTTGCCTTTATTTAAAATTCATATATTCTAAATTTTTTTTTAAAAAAGGTTGTTCGGTTATTTATGATAAACAAGAAAAGTCAAAACCCAGTAAGTTAGGGCACATTTTCTCGAATTTCCTAATACCGAATACTACCTTTATTTTAAAACAAATTCTTACTTCGAGGTGACAAAGTGTTATACCCAATAAGTTAGGGCACAACACCTTGTACTTCCGAAAATAAGTATTATTCAAAACTCGTATTGTGATTTAAAAGAGTATTCCGTATTTAGATTAAATGAGAAGAGTCAAAACCCAGTAAGTTAGGGCATGATTGTCTCGAATTATCAAATACGGAATATTTACTTTTATGAAAGAATTATTATTGGGTTAGATAAAACCTAAATTTGTGATGGAACGAGATAATAAAGAATGCATAACAAATAAAAATCAATAACTATAACAAGATAAACATAAACACAAATATGAATAGTAATGATAAATACGAAGGTAAGATAAATGAGTCGAACAAATAATAAGAAAGGAAATAATGAATAAGCTAAACGTTTGAAATTATTTAAAAAAACTATAAGTAGAATAGATGATGAAATAATAATAATAAAAGTAATGATATGTAAATAAAATAAATATGCTAAAATATATATTTATTAAATTAGTTAATATAAAAATAATAACGTATAAGTAAATACAAAACAAGGGAAATATAATAATAATAATAGTAAAAACACAATAGTAATAATAATGAAAAGGTATTATAATATAATAGTAATAATGATGATAATAGTGGTATTAGTAATAATAATAATAATAGAAAATAATAACAATATTAAAATAACACTCTCTCCTCCTTTCTAAATCCGCCATTGGTCCGACTTTGCTTGATCACGGACCCCACAGACGTCATCATTTATCCACCACCGTACACGCAATGGGACCTCAAAAAACCTTTTCCGGTAATGAAAATATGGGTAAGCTTCTTACTTTTATTTTTACTTTCTTATAAAAAAAACAAAATAAAATTGAAAAGAAAACAATAAACAAACAAAGAACTTAAGATGAGAATAGACAAAAGAAACCTCTTTTGCTTTGATCTTTGATTAATCTCCAAAAACTAGCCTTTCGAAAAAAAAAAAAACCCCCTTTCTAACATAGTCTTGAATGGCTTTTATAGCCAAATTTTACAAATAAATTTTTTGTAGGCAAGTGAAGTGGTTGGGGTGGTTTAGTGGAGTGGTTTAGTGTAGTGGTTTAGTGGAGTGGTTGGAGTGGTTTAGTGGAGTAAAGATATTTGTATTTTATTTCTTTTATTTTTTTATTTTGGGTATTGGGTGTGACACCCCTAAAGTGACCCTAGTCGGAAAGTGGTTTCGGGACCGCTAAACCGAGTCACCAAATTATTTGAATATGATAGTTATTGTCTAAAATATGTGAATATGAATGTGTGAAAGTTTTAAGCTCCGATTTAGTCGATTGCATGTGAATTTAGTTAATAGGACTTATGTGAGAATTTTAGAAATGTGCTACGCAAATGTAAGTGGCCTATTAATGCATGTTATAAGAATGAAGGGTTTGCATGTCAAATAACCATTTAATTTGAGTAATGGCCGACCATGTATGGGTCTTAGATGATAATATGAATTTCCTATTAGCATTATGGGTTTAGAAAATAAAATAGTGAATTAAGAATGATAAAAAAATGAGGTGAGTGGGAGGAGAAACCCAAGTTGTCCCCCCTTACTCCCCATTGCCGTGACTAGACAAAGAAAAAGAAAAAAAAATGTTCATCCTTGGCCGAAAATTCTAAGGAGGAAGGAAGAAGAAAGGTTGAAGAGGTTCGGCCATGCATGTAACTAGGCTAAGGTATGTTTGATGATGTTCCATGAGATGCATGCATGTTTTAGTTGTTAGCTTGAGTTCTACCTAGCCCATGGTCTAAATCTTGCTATGTGATGGAGATGACACTCGGCCATGGATGTATCATTCTTGCTTGGTGTTGATGTTGTGTTGGTGAGATATCAAGTTATTTTTGTGACCCAAGTTGAGATTTGGATTTTGGAATGAGTAAGGTTTTCGGCTATGGTAATTATAAGGGTGATGGATGTTGTTTCATGCTAAATCTAGATGAACAATGTTAGTGCTTATACCTCGATATTTATGAGTTTCTTTCTTGGTTTTACCTCAAACCCATGAAGTATTTTTAATTGGTGTTGTTAGAGGTTTCGGTCATGGGATTATAAGCTTGTTAGTTTTGATGGTGAAATTTATGCCTTGTAAGGGTAAATGGTGTCTTGATGCATTCGGCCATGGTAGGAAGTAGAAGAGAAATATGGTTGTGTTCATGTTATTTGGATGAAAAATGGTAGCAAGGTGAAGTGCAAATGTTAATATTTGATTACTAGTGTATATATGTGTATTAGCCGAGTTTTGAACTTGAAACAAAATGGTATGTAGTCAATACAAGTAACCATATTTGTAGGAAGTGTTAAGCATATAATTGGCCTCAACATAGACATGCATATTCGGCCACATGAGATAGATTGATGTTGCATGTATTCGGTCATAAAGGTGCACATGAGGAAATGTTAGATTAATTGTATTAAATTGCTCAATGTGATTAAAAATGCGTATGACCATTTTGTATTTGAGCTAAAGGTGGCCATATGACCTATCAAACTCCTTGTCATATTCGGCCATAAGCTAGCATAATGAGACTTTAATAAGTTAAATTTGTTTGAATTAGCTCAAGAGCTTAGAGGACCAAAGTTGGATAAAGGAAAGGAAAAAGTGATTGAATAGCCGCCGAAATCGTTCGACAACATCCGAGGTAAGTTTTAAGTGATTAAACATTGAGTAAATTCAATCATAATAGGACATAATGAGTTGATTTAATAAGATATGATGTGGCCATGATATGTTTTAAACTCAAATGGTAAGTTCATAAGTGCTTGGACTTGGAAATTTAAGAGCAAATTGTATTAATTTGCTTAGGACAGCAGCAGTAACGTGATTCTAGAAAATCACCATAAATTGTTGGTGTGGAATTGTAGACTGAATAAAATATGTAATCAAAGCTTAATTAGTCTAGTTTCTTATAAAAGAGACCTTGTGAGCAAAGAAATTTCCTATAAAGAGATATTTAAAGTTGCGTGAGACGGTGTCAGAATGACTCCGAAATCCCCTGTTCTGTCTTTAGAAAATCATTATAAATTGTACAAAAATGGTTATAAGATAAAATTTATATGCTTAGACTCCTTAATGAGTCTAGTTTCAAATGAAATCAAATACAACACATTTTGAATTCTTTAAAATGATAAATTTGATTCGTAGTGAAGAGTGGTCAGATTAGTCAAACAGTGAAAAAGGGGATACTTTAAGAAAAATCTGGTATTGATTTTCCAAACCAAAAATTCTGAAAATTTTATGGATGGAAGATATATGAGTATATATTCAGGGAAAATTAACGGAAATTGATTTGGAGTTTTGTAGCTCCAGTTATAAATAATTTAGTGACTATTGCTCAGGAAAAACAGCTTGTGCTGAATTTGAGATTATGTTGTAAACCTTGATAAAACTTGTTTTAGTTGCTCATAAGCTAATGATTAAACCCATACGTGAAATCATAAATTGTGATATTGGAAAATGATAGATGTAGATTCAGCCAAGACAAAGTGTATACGTGAAAGTATATGTGGTATATGAAGTATATTTGGATAATTGTGATGTGAATACATGAAAATTTATATTTTGATTTAGGATTTTATGTGATGAATGTGAACATGCGTATGTGTGATAAGGCCGAATGGCCAATGTGATGAATGTGAACCTGTATATATATATGCGTGATAAGGCCAAATGGCCAATGTGATGAATGTGAACATGCGTATGTGTGATAAGGCCGAATGGCCAATGTGATGAATGTGAACATGCATATATGAGATAAGGCCGAATGGCCAATGTGATGAATGTGAACATGTATATATGTGGTAAGGCCGAATGGCTAATGCGAAATGTGTATGAGATAGATATGAGGTAAAGCCGAATGGCTAATGCGAAACGTGTATGAGATGGATATGTGGTAAAGCCAAATGGCTAATGTGAGATATGTATGAGATGTGTATATATATATATTGTGGCCAAATGACAAACGGTGAAAGGTGTGTATTATTATTAGATTTTTGATGAGGCAAATGAATTACAAATATGACAGTCGATGTGAATGTTGTAACATGTGATTAAATGTACATGAAACTTGGAAATATATTCCGGGTAAGACCCGATGACTACGTGTGGAGATTATGTCCGGGTAAGACCCGATGACTACGTGTGGAGATTTTGTCCGGTAAGACCCGATAACTCGTGTGGAGATTTAAATCGAGCTAAAGGTCTCGCCGATAATCCGAGTAGAGGTTAAAGCTATAAGACTTCGTAATAAGAATTGCTTATAAATATATTCAATGCGAAAGGTTAAACAGGTATGTACTCCAAGTTTATATGTGAGCTTGATTTGAACTAAATCATAAGGTAGTTATGTGATGCATACGAGAGCAATCTATGAGACTATTCCTATGATTATGTGACATCGGATCAGTGTGAGAGGTTATGTGAAATCATACAATATATTTATGTCACATGAGCTCACTTTTATGTGAAAGTTTATCTGCCTATTGTATATGATGAGATGTGCATATTCGGTAAAGGGATGGTATGCCCGAAGGAAGAGTGAAATAAAATATACGAACCACTATGTTATAATTTGATTGTTATCTGTTGACACTGCTTAAAACTTACTAAGCATTGTAATGCTTACTCCATTTACTTTGTTTCCTCTGTTTTATAGATCTCATTGCGAAGCTACAGGCTCGGGGATCGTCAGCAACTAGTCACACTATCACTATCCACCGCTTGTTACTGTTATGTTTAGAATTATTTTAT
Organism: Gossypium arboreum; assembly: GCF_025698485.1. Taxonomy (NCBI): domain Eukaryota; kingdom Viridiplantae; phylum Streptophyta; class Magnoliopsida; order Malvales; family Malvaceae; genus Gossypium; species Gossypium arboreum. The sequence goes on along the minus strand of NC_069075.1, from coordinate 65,720,525 downwards.
GGCATGTATAGAATAGACTAGTGGCGGAAGAATATTTTTGGTTAATGTATATAAGCCATGCGAAAATGGCATCTTTTGAATGTTTACTTAGTGAAGTTTAAATTTTACCTCTGGTTGTGCTTAGTACTTATTTAAACGAACGATCTTTATTTCAAGAAAAAGTTTAAAATTTTTCTATTCTGACATGAGTCACAAGTCCGGTAATGCCTCTTACCTATTCCGACGACGGTTACGGGATAGGGGTGTTACATTTTATTGGTATCAGAGCTACAGTTTAGTCGATTCTAGGACTAACGTAGCACGCGTGAGTCTATTTATACATGCCATAAAGTGATAAAATGATAGTGTGATGATTTTTTACTATTAAAATGTATTTGATGTATTGTAATGAATCTTGATCCCGATCGAGCTGTAGCAAGCTTCTGACTATGAGAATTTGCAATATAACTTCACTTAGATATGAGTAAATTATTAAGTTGATCAGGTACATATCATGTACTCGTATTTGAATTTCGATTTGGATTGAATTATAAGGGTATAAGTGATGCAATTTTGAAAAAGTGTTATGACTATAAATGTGATTTTTGTATGTGGCTTATATATATACTTTGAGCATAGCATTATAATCGTTTTGTATGTTGTTCATTGAGAGTGATATACCCGGGCTAAGTCCCAAAGAGCATTCGTGCTAGTGATGTACCCGGGCTAAGTCCCGAAGAGCATTCGTGCTAGTGATGTACCCGGGCTAAGTCCCGAAGAGCATTCATGCTAGTGATGTATCCGGGATAAGTCCCGAAGATCATTCGTGCTAGTGATGTACCCGGGCTAAGTCCCGAAGAGCATTCATGCTAGTGATGTATCCGGGCTAAGTCCCAAAGAGCATTCGTGCTAGTGATGTATCCGGACTAAGTCCCGAAGAGCATTCGTGCTAGTGATATATCCGTGCTAAACCCCGAAGAGCATTCGTCTTTGGTGTTATATCCGAGCTAGGTCCCGAAGAGCAATCATCTTTGGTGGCGTGTATTCGACTTCGTGCCTAGTAGGCTTCGTCTTTGTAATTTGAGCGAGTTTAAGTGTTCATTACTATACAATTCAAATTTAAATGAGATGATATGTTTAAAAGTGTACATACATGATGTTTATAGACTTGGTTAAGTCATTTCATTGTGTAATAACGAATGAATAAGAGCATTATATGTGTGAATGATTAGAGGCATCAGGTGTGTGTGAATTCCTTTAACCGAGCACTATGAGTGCGAGATCGGTCGATGGGCACTCGGTGTGTGAAGTGGAATTCATGTAAGACCTAAATGCAGGGACGAAGGCATTGATTTGAGATAGTGTGTAAGACCATGTCCGGGACATGGCATCGGCTCGATATGTGAGAATATGTAAGACCATGTCTAGGATATGGCATTGTAAGAGCTATATGTGCTTAATGAGTATCCGTAATGATTTCGAATGATTCAACGGGTATATTTAAGATGATAAATAAAGTAAGATCAGAATAAGTGATACAGGTATGTACGGAAGGTATGTACGGAAGGTATGTGAAAATCAAATGAAAGTAAAAATTTGTGAGTTCATATTATATTATGTTATGTATACTAAATAAGTGAATACGTAAAAAGATGGTGGATATGTTGTTAAGAAATGAATTCATGTTATAAATGTGTTACGGATTTAGTCTATGGAATGCTTGGTATATGAAGTCATATGTGCTATTGGTAAATGACCCCTATTTTTTTTTTTTGTTAATCATATTCAAGAAATTATTTCGATTAAGTTCGACATTTGAAAGTCTATAAGAATTTTTGATGAATGCTGATAATTTTGGATATATGGGTTATGTGCTAAAATAAATCCCATGCCGGTATACCATATGAGGCTTTATGCCAAATCGATTGTATACTGGGTATCATTAACTGTGATTGAATGTGCTAAATGAATTCAATGTTCGGTATGTGGAAGTTGATTTTCATTGGAAATAGGTTAAGTTGAATAGTGAGATATGATGGAGTTATAAAGGATATTTATTGGGATTTTTGAGTATATGTGTACTTTCGGTTAAGTTCTGACTTATACATGAATGAAAATGTGGGTTACAAATATGTGGGTTGATGATGTGAATTATACATGTTAATATGTGCTTAATATGTGTTTGAAATGCATTTGTGAATTAAATTAAGTGATTATTGCTTATGAAATCAAGAAAATGAGATATATGTGCATACTTGTAGAAATGTTTATGTATTTGTTTTAAGATAAGAAAATGATTTTATAGATCGATGAGAAATCAATAATGAATTACAATTGCTATCGATGAGCTAATGTTTATATGAATATAATTCAATAAGAGGACGTTATCCTAAACTATGCATCGGTAGAAATTTTCGGGGACGAAAATCCCTAAAGGGGGGGAGAGTTGTGACACCCCTAAAGTGACCCTAGTCGGAAAGCGGTTTTGGGACCGCTAAACCGAGTCACCAAATTATTTGAATATGATATTTATTGTCTAAAATATGTGAATATGAATGTGTGAAAGTTTTAAGCTCTGATTTAGTCGATTGCATGTGAATTTAGTTAATAGGACTTATGTGAGAATTTTAGAAATGTGCTAGGCAAATGTAAGTGGCCTATTAATGCATGTTATAAGAATGAAGGGTTTGCATGTCAAATAACCATTTAATTTGAGTAGTGGCCGGCCATGTATGGGTCTTAGATGATAATATGAATTTCCTATTAGCATTAAGGGTTTAGAAAATAAAATAGTGAATTAAGAATGATAAAAAAATGAGGTGAGTGGGAGGAGAAACCCAAGTTGTCCCCCCTTACTCCCCATTACCGTGACTAGACAAAGAAAAAGAAAAAAAAATGTTCATCCTTGGCCGAAAATTCTAAGGAGGAAGGAAGAAGAAAGGTTGAAGAGGTTCGGCCATGCATGTAACTAGGCTAAGGTATGTTTGATGATGTTCCATGAGATGCATGCATGTTTTAGTTGTTAGCTTGAGTTCTACCTAGCCCATGGTCTAAATCTTGCTATGTGATGGAGATGACACTCGGCCATGGATGCATCATTCTTGCTTGGTGTTGATGTTGTGTTGGTGAGATATCAAGTTATTTTTGTGACCCAAGTTGAGATTTGGATTTTGGAATGAGTAAGGTTTTCGGTTATGGTAATTATAAGGGTGATGGATGTTGTTTCATGCTAAATCTAGATGAACAATGTTAGTGCTTATACCTCGATATTTATGAGTTTCTTTCTTGGTTTTACCTCAAACCCATGAAGTATTTTTAATTGGTGTTGTTAGAGGTTTCGGTCATGGGATTATAAGCTTGTTAGTTTTGATGGTGAAATTTATGCCTTGTAAGGGTAAATGGTGTCTTGATGCATTCGGCCATGGTAGGAAGTAGAAGAGAAATATGGTTGTGTTCATGTTATTTGGATGAAAAATGGTAGCAAGGTGAAGTGCAAATGTTAATATTTGATTACTAGTGTATATATGTGTATTAGCCGAGTTTTGAACTTGAAACAAAAAGGTATGTAGTCAATACAAGTAAACATATTTGTAGGAAGTGTTAAGCATATAATTGGCCTCAACATAGACATGCATATTCGGCCACATGAGATAGATTGATGTTGCATGTATTCGGTCATAAAGGTGCACATGAGGAAATGTTAGATTAATTGTATTAAATTGCTCAATGTGATTAAAAATGCGTATGACCATTTTGTATTTGAGCTAAAGGTGGCCATATGACCTATCAAACTCCTTGTCATATTCGGCCATAAGCTAGCATAATGAGACTTTAATAAGTTAAATTTGTTTGAATTAGCTCAAGAGCTTAGAGGACCAAAGTTGGATAAAGGAAAGGAAAAAGTGATCGAATAGCCGCCGAAATCGTTCGACAACATCCGAGGTAAGTTTTAAGTGATTAAACGTTGAGTAAATTCAATCATAATAGGACATAATGAGTTGATTTAATAAGATATGATGTGGCCATGATATGTTTTAAACTCAAATGGTAAGTTCATAAGTGCTTGGACTTGGAAATTTAAGAGCAAATTGTAATAATTTGCTTAGGACAGCAGCAGTAACGTGATTCTAGAAAATCACCATAAATTGTTGGTGTGGAATTATAGACTGAATAAAATATGTAATCAAAGCTTAATTAGTCTAGTTTCTTATAAAAGAGACCTTGTGAGCAAAGAAATTTCCTATAAAGAGATATTTAAAGTTGCGTGAGACGGTGTCAGAATGACTCCGAAATCCCCTGTTCTGTTTTTAGAAAATCATTATAAATTGTACAAAAATGGTTATAAGATAAAATTTATATTCTTAGACTCCTTAATGAGTCTAGTTTCAAATGAAATCAAATACAACACATTTTGAATTCTGTAAAATGAGAAATTTCATTCGTAGTGAAGAGTGGTCAGATTAGTCAAACAGTGAAAAAGGGGATACTTTAAGAAAAATCTGGTATTGATTTGCCAAACCAAAAATTCTGAAAATTTTATGGATGGAATATATATGAGTATATATTTAGGGAAAATTAACGGAAATTGATTTGGAGTTTTGTAGCTCCAGTTATAAATAATTTAGTGACTATTGCTCAGGAAAAACAGCTTGTGCTGAATTTGAGATTATGTTGTAAACCTTGATAAAACTTGTTTTAGTTGCTCATAAGCTAATGATTAAACCCATACGTGAAATCATAAATTGTGATATTGGAAAATGATAGATGTAGATTCAGCCAAGACAAAGTGTATACGTGAAAGTATATGTGGTATGTGAAGTATATTTGGATAATTGTGATGTGAATACATGAAAATTTATATTTTGATTTAGGATTTTATGTGATGAATGTGAACATGCGTATGTGTGATAAGGCCGAATGGCCAATGTGATGAATGTGAACATGCGTATGTGTGATAAGGCCGAATAGCCAATGTGATGAATGTGAACCTGTATATATATATGCGTGATAAGGCCAAATGGCCAATGTGATGAATGTGAACATGCGTATGTGTGATAAGGCCGAATGGCCAATGTGATGAATGTGAACATGCATATATGAGATAAGGCCGAATGGCCAATGTGATGAATGTGAACATGTATATATGTGGTAAGGCCGAATGGCTAATGCGAAATGTGTATGAGATAGATATGAGGTAAAGCCGAATGGCTAATGCTAAACGATGTATGAGATGGATATGTGGTAAAGCCAAATGGCTAATGTGAGATATGTATGAGATGTGTATATATATATATTGTGGCCAAATGACAAACGGTGAAAGGTGTGTATTATTATTAGATTTTTGATGAGGCAAATGAATTACAAATATGACAGTCGATGTGAATGTTGTAACATGTGATTAAATGTACATGAAACTTGGAAATATATTCCGGGTAAGACCCGATGACTACGTGTGGAGATTATGTCCGGGTAAGACCCGATGACTACGTGTGGAGATTTTGTCCGGGTAAGACCTGATAACTTTGTGTGGAGATTTCGTCTGAGCTAAAGGTCTCGCCGATAATCCGCGTAGAGGTTAAAGCTATAAGACTTCGTAATAAGAATTGCTTATAAATATATTCAATGCGAAAGGTTAAACAAGTATGTACTCCAAGTTTATATGTGAGCTTGATTTGAACTAAATCATAAGGTAGTTATGTGATGTATACGAGAGCAATCTATAAGACTATTCCTATGATTATGTGACATCGGATCAGTGTGAGAGGTTATGTGAAATCATACAATATATTTATGTCACATGAGCTCACTTTTATGTGAAAGTTTATCTGCCTATTGTATATGATGAGATGTGCATATTCGGTAAAGGGATGGTATGCCCGAAGGAATAGTGAAATAAAATATACGAACCACTATATTATAATTTGATTGTTATCTGTTGACACTGCTTAAAACTTACTAAGCATTGTAATGCTTACTCCGTTTACTCTGTTTCTCTCTGTTTTATAGATCTCATTCTTGAAGTTACTGTGCTCGGGGATCGTCGACAACTAGTCACACTATCACTATCCACCGCTTATTATTGTTATGTTTAGAATTATTTTATGGCATGTATAGAATAGACTAGTGGCAGAAGAATATTTTTGGTTAATGTATATAAGCCATGTGAAAATGGCATCTTTTGAATGTTTACTTAGTGAAGTTTAAATTTTACCTCTGGTTGTGCTTAGTACTTATTTAAACGAACGATCTTTATTTCAAGAAAAAGTTCAAAATTTTTCTGTTCTGACATGAGTCACAAGTCCGGTAATGCCCCTTACCTATTCCGACGACGATTACGGGATAGGGGTGTTACATTGGGCTTGGGTTTGGGTAGGTGCATTTAGGTTTGGGCTTTGGAGGTTGTTGGGTTTTGGGCTAGGTTTAATTTGGGTTTGGTTTTATTGGGCCCCGGGCAAAATTTGGGCCATACAATAGTTATTTTTAAAAGGGTCAAATTGATGATGTCTTTCTTATATGAGGTATTTGTGTTGCAATTTGATCATATGGAATACTGATGGACAGTTGTGACCTTAGAATATTTGTTTTAGTTATTAATTTTTAAAGGTTAAATATGTAAAATAATAAATAACATATATATGATATAATATACCATAATTAAAAGCCATGTTCTTCATATTTTCTCATGACCGAAACTAAAGAAAAGAAAAAGAAATAAAGAAAGCTTAGGTTCGGCCATTGTCCAAGCTTGATTCAAGGTAAGTTCTAGCTCGATTTTTGATAATTTTTATGTTTTTGAGATCGTTGCTATGTTATCTACAAAGCCCATGCTCGAATTTCGGATTTTGGTGAATATTTTGAGTTATGCCATTGATGAATATTTGAGTTTTGTGATGTTAGTTGGTGAAATATGAAATATATGATTTGGATTGATATGTTTTGTATTAGAATTTTTGATGACTTTGAGTAATTAGGACTAAATTGCAAAAATAATAGATTGAAGGACTAAAATGTAAAATAAATGAAATGTATAGACTTGTATGAACACTAGGAACATTCGGCCTAAGCATGATGTGTAACGCCCCAAATTTAGGCCTAAAAGTATTAGGTTTTGAGCAGGGGTGCAGTTAGGAGACTACACATAAATATTTAATTGTGCAAGAAAGTGGCACAATAGAGTGTTTAGCTTAGAGGTTGTGTGCTCTAGAAGTGTTTGGAAAGTCATGGGTTCAAGTCTTGGCTTCTACAAAATTTTGGTTTTTAAGGATAAAACCCCTATCTTTGGTCAGTAGGGTTATAAATAAAATTTGGTAAAGTATGATACAAAAAGCCTATTGATCTATTGGTAAGTAGTGTGTTGTATATGCTATGGTCTAAAGTTTGAATCCCTGCTTGTGTAAATGGGGATTATTTTTTTGGTGGCTTTAGAAGGAAGCTGTGTTTGACCGAAACACCAAGGGTTTGAATAGATTTGGTTGGGGTTGTTGTTAGTCAAATTTGAAGAGATGGATGGGAGAAATTTAAGGAGAAAATCGAGGAAGATTCAAATTTAGAGGAGAGTCTTGCCGAGTTTGAACTCTGGCACTTAGTATTTTGATTGTGTAGGTTTTGGGGTGGTGTTTAATGTGTTTAAGGCTAAATGAATTTGTGAAGTGTTTTGGTCATGAAAATTCAGCTATAATCTTTTAGGGTGTCGTTTTGGTGTTAGCTAACCATAGGTCATTTTCGTTTCAATACCTCAGGTTGGCAATTTTACTTCTTTTGTTTTGTTTTGGCTCTCATCGAAGACTCCTGAAAACCTCTCAGCCTCTTGTTCATTTTTTTTGGCCGAATACCTAGGTGACATTTTACTCTTCATCTTTGCTTCTTCTTTGTCCCCTCTTCTTAAAAGCCAAATACTCTTTTTATTTTGATTTCATTCCTTATTTCACTGTTCTTTGTCAAGCCGAATCGTTCCCCCTTTTTCTTTGTTGGCCGAATACCCTAAGTATTGTTCACTTCTTCTTCTCTGTTCTCCAAACCAAATACCCTCTATCTTTGTGTAGCCAAAATTGTAAAAGCAAAACTATTTTCTCCCTTCTCTTCCTATCTTTCTTTTGGCCGAATCTTGCTGAAGTGTTGCCGAAATTCCTTGACTTTTGGGTAAGTGTTCTGCGGTGTGTTTCCCCTAGCCGAATCTCATTTGGTTTCTTCTCAAAGGTTCGACATTTGGTATCTCTTAGGCTGAATGATTGTTTTCTCTCTTTCATGCCTTCAGGTGGTAATCATCTAACACCTTTTTAATTCCTTTTTCGTGCGATTGTTGCTAGAGACTCGACTTCTGTAATAAAGGTGCTAAGCGGATTACTCTGTCCCCAAGGGCAAAGCTAGAAAATTTTTTTAGGGGAGGCCGGATGAAATTTTAATTTTTTATAGTTTATATTTTTATAATTTGTAAAGGATTAAATTGAATTTTTATAATTTTAGGGGGGGCAAAGTGTAATTTTACCTTTACTAATTTAAAATTTTTAAAAATTTCAAGGGCCTAAAATGAAATTTTCTATTTTGGGGGGACCGGGGCCCATGCCAGCCCCTCTGGCTACGCCCCTGTCTGTCCCTACAAGTAGTACCTTCTTTATTGGTAAGTACTTTAAATCCTAGACACTGTTATGTAGGATTATGGAGTTTGATGAATTGGTTGACTGTTTCATGTGAAGATTGAAGCTTTGGGAAGATACGTGGATTTTAGGAGCAAGAGGGGCTCTACAATAGTCCGTTTGGTAAGTAGCGATGATTCGGTTAAAGTTTCTGCGATGCTTTGGTTTTTGGTTTAATCATAAATATAACTGACGGTGAGGGGTTGTGTTTGATCATAGTTCTCGATTCAGAAGTGTTTGGTTGCAACTCTATAACATGTGTGTACATACACCACCTTAACTCTAGATCAGCAAATCCCGAAGTGTCGAAAAGCTGAAAAGCTGAAAGAACGGCAACGGTTACTACACAAGTGAGCAAACGCACGTGTGGAAAATCTGATGCCGTAATAGGCCACATTGGGCCGAGTTGGGCCGTACGGGCCCATTGGGCCCGTAGGCCCTAGATGTGTAAAACTCACCAATAGGTGGGAAAACATTAGATCGGTCGTACCACTCACATGGCTTGGATTGAAATCAAGCTGGGTGGGCCAATGGGTCGTGTGGGCATATGGGCCTGCTTAAATGGGCTTTGGGCCCAATCGCTCTGTTTGTTTGCTAAAGATTGCACGGGTCGCGCGAGGCGACTGTGAACCTATTGATGGGTCAGTAAGTGTACTTAGATCCCGATTTACGAAATAACCATTATGCCCCAAAGGGAAAAATGGCTAAAATGCCCCTACATGTTATACGGTTGTTATTGTATGCCATTTATGATATTTTTGCATTCATGTGATACTATGCTGCATAGGGGACGTGATCATTGATTTGGAGGAAGTATATGATTTGTTAGGGTCACTTGGTCTCTTGACGACTGTGGATCCATCGGCCACTTAAAGCCATTATATGATTGGCAGCTCTGCTACGAAATTGGTTAGTGCTGCAACCGGTGCTACATCAGGAGTGTAGGGATGGGTGGGACGGTTAAATCCCCACAAGAGTGTAGGGTTGGACGGGATACGGAGTGCAGGGTTGGTTGGGTATTTGTGCATTGCATAATCTAATTCTGATTGTGACATGGGCTCAAGCCCAACTGAGGCTACTATGGACTAAGGCCCAAGTGCCACCGTTATTGTAATGGGCTTAGGCCCAAACTGATGTGAAGCATGCTATATGATCGATTAGGGTTGTACACGCTGAGTTTTCGTATACTCACCCCCTCTTTTAAATTTTTCAGGTAATCCTCAGTAGGCGGTTCAATGTATGGGAGGACTCGGAGGTGGCCACACTACGAACAGCTTTAAATATTCGTATTTTCTTTTCCTACTTAAATTAATTTCTCTTTGGGTTTTTGATGTAATAAGGCCTTTTCTCTAATTTTCTAGCTTTTTAATTTGAGGGTTTTTAACTATTATGATTTATTTCTGTTAAAAGTAGAGTGCGGTTTTCCAAAATGATATCTGTTTTCATCACATCACGTTTTCACGACATTGTTGAAATGCTTCCGCAACAAACATGTTTTTAAAAGTAATGTAACACCCCAAACTCGGCCTGAAAGTTTGGCTCGAATATGGCATGTCACATTGAAGTATTTTTCGAAAACCATGTTTCCATTAAAAACCCTTCTTAATAATTAAAAACTTATACCCTTTTTAAACCTTGTTAGAAACCTCAAATGAATAACATTCTTAACAACTTTGTAAAAATCTTGGCGATTCTGAACTTTGATTTAAAAACAATTGCGGTTACGTGATGTTTTGAACAACGATTGCTTTGGAAAACCGTGTTCTAATACTAGCAATTATAAGAACAATAAATAAAATTCCAAATTTGAAATCCGAAAATTGCAACGGCTTTACTACAACCCACATAAAACATTTAAAAGTAATAATAAAACTATAAAATAAACGAGTGTGTGGCTTCCTCCGAGCCCTCGCACCTGATCCGTCTAAGGTTGGAAATTACCGAAAGGTTAATAAGCGGGGTGAGTTTACGAAAACTCGATGTGAAATCCCTACTATAAAAGGAACAATCAGGTCATATAAAAGAATTAAAAGTCCGCCCCACCTTACTTACGATTTCAATACCAATTGGGCCTTAGCCCATTATAACAGACAGTACCAAATGGGCTTTAACCCATTACAGAATAAGAAACATTATCAGAACTAGAATCAGAATTAGAATCAGAATTAGGTGACGTAATCGAATCGAATCGGATTAGGTAATGTAATCAAAATCGTAATCGGTATCAAAATGTAAATCAAAAATTAGAATGTGAATGCAATCCCAACCCAATCCAACCTATAACCAACCGCTACACTTCACCCGTACTAGCCCTACACTCCAAGTGGGGAATAGCTCAACCCACCTAGCCCTACACTCCACAGTTGCGCAAAGATTGTCGCTTAGTTATTAGATCTTGTGTGAGTCACCAGATCTGAATATTGTGGCGAGCCACCGAGCAGATATTTGTGGCATAGCCACCGAAATGAATAATGTGGCAAAGCCACTTAACAGAATACGTGGCACAAAGCCATCGATAACTACATTATGTTAGGCAAATAGCCATCAACTAGAGTAACATAACCGGCACACAGCCTTAGGTAAATGTGATCGACACAGAGTCATCAATAACCATATATTGGCACATAGCCTTAGGCAAATACGTTCGGCACACAACCATAATCAGGTTGGCACAGAGCCATATGTAGGTTGACACAAAGCCATAATCAGAAGGCTTTAAGTCATCGGTAGCTGTATCATGTTAGGCACATAGCCATTAGCGACGGTAATATAGTCGGCACACAGCCTCGGGTAAATATGATCGGCACTCAGCCATTGATCGGTCCACAGTCGTCTTGGGCGACCCGTGCGACCTTATCAAATCAGTACGAATATACGGCTCTTAAGCCTTCGGTGGATCCACAGTCGTCAAGCAACCATACAATCCTAACAGATCATATCTTCCTCCGTACAAAATCCCAACCCATGCAACATGTCATGTATGCAGAATGTCATGCCCATATTTGAATTAAACAATCACAGTCAAGTCATTCATATACCAACATATATTCACAATCAAATTTGTCAACCACACAGTCTAAGTTAGTCACTTGGCCACAAGGGCAAAACAGTCATTTAACACCTTAGGGGCAAAATGGTAATTTTACCCCATAAGGTATCTCGGTAATTCCATCCTACAGGGGTATTTTAGTGTTTTAGTAATTCTACCCTACAGAGGTCTTTCAATAATTCTATCCTACAGGGGTATTGCGATAATTCTACCCTACAGGGGTATTTCGATAATTCTACCCTACAGGGGTATTTCGGTAATTCTACCCTACAGGGTTATTGCGATAATTCTACCCTACAGGGGTATTTCGGTAATTCTACCCTACAGGGGTATTTCGGTAATTCTACCCTATAGGGGTATTGCGATAATTCTACCCTATAGGGGTATTTCAGTAATTCTACCGTACAGGGGTATTTCGGTAATTCTACCCTACAGGGGTATTTCGATAATTCTACCCTACAGGGGTATTTCGGTAATTTTACAAACTAGAGGTATTTTGGTAATTTTACAAACTAGGGGTATTTTAGTAATTCTATCCTACAAGGGTATTTTAGTAATTTCACAATCGAGGATAAAACGGTAATTTTGTAAATTGAGGGTAAAATGGTAATTTTGTAAATCAAGGGTAAAACGGTAACTCTGTAAATCGAGGGTAAAATGTAATTCTATAATTCTACCCTATAGGGATATTCTGGTAATTCTACCCTACAGGGGTATTTCGGTAATTTTACAAACTAGGGGTATTTTGGTAATTTTATAAACCAGGGGTATTTTGGTAATTTTATAAACAAAGGGTATTTTAGTAATTTTACAAACCAAGGGTATTTTGGTAATTTGGTAAACTAAAGTATTCTAAACAGGGATAACAATACGAATGGCCCTAAAGCCTATTCTCGGCCCAAATGGGCCCACATACTCGTGTGGCCCTTTTAGCCCAAATCTAGCCACAGATATGAGATTCACCTAGCCTAGTCCAATATTTACTACACAATCAAACAACTTATCCAATTGGGCCCATAGGCCCATTGGGCCCACATGGCCCCTTTCGCCCATTCATGCCCAAGTAGCCATCCTACGACTAGAGTAGTGAGAAATACACACCGATTGGAGATGGAGTTAATCCACGCTCCGAGCACTCTTAGCCGACGCCCAACCCAAACGAGCACGCCATAAAGCGAAAGGATCACCAAGAAAGGTACCTTACTCTCCTCATGGTTCTCTATTTAAAGCTAGCCGCATCCACTCTTATGTTAGCTTCCGATGTGGGATCCTCCATCATCGAGTTTAAATTTAACACCAACTCTTGCCACCGTTAGCAAAATAAATACTCTTCGCTTGCCATGGGATTCAACCCATGCCTCCCTTAAATGCTCCACACGCTACTTGCCACTAAGCCCAAGGTTTTTGTGTCACAATTTCACCAACAATATTCTTAAGGACTACACCTGTGGTTTGATTCACCTTAAACCAAAATTTTTGCTAGAGTCCGTGTTTGAACCGGGACTTCTCCAACACTTCTCGTGAGACTTAACCACTAAAACAAGCCTTCAACTACTGAAATTTTCACGCAATGAGAATATTATAAGTCGCCTTCAACCACTCCCATGCTCAAGGCCCAAAACTTCTAGGCCCAAATTGTGGTGTTACAACTCTACCTCCTTAAAGAAATTTCGTCCCGAAATTTCCATCTAACAGGGTGGTCGTGTAACATCTACCCCACTACGCTACTGCTGCGCACTTTGATCCTACTATCACTATCACACATCAACTAGAACTTGAAACATCTCATACATACAACACTTATTCACTGAAGTAGACATATATTTATCACACATATATACAATTTCTATATCCAAACATCACATCCACATAAAATAAATACCAAATTTAAATTCAAACCAATATCTAAAGAATCCACAGTATTTCAATTTCTAAACAGATAAAAGTATTCAGAAGACTTACGGATTCGGTGCCGGAGACTCGGTGTGCCATACTTTTTAGGAGAAATACATCAAACAGACCACGTGGTTGAAAATAATTTTTTGAAATTCAACCTTTGAAAACCCAATCCATAGCCGAGTTGTTGCAACCTGCTCTGATACCACTAAATGTAACACCCCATACCCGGCCTGGAAGTTTGGCTTGAATATGGCATGTCACATTGAAGTGTTTTTCGAAAACCATGTTTCCATTAAAAACCCTTCTTAATAATTAAAAACTTATACCCTTTTTAAACCTTGTTAGAAACCTCAGCTAAATAACATTCTTAACAACTTTGTAAAAATCTTGGCAGTTGCGGAAGCTTAATTTAAAAACAATTTCGGTTACGTGATGTTTTGAACAACAGTAGTTGCTTTGGAAAACCGTGTTCTAATACTAGCAATTATAAGAATAATAAATAAAATTCCAAATTTGAAATCCAGAAAATTGCAACGGCTTTACTACAACCCACATAAAACATTTAAAAGTAATAATCAAAACTATAAAATAAACAGTGTGTGTGGCTTCCTCCAAGCTCCTAGCAGCCCCGATCCGTCTAAGGCTGGAAATTACCTGAAAGGTTAATAAATGGGGTGAGTTTACGAAAACTCAGTGTGAAATCCCCTACTATAAAAGGACCAGTCAGTCATATAAAAGAATTAAAAGTCTGGCCCTAGCCTTACTTACAGTTTCAATACCAATTAGGCCTTAGCCCATTATAACAGACAGTACCAGATGGGCTTTAACCCATTACAGAATAAGAAACATTATCAGAACTAGAGTCGAAATCGAATCGAATTAGGTGACGTAATCGAATCGAATCGTAATCGATGTCGAATGTAATCAAAATCGAAATCGATGTCGTAATGTAATCAAAATCGAATGTGAATGCAATCCCAACCTAATCCAGCCTATAACCAACCGCTACACTCCACCCGTACCAACCCTACACTCCATGTGGGAATGGCTCAACCCACCCAAATACACTCCACGGTTGTAGCATTGTCGCCGATTATCGAGATATTGTGACAGAGTCACCAAATACGAATATTGTGGCGAGCCACCGTATCAGATAATTGTGGCATAGCCACGAAATGAATAATGTGGCAAAGCCACTTAATGTATCGTGGCACAAAGCCATCGATAACTGCATTATGTTAGGCACATAAACATCAATTAGAGTAACATAACCGGCACACAGCCTTAGGTAAATGTGATCGACACAGAGTCGTCAATAACCATATATTGGCACATAGCCTTAGGCAAATACGTTCGGTACATAGCCATAATCAGGTTGGCACAGAGCCATATGTAGATTGACACAAAGCCATAATCAGAAGGCTTTAAGCCATCGGTAGCTGTATCATGTTAGGCACATAGCCATCAGCGACGGTTGTAATAGCCCAAAATTGGGTCTAGTTGGAACAGAGGTTTTGGGACCACAAAATCTGAGATATAAATAATTATTTTATGATTATTTTGAGGTCTATGATATGATTGCATGATTGTGTGAAAATTTCGTGAAGAAATTCTATGCATAAAGTGCTTAATTCGAAGTTAGGGACTAAATTGAATAAGTTGCAAAACTTGCATTCTAGAAGTTTCTAGTATGAAATTGATTTGAAATATTAATTAGGAGGTCTTAAATAGAAATTTTACCAATTTCTAAGTTATGGACAAAAATTGGACATGGATGGAATTTTTGGAAAGTTTAGTAGTAAGGGTATTTTGGTCATTTAGGGGTAAAATGAATTAAAATACAAAATTCAAAGCCAATTTTGCTCATCTTCTTCACCATGGACGTGTATACCAAGGGAGACTCCATGGCTAGGGTTTTCAAGCTTCCCAAGCTCAATTGTAAGTCCGTTCTAACCCTGTTTTTCAAGTTCTTTACGTTTTTGGAGTCCCGGTAACTTGATTTAGCTTATGCTAGCAATAATTCAACCTAGGGTTCATATTTGGAAAAATACCCATAGGTAAAATTTGTGTATTCTGGTGTTTTATGATACAATATGAGGTTTTAAATTATGTTAGACAACTTGTGCTACTCGGTTTTAACTGAAAACGAGCAAAAGGGCTTAATCGGTAAAAATACCTAATAGTCATAAGTATATGTTAGAGTGAGAATTTGATGTTGCCATAGAAGGGAAAAGTGATCATCATGTCATAAAACATAAGAATAAGGGATGGGCAAAAGTGTAAATATGCAAAAGTTTAGGGCAAAATTGTAATTTTTCCAAAGTTTGAGTTAAGGACTGTTTTGAATAGTACGTTAATTAAATAAGTAAAATATGATGTTTTAGATCCCGGAAAACAAGATTTGAACCTAGAATGAGAGAAAAATCGAAAATTGGGAAAGTTGGTAAAATGGCCGTTTTAATATAAGGTAAGTTCATATGTATAATAAGCATTAATTTATGCATGTTTCAATGTAAAATTGATATATTTACTATGATCTTCGAGGTGTTGAAAGTATGTAAGTTGGTATGATAATAATACAACAATAATGTTGTAATTTATATTTGAAAGTTAAATTTAGTGAATTAATTGAATTATTTTAAATTAAATGATTATGGTGCCAAGTTTATGAATTAATTTAAAAATATGTCTATGGTACATGAAGTGCATTGAATTATCATACATAAATGTGATTTCTATGATTATGGATATTATGGGAAATTGTAAGTTCATATGATTTTTAATAAGACAATGTGTAATTTAATGTTATTGCGTTGATATTAAATAAGATGTAAGTTTATATGTAAGTAATACATCACTATTACATGTATTATGATATTTTATAAAAATATTGGAAATATATTTGTGGATAATTACTTGATTGGTGAAATTGTTGGAAAAGAGAGAGAAATCCCGGTTGAACCTTTGGAAAGATTGGATGATACAGATGGTATGTAACTAGGTCACATGTATAGTGCTGAGTGCACATCATGTGTACAAGAGAGCTACAAGACATTATGATGTAGCTAGGTCGCATGGGTGATACTATGTGTACACCATGTAGAAAGAGAGCTACAGGATATATGTAGCTAGGTCGCATGCGTGGTTCCAAGTGAAGGACACCATGTAGACAAGAGAGCTACGAGATAAACTGGCTAGGTCACATGGGTGGTACTAAGTGTTCACCATGTGTACAAGAGAGCCGAACTATATGATGGGTGGAGCTATGTGCTGAAACCACCAAGTATCGAGGATTGATCCAAGTGTTCAACGGAGACTCTCTATGTATTGCTTTGTGAGTTTTGTGATGAATATGTGCAGAACTTGGTTATGTGAATGATGTGTTCATTAAGTGACCAGGATGTGGTAAGGTTATAAACAAGTAAGTTATACATGAGGATGATTTTATGGTGACCTTGTGATCATGGGCCTATACTTGTGATGTATGAAATGTGGTGAAAATGATTTGTGATATGTATGTTAAAATGAGGTTAATACAAAGAAAGTGTGAAAGAGTGAATTAGCAATAAAACTGTTTTGGATAGTAGCAGTGACGTGATTTTGAAAAATCACCAAAAATAGTATAAAATTGAATCAAAGACTGAATGAGATATCAAATTAAAGCTTAATGAGTCTATTTTCATATAAAAGAAATATAGAAAGCAAAGGAGTTCTATATTTTGAGATATTTATGTTTTCGTGAGACTGATTCAGAATGATTATGTGATCCCCTATTCTGACTTTGGAAAATCACAAAAATTTGGAGAAAAATAATTAGAGGCTCAAAATTATATTTTTAAAATCCATAATGAGTCTATCTTCAAGATAAGTCAACAAGAACATTATCCGAGTTTTGTACTTGTGAGATAATTATTTTTAGTGAAGAGAGGTCGAACTGTCGAAAAGTGAAACAGGGAAATTTTAATGAATAAACTGTACTAATTGGCTAAACCAAAATTATGAAAATTTTATGGTAGAACGATATGTGAGTCTAGTTTCAGGGGAAATTTACAGATCTTAATTTGGAGCTCTGTAGCTCGAATTATAAATAATTAAGTGACTATGGCTCGTGTGGACAGTTTGATGTGAACATTTATTAGTAAATTGTGAAATCGTACTTACAAGAATGCTATATACATTAAGGATGTGGAATGGAGAGGAGGAGGAAAATAAATATATGTGGAATACATGGAAACTATGGTATATGAAATATTAATATAATGAAATAAATGATATGTGTTTATAAGAAAACAAAAAGAGAATGTTCTGTATCATGACATGTATATATATATATATGACTAGTCTCAATGTAATGCTTGTTGGGTATGGATTTGAATTGAAATGTTTCAGGAAAACATGTTATTCTGCACATCTGAATCGTGGTATTTTATAAATATATGATCTAGCTTTAAATATGAATGCTTGATGATTAAGCTGAAGATATTTGGTAAGATGATAATCTTGGTATAAATGTATAAGTGGTACTATAATAAACAAGGTAAAATGAGTATGAGAAACACATGTATGATGACATACAAATGCTATGTTTGTGGTTTAATTGAGGATGTATAATCATTAAATGAATACCATGTTATATGCTTTTGATTTTGTATAAGTGTGTAAGAGATCAAGGTTGACCAAACTTGGAAAATAGCCTAGGTATATTCCACACAGGCAGAGACACGACCATGTGTCTCAAATTGTATGGAACACGACTTTGGGACACGGCGTGTGGAGCCTTAAAGCATGAAATTTCCAAGATTTTCGTAAGTTCTCGGTTTAGTCCCAAACCCTTTCTAAAGTATGTTTTGGGCTCCGTAGACTCAAATAAGGGACTATGTGTAAGAGAATGAACGCTTTGAAATATGAATAAATTTTATGGCTCGTATTTTAGTTTAATGTTTGTATGTTTGTCTGGTAACGCCTCGTACCTTAGCCCGGCCTCGGATACGAGTAAGGGGTGTTACAACGGTAATATAGTCGGCACACAGCCTCGGGTGAATATGATCGGCACTCAGCCATTGATTGGTCCACAGTCGTCTTGGGCGACCCGTGCGACCTTATCAAATCAGTACGAATATACGGCTCTTAAGCCTTTGATAGATCCACAGTCGTCAAGCAACCATGCAATCCTAACAGATCATATCTTCCTCCGTACAAAATCCCAACCCATGCAACATGTCATGTATGCAGAATGCCATGCCTATATTTGAATCAAACAATCACAGTCAAGTCATTCATATACCAACATATATTCACAATCAAATTCGTCAACCACACAGTCCAAGTTAGTCACTTGGCCACAAGGGTAAAATAGTCATTTAACACCTTAGGGGCAAAATGGTAATTTTACCCCACAAGGTATCTCGGTAATTCCACCCTACAGGGGTATTTTAGTAATTCTACCCTACAAGGGTATTTCGGTAATTCTACCCTACAGGGGTATTGCGATAATTCTACCCTACAGGGGTATTTCGGTAATTCTACCCTATAGGGGTATTTCGGTAATTCTACCCTACAGGGGTATTGCGATAATTCTACCTTACAGGGGTATTTCGGTAATTCTACACTACAGGGGTATTTCGGTAATTCTACCCTACAAGGGTATTTCGGTAATTTTACAAACTAGGGGTATTTTGGTAATTCTATCCTACAAGGGTATTTCAGTAATTTCACAATCGAGGGTAGAACGATAATTTTGTAAACTAAGAGTAAAATGGTAATTTTGTAAATTGATGGTAAAATGGTAATTCTATAATTCTACCCTACAGGGGTATTCCGGTAATTCTACCCTATAGGGGTATTTTGATAATTTTACAAACAAGGGGTATTTTGGTAATTTTATAAACCAGGGGTATTTTGGTAATTTTATAAACAAAGGATATTTTTGTAATTTTACAAACCAAGGGTATTTTGGTAATTTGGTAAACTAAAATATTCTAAACAGGGATAACAATACGAATGGCCCTAAAGCCTATTCTCGGCCCTAATCGGGCCACACGCTCGTGTGGCCCTTTTAGCCCAAATCTAGCCACAGATATGAGATTCACCTAGCCTAGTCCAATATTTACTACACAATCAAACAACTTATCCAATTGGGCCCTTAGGCTCATTGGGCCCACATGGCCCCTTTCGGCTCATCGTGGCCCGAAGTTGCCATCCTACAGCTAAAGTAGCGAGAAATACACACCTGATTGGAGACTGGAGTTAATCCACGCTCCGAGCACTCTTAGCCGACGCCCAACCCAAACGAGCATGCCATAAAGCGAAAGGGATTAGCCAAGAAAGGTACCTTACTCTCCTCATGGTTCTCTCTATTTAAAGCCAGCTTCGCATCCACTCTTATGTTAGCTTCCCGATGTGGGATCCCTCCATCATCAGAGTTTAAATTTAACACCAACTCTTGCTGCCCCCTGTTAGCAAAATAAATGCTCTTCACTTGCCATGGGATTCAAACCCATGCCTCCCCTTAAATGCTCCACACGCTACTTGCCACTAAGCCACAAGGCTTTTTGTGTCACAATTTCTCCAACAATATTCTTAAGGCCTACCTACTACACCCAGGGTTTGATTCACCTTAAACCAAAATTTTTGCTAGAGTCCAGGTTTGAACCCAGGACTTCTCCAACACTTCTCAGCAGACTTAACCACTAAAACAAGCCTTCAACTACGAAAATTTCACGCACAACAGAATATTATAAGCTGCCTTCTATCGCTCCCATGCTCAAGGCCCAAAACTTCTAGGCCCAAATTCAGGGTGTTACAAGTAAGGCTGGTTTAAAATGGTTAACAAATAATTAAGTTGATTTTAGAATTAAACAAAGGGGCTTTTCTCTTTAAAGCAAGATTTATTAATAAGACAAAAGTTTTTAGAAAAAGAATTTTAATGTGACACGCCAAATTCGGTCATAACATCTAGGCCGAGTTAGGGGTGTTACATGATGTGTGCAAATTTTACATGTTTTGTGTTGTATTCAATTTGGACTAAATTGTAAAAAGTATGAAATGTCAGAGGTAAAATGGTAATTTGCCCATTTATGTGTTTTTGGACTAAATTGAGTGAAATATGTTTGAATAAGTTTAATTTGATAATGTTTAGATCAAGAACCAAAGAAATCAGATTTGGATCAAGGGAAAACTAAAGTTGTCGACTAGTCATCCCGTTCCGTTTTTCTTCGTCTAAGGTAAGTTTATAAGCAAGAAAATGCTGTTAATTTTGAACAAATGTAAACTTAAAATGTTGAATTGAATTTTGTGAGTATTTATATATCATGACTGAACGTGTGGGAATTAAGTTTATGAGTTTGATTCGACTGAGTTATGACGTCCGAAAACTCCGTATAAACCGTAGGATTCCAATATGTGTTTTCGTGTAAGACCATGTCTGGGACGTTGGCATCGATATATGTGTTTTCGTGTAAGACCACATCTGGGATGTTGGCATTGATATATGTGGTTACATGGAAGACCATGTCTGGGACATCGGCATCGTATTTGATTCGTGTAAGACCCAGTTTGGGACAGTGGCATCGATATGAGATGACATGTAAGACCACATCTGGGATGTTGGCATTGTTCGATATATGTGATTATTCGAGTATCTTATTTAATTCTGAATGGTTCAACGGGCAATGATAAGTTGTGTTCGAAGGTGTAAAACAAACTAAACGATCAGATATGAGTTAGTTGATCACTTATTTGAAATTAAGGTAAGTTGGCCATTTGATATGTTATGCTAAATTTTACAAGTTATTAATGTGAACATATATGTATTCGAGTAGTATATTCGGTCATATACTATGAATATGTATATTAAGTTATATTTTGATTCATGAGTATTTGTGTACAAGAGTAAATGTACTTTGTTAATATATGTACGTACATTTGGTTCCAACTAATTCTATAGGTGAAAGTATATGATATACATGAAATTGTAAGTTTGTGATTTAATGTGAATATGATATGCTTATGACTTACTAAGATTAAATAGCTTACTGTTTGTAACACCCCTAACCCGTATCCATTGCCGAGCAATGGTTAAAGGCATTACCAGACAACATTAGAACATTAACATTTATTTCATAAGCATCGAAGCATTAAAGATCAATCATCAATATAGAGTCCCTTATATAGGTCATTGAGACCTTAAACATGTATTAGAAAGGGGTCGGGACTAAACCGAACACATACAAAATTTCTCCAAATTTTAAACATTTTTCAAACAAGTACAGGTCACACGCCTATATGAATAGGCTGTGTGCCTCACACGGCTTTAGACACGCCCATGTGTCTAGACCGTGTCAAAGCAAGGCATACATACTGACTTGTTCACACGGCCACAAGACACGTCCGTGTGCTTTGGCCGTGGTCGAATCTGACTTGGGCCACACGGCTAGCCGCACGCCCGTGTGCCTTGGCCGTGCTCAAGCCTGATTTACAATTGTAGGGTACCCCAGGGGACACACGGCCATGCAACATAGCCATGTGTCGCACACGGCTGAGGCACACACCCGTGTCCCTGCCCGTGTGGACAAAAATAAGCCATTTGATTAGCCAACTTGCCACCCCAAATGGGTTAAACCTATAAGTTGTAACACCCCTATCCCGTAACCGTTGTCGGAATAGGAAAGGGGTATTACCAGACTTGTAACTCATGTCAGAACAGTAAATTTTTTTAACTTTTTTTCTTGAAATAAAGATCATTCATTTAGATAAATGCTAAATGCAGCTAGGGATAGAATTAAACTTCTATAAGTACACATTCAAAAGATGCCATTTTCGCATGGCTTATATACATTAACCAGAATATTATTCCGCTACTAGTTTATTCTATACATGCCATAAAATAATCCAAAACATAGCAGTACCAAACAAAGGATAGTGATAGTGTGATGAGTTGTTGACGATCCCCGAGCAAAGGCCAAATTTGATAATCTATAAAACCGAGAAACGTAACAACAGAGTAAGCTTTCAAGGCTTAGTAAGTCTTAAGTAAAACAATTAACTTTGCTGGATTAAATACATTTATAACTTACACAAAATCCAAGTGAAGTCTCGATGGGCTTAATAAGCCTACACAAGTACATAATACATACCTGGCCAACTTAATGTGCTGATCATCCGTAATTGTTGATTTATTACTAAGTCGCTTAAGATTAGGCCTTACACAAATCACGTTTTGAAATGTCAAGATATATCACCATTAGGTCAAATAGATTAAACCCTATGTATGCACATGTAATTCATCTATTTCATCCAAATTTAAGAGTATATACCCCTTCGCATTTAAAAACATCAATGCTACTTTTAGTTTAATCAGTCGAACTAAAACATAACACTATAATCACATTCGGTTTCCATATTTGGAAGCACATATTAATGTTTTCATCTTACATAAACAATTTGATAGAGTCAATACTCGTTGAATATAACTTATAACCATCTCATAAGTGATTCCCTAAGTACATTTGTAATACAAACGAAATCGAGTTCACATAGCAAGTAAATATCACTTACCATATACTTAACCTTTGTACACTTACCGTTTCCATAGTTACCAATTACCAATTCAATCTTTCAATACCTCTAACCACTTAATCATATGTACTCATTTCGTGCACATACATAATTGTATATATGTATTTAGGAGCTTAGTTCTTGAGTTCATATTCACATTAATATTTCAAATAATCAAATCATGACAAGTATTAAAGTTTCAGATCGTATATAAAGGACCAAACATATTCCTTATCACATATACATAAATGACCAAACGCAATCCATACCTTGTATTTGCACATCCCGCGAATACAACTCAAATTAGTAAATTTTATGAAACTAATTAAATCATTATCTTAAAGATATACAAATATTCTTGGTTTAAAATAATTCAAGGCACTTAGCCATAGCCTGCTAGGTTTTAAAAAATCGAATCCAGATTACGAGATTACCAAGCTGCGGGACTTTAAGCCCTGATATATCATCATAGTTAATTCACAAAGTTGTATACACATCAATTCACATACCTTCGATTTTTCCAACACGGAAACACATTAATAAGGTATCACTTCATTCAAACTTATTCGTATCTCAATATAGCTAGTCTCATTTCACAAGAGCCATTAGGCCACATCACGCAGTCAGCGAGTCTTAACCCGGATACTTTCCAAATTCCATGTATATTTAATCACATGTTACCACATTTCATACAAACTATCACCATTGTAATTCATTAACCTCATTCGAATATAAGCATATAGCATGTACCTTAACTTCATGTCATAATAGCATTCGACTTCAACACATATTTATATATACATATATATATATATATATCCCTTTCAATAAACTTCCAACTAAATAAGAAAATACACACATGACTTACATTCTTCTCATGACAACTATTCAGCTAAACAACATATAAGTCACCACACCTTCAATTTATAAAACTATCAACACATATTACATATACATTGCTTATGTTTATAAAATAGCCATTTGGATAACTTGCACACATTTATATTTTAGCCATTTTGGCCTCACCACCTATATATTTATCTTGTACATCAATTCAGCAATAGCTTATAAGCAACTCAATTAGTTTCATCAATGTTTACAACAAAATCACAGATTCACTACAAGCTGTTTTCTTGAGCAACAATCATTAAATTATTTGTAACTGGAGCTACGAAACTCCAAATGTAGTGTCGTAAATTTTCCCCTAGAATAGACTCATATATCTTCTATCCATAAAATTTTCAGGATTTTTGGTTTGGCCAATCAAAACCAGAATTTTCTTAAAGTTTCCCCTATTTCACTGTTTAACTATACTGACCACTCTTCACTACAAATCAAATTTCTCATTGTACAGATTTCAAAATATGTTCTTGTTTATTTCATTTGAAACTAGACTCATTAAGGAAGAATATAAATTTTATCTTATAAAAATTTTTGTACTATTTATAATGATTTTCTAAATATAGAACAGAGATTTGATTCATTCGACACTATCACACACAACTTTAAATATCTCTCTATAGGAAATTCCTTTGCTTTCAATGTTTATTTTATAAGAAACTAGACTCATTGATCTTTGATTACATATTTTATTCAGTCTCTAATTCCACTCCAACAATTTATGGTGATTTTCAAAATCACGCTCTCGTCTTGTCCTAAGCATTATTACAATTGCTCTTAAATTTCCAAGTTCAAACACTTAAGAACTTACCATTTGAGTTTAAAACATATCATCATATATAAGTACTTCTTATTATCACATACAAATCATAATTTAAATATCACTTTTCTAATAACCAATCGGCTAAGGCTCATAGAAGTAACTTATTCCTTATCATTTTACTATAGGTAATTACACCAATTCATAGTCCCATCTTTACCCGTATTCCATATCATTCTTCATTATAACTAAACTTATATGCTAGAAACTTATTTATTTCAATATGTAATTCAAGTAGAACCATTAGGTCACATTTTATTTATTATGTTCATATAAATATATATCATCGTTTATCAAATCTTAAGCTAAGTTCCATTACTCAAAGACTTACCTCGGATTTATTTGAACAACTACGGATAGGCTACTCGATTGCTTTCTCCTTTCCCTTATCTGATTTAGATCCTCTTTGTTCATGAGCTTAATTTAAACAAATGAATTTGTTTAATTACTTATTCAACATTACTTCTTTAATAGTCACATTTGACAATCATATAACTTCAATGCATAATATGTTTATAAAATATGTCATGACTAACTTTTATGCTTATTATACCAATACCTAATTCGCATGCACAAACAAAAATTCACATTACTTACCACACTTTCATATACACAAATTTAACTATATATATATATATATATAGCATACCATTAACTTATAAACCCTATTCGGCCCTAACCAAACAAATTTAACCTCCATTTAAAATTTTCATTCCAAGATCAAAGTAGCAATTTCATAATGGTTTCACCTATGCCAAACAATGACCGAATCACTCCATCATAATTATAGCAGATTCTATTTTGCTCCTATTAAGATCATAACTCACTTAGAATAATTACTAATCTTTTCCCACTCTCGTATACAATACTATAAGAAATGTCGAATGCTTTAACATAACCTAACTAGAATTTTATCCAACAACATCTTAATTAGCCGTTTCCTATCCTTAAAAAAATGTCAAATACAAGGCAATTTACAACTATACATTA
This sequence comes from Gossypium arboreum, assembly GCF_025698485.1. Classification (NCBI taxonomy): domain Eukaryota; kingdom Viridiplantae; phylum Streptophyta; class Magnoliopsida; order Malvales; family Malvaceae; genus Gossypium; species Gossypium arboreum. The sequence continues at coordinate 65,694,700 of NC_069075.1, read as the reverse complement.
TACCAAACTTGCTAGAACCCTTAATCCTTAACCGAATGTTATAACTCAACTACACATTTTATTCATTAAAACATCTTCAAGGACCACATTCGGCAACTCTCTTTAAATACACTAATCTCAACTTTCAAGTTAAAAACAATTTACCATTTATACATATACTAGATAAATGACCGATTATTCAAAAATCACATATGTACATAATTGAAACTTATTCCATAACATTCACAAGGCGAATACCCACATGAACAAATTAACCAATGTCATTCAACTTTCAAAGCTAATAAGTCAATATATAACCAACCATCTTAATGTCACAAAAAAAAATATCTACTATGAGTTTCAAGCTTATTGACCGAATTTCCAACCTCAAAAACCTAAGTTTAATCTATGGGATAAGTAAAATTTGAACTAATCATCTCAATTATGCATAAATTTTCAAGAATTATTCAATACATACCTCATTCTAGCCATCATCTAAGCCAAAATCAAACAACAAAACTTTCTTCTCCTCACTTTAAGCTACGGCAATGGAGGACAAGGATGAACCAACTTTGGTTTCTCCTCCCACTAACTATTATCTAATATCTCCTTTTTATTTATTAATTCATTTGTAATATAAAATGTTAAATCAAAAATACATATTATATATAAAACAATATCATGACCGGCCACTATCCCAAAAATGGGTATTTTGACATGCAAGTCCACATTTTTGAATACATGCATTAATAGATCACTTTATATTTACCTAACCTATTTCACAAATGTCTCACATAAGCCCTTTGACTAAAATTCACATTCAACTAATAGAATTTAAGCATCAAAATTTCACACATGCACTATCACACATAGTAGATATGAATTTTAATATTTAATAAATTTTATAACTCGATTTTGTGGTCCCGAAACCACATCTCGACTAGGGTCAAATTAGGGATGTCACATAAGTACTAAACCAAGCATATTTACACAACAATTTCAGCCAATTTCTATACCAAACCTTACAACATTCATGAGATAACATTATCTACCATTTACATGCTTATAAACTCAACTCAATTGTGCCAAAACATAAGACTAAATCATATCAAAACATATGGTCTCATAATCTCTAAACTCATTACCAAATCTCATACCAAAACTTACCAAACTTGCCATTTCTCTTAGCCATTCATGAACACACCAAATAGATCGTTTTGCATCACATTTCATATACCAAAATCAAAACATAAACACAACCATATCAAATCATATCACATGGCTAAATATAAACATTACAAAACCTATCCAAAGTACTTTTAGCCTATACATGCCATACGTTACTAGATACATTTTCAAAAGGTACCAAAATGAGATTCGATAGTGTGGTGACGATCCTCGACGATCCCCGAGCTTATAGTAGCTTTGATATCTATAAGAGCAATGCAAACATACACAGAGTAAACTTTCAAAAGCTTAGTAAGTTCGTACCAAAATCATCAACAGTTTATAAAATGTAAAACATCAACACCGGGGTACTTATTAATTCTCAATTCATCTATCAATTCTATACGAACACCATTCATATATTTATACCAATTCAATGAACTTCATATGCATAACATCATCTATCACATAGGTATCATACATACCTGAACCTTCCCATATTTATTCATTTTCATTCTCATCTTTCGTTCAGATATTTTAAGACTTTCCGGAGATTATTCATGCTTTAACATCCGCACACTTAGTGCTTTAAGGGTTAGCTGAAGCTAGAAAGATTCCACACACTTAGTGCCATTTCAATTAACCAAAGCTATCTCGGTATCGCACACTTAGTGCCTCAGATAGCCGAAGCTATTTTGAATCGCACACTTAGTGCCAAATACCATTGATTTATCATTGTATTCAACCATAATCAATTATATGTACAATCTATGTATAATCTAAGCATCAAAAATAAATTTGTAACATCATGTTTTACATACGAACTTACCTCGTACTCGGAATTGTCGACTCGGACTGTTTACTCTATAATCTTCGACTTCCCTCGGTCTAAGTCCAAATTCTTGTTTTCTTGATATATATATGTATTAAAAATTAATCATTTTATTCACTAAATCATTCAAACCAATCCATATACACACAATTAGGGCATTTTGCAAACTAACCATCACATTTTTGCATTTCGACACTTTAGTCCCTAAATCACAAAATCACAAAATACACATAATTTGCTTGTACACAATCTTAGTCAAATTCTCCTAGTACTCGTACTAGTCCACACATTTCATTTATTTCACAGTTTAGTCCCTCAATTTCTCATTTTCACAATTTAGTCCATTTTACTCAAAACTATCAAAAATCCAAAGACAAAACATGTAAACCCAACATCAAACTTTCATTTATCAACAACTAACTTTACAAAGCTTATAATTTCATTAATGGCACATTTCAAAATCATTATCAAAATTAGAAATTAAGGCATGGGTTTGATAGTAGACGAAGCAACGATTACAAAAACGTGGAAATTATTAAAAACCGATCAAAACACATACCTTAATCAATGAAAATCAAGGTCGAACCCTAGCTTGTATTTCTTTTCTTTTTCTTTTGATGATTTCGACAACATAAGCATGAAATGAGCTTATTTTAAGCTTTTGTTTTATTTTAATTAACATATAATCTAAATGACAATTTTACCCTTTTATTAAACCATTATAAATTCACATATTAAGGCTATAAATGTCCATTATACATGTAAATGGCATAATAACCACATAAGGACCTCTCAGTTATAAAGCCAAGTCAAATAGGCACTTTTAACATCTAGAGCACAGCTTTTACATTTTACGCGATTAGGTCCTTTTTATTAAATGAAGCACACAAACATTCAAATTTTCATACGAGACTTTCACACATGCTTAAATCGGACTAGTGTTTAAATCGGACTGTTACAGTCTTGAACTTGTAGATATTCCCTTACAAAGGCTCGGATGACACACTATAACTTGGAAGAAGGATTTTTCACTGATTATTCAGGATGTTTGATCCATGTATTATGCTCTTCTCCCACTATAAGTTACTGGTGCAGGTTGATGGTACGTGGCTTTAAGGAAATACGCACAGATAATCCTCACTGCAGTTGCACAAAATGGCAAATAAAACATACTATTGATCGCCTTTTCTATTGTGGAGTCGAAGAAATTTGAATTGTGGGAATTTTTCCTTAGGAACTTGTGAAGGTATGTTGCTAGGCAAGACAACATTTGTATTATCTCTGACAGATCGAAGGGACTACTTGCTACGAGTAGGAATCCCGGGGCTCCGTGGAGGTCCATCTACTGTATTCGCCACATCTACTGTGTCCATGCTACGAGTAGGAATTTCATACATGTCACTTGCCAATTTCATTAGTTTTCTTAGCTACATTTTATAGGTTAGCAACATTGATGCCACAAATGGGGTTGAGACAAGCAAAACAAATAAAGGCCAGACACGTGTACGTGAAAGAGGTTAAGAATGCCATGAAAGACAATGCTTAGAGGGAGAGGTCGATGAATGCATAACTATATTCCCAGAACTTGGAAACTTTCCATGTGACAAACTTCATTGGTCATCATGGGGGTCCCACCAAGGTCCTACAGAGTTTATCTCCGAAATAGGCAGTACGAGTGTGGAAAGTTCTAGACACGTTGGTACTCATGTATGCATGTCGTTGCAACGTGTGCAATGGCCAATTTGAATGTCAAAGAATATATCAATGATGTGTACATGTTGTAATGCACAATACGTATTTGGGGTAACGAGTTCCCCATACTATGGGATGTCTCGACATGGGAAGTTCCTTCGCCTGCACTCGAGATATTGCCAGACCAATCCGTACATAGAAAACTCAAATGTTGACTGGAGGCGACAATGATTCTTGGTAATATGGACGTCAGAGAGGTGGTCGAAACAAAGCATTGTGGGCTATACAAAACAATTGGCTATAGTCAGAATAAGTGCCCTCATCGAAACTACCATGCTGGTCAATCTTCACAGTCGGGAGGAAATTAAATTATGCACTCGATTTTTTTTTATTTTATGAAATTGAAATTTGTAATTATGTTTGATTAATTTAGTTTTTAAAACTTAAATTTGTAAATATATGGATATAATAATGTGTTATTTCATGGTTACGAACTACGACATAGGAATTATTTTTTGCTAAATTTAATTCAACATTTCGGGTTTATGTTTTTCTAAAGTCTTTATCTTAAGTTAGTATTATAAAATAACATACATTTTCAAATGTGCTCAAATTCATATTGTTTAATTATTGAAAGTCTCAATATTGAACACCAATAATTCAACAAATTTTTATATTAAAAAATATTTTCCAACATTTAGAAACATCAAATTTTAAATTTTCTATTTATAATAAAAGAAAAAATTGTGCTTTCACCCCAAAAGTGATAAAATTTTCCACATATTTTTGCATATTGTTTTTTAATGATCAAAATTAATTTCTATAATAATAAGATGAATGAATGTGGAAGTATAAATTTATTTAACAAATAAAAAATTGTAGTGGTACAAACATTATATTACATATGAAATTTACAATTATCAAAACTGGCGGGAGCCAGTAGTGGTATCGTTGCGGTGGCCTCCGTCGACAGCGTGGTTGTTGGTTACGGTCCATTTCCTCCTTCCCCAACCTGTGTTGGTCATTATTCCTGTACGAAATGACCCTTGAGGTATATTCAGAATATCAGAAAAATCATACGTCAGGTTGAAGCTTCGCTTGGGCGGGGTGGAGTACATAGAATATAAGGGTACCAATCTAAATATATCAACCATCATTGATGACTGCGATTGCTGGTAATTTAAACTACAATCGACCATATCCAAGTGATATGCGTAGCTTTGGGACCCTTTCCCAAACGTGTCAACCTGCAACTCTGGGTGCGAAGAAGCAGCCACTGGTGAAATGTGTGGGCTCGGAGGTTGGGGCTCCAGGTCAGGCTCTGCCACAAGTTGGGAAGCACGAGATGGTTGACTTCGAGGACGGTGTCATTTAGCCACAGGTTGAGTTCCTCATCTATACCCGTTCATTCTCCATGTACTAACGTTTGTACTCGACCAAGGGCTTGAAGTCAAACAAATAGGACTGCATCCGAGGTCGCCTCTCAAACTGAGCATTCCACAATACTATATATTGTTGATGTTCCACTACCCAATTGCTTCATTATTTTCCTCTCTTGTCCATACCATAGACAACATCAAATCTCTGTGGAACGTCCAAAACATATTGTATACATTCAAACTGTAGCATAACCCGGTCGGCATTGTACCACTCAACCGTTAAGAAGTTCAGCACGACACGTTGATGCACCACACATTTACATTGGCGTGAACCCACTGTAGAATGAGGGGTACAACGTCTAGTGTGGAATATGGCATCCATATGAATTGCACAATATTTAACATGATGTTAGTAACATGAGACAAATAACATGGTGCAATTAAATAAATTAAATCAATATAACTTAATTAAAATTATAAATATTATTTGGTCACCGACAGACGCCTCTATCTTCTAGCTGTATACTATTAGTGTAACACCCCTATCCCGTATCCGTCGCCGGAATAGGTAAAGGGGCATTACCGAACTTGAAACTCATATCCGAAAAGTAAAAATTTTGAATATATATATATATATTTTTTATAAACAACGTTCCTTTAGGTAAATACTAAAGACAGTCAGGGATACAATTTAACTGCTATAAGTACACATTCAGAAGATGCCATTTTCACATGGCTTATATACATTAACCAAAATATTCTTCTACCCTTTGGTCTATTCTTTACATGCCATAAAATAATTCAAAACATAACAAGAATAAGCAAAGGATAGTGATAGTGTGACTAGTTCTTGACGATCCCCGAGCCTGTAGCTTCCAAATGAGATCTATAAAAGCAGAGGAAATAAAGTAAACGGAGTAAGCATTACAATGCTTAGTAAGTTTTAAGCAAGGTCAATAGATAACAATCAAATTATAACATAGTTGTTCGTATTTTTATTTCACTCTTCCTTCGGGCATACCATCCCTTTACCGAATATGCCCATCTCATCATATATAATAGGTAGATAAATTCTCACTTGATAGTGATCTCTTATAAACATAGGTACATTACATATTTTCACCTAACTTTCCACATTGACCAAACGCACAATAATCATAGAACAGTCTTATTGCTTTACTCACATATGCATCACATAACGACCTTGTGATTTAGTCCAAATCAAGCTTAAATATAATCTCAAAATACATACGACCAACTTAACGCATTGAACGATTTATTACCAATTGTTACCGTGAAGTCGTATAATCTTATGCTTTACTCGAATCTTCAATGAAACCTTTAGCTCGAATAGTCCCCACACGTAGTTATCGGGTCTTACCCGGACAAAATCTCCACACGTAGTCATTGGGTCTTACCCGGACATAATCTCCACACGTAGTCATCGGGTCTTACCCGGACATAATCTTCACACGTAGTCATCGGGTCTTACCCGGAATATATTTCCAAGTTTCATGTACATTTATTCACATGTTACAACATTCACATCGACTGTCATATTTGTAATTCATTTGCCTCATCAAATATCTAATAATACACACCTTTCACATTTGGTCATTCGGCCACAATATACACACATCTCCTACATATTTCACACTAGCCATTCGGCTTTACCACATATACATATCTCATACATATTTCACATTAGCCATTCGGCTTTACCACATATACATATCTCATACATATTTCACATTAGCCATTCGGCTTTACTACATATACACATCTCATACATATTTCACATTAGCCATTCGGCTTTACCACATATACACATCTCATACATATTTCACATTAGCCATTCGGCTTTACCACATATACACATCTCATACATATTTCACATTAGCCATTCGGCTTTATACACATCTCATACATATTTCACATTAGCCATTCGGCTTTACCACATATACATATCTCATACATATTTCACATTAGCCATTCGGCTTTACCACATATACATATCTCATATATATTTCACATTAGCCATTCGGTTTTACCACATATACATATCTCATACATATTTCACATAAGCCATTCGGCTTTATCACACACATATATATTTATCTTGTACATCAATTTCAGCAATAGCTTATAAGCAACTCAAATAGTTTCATCAATGTTTACAACAAATTCACATATTCACTGCAAGCTATTTTCCTGAGCAATAGTCACTAAATTATTTATAACTAGAGCTACAAAACTCAAAATCAATTGCCGTTAATTTTCCCTGAATATAGACTCATATATATTCCATCCATAAAATTTTCAAAATTTTAGGTTTGGCCAATCAATACCAGATTTTTCTTAAATTTTCCCTATTTCACTTGTTTGACTAATCGACCACTCTTCACTACTGAATCAAATTTCTCATTGTACGTAATTCAAAATATGATTTGATTTCATTTGAAACTAGACTCATTAAGGAGTTTAATCATATAAATTTTATCTTATAACCATTTTGTACAAATTATAATGATTTTCTAAAAATAGAACAGGGATTTGAGTCATTCGACCTTCGCCTCACACAACTTTAAATATCTCTTTATAGGAAATTTCTTTGCTTACACGGTCTCTTTTATAAGAAACTAGGCTAATTAAGCTTTGATTACATATTTTATTCGGCCTATAATTCCACACCAACAATTTATAGTGATTTTCTAAAAGCACGTTCTCGTGCTTGTCCTAAGCAAGTTATTACAATTTGCTCTTAAATTTCCAAGTCCAAACACTTATGAACTTACCATTTGAGTTTAAGACATATCATGGCCACATCATATCTTATTAAATCAACTCATTATGTCCTATTATGATTGAATTTACTCAACGTTTAATCATTTAAAACTTACCTCGGAAGTTGCCGAACGATTACAACGGCTATTCGATCACTTTTTCCTTTCCCTTATCCAACTTTGATCCTCTAGGCTCTTGAGCTAAATCAAACAATTTACTTCCCAAATTAAACATAGTCATACGACATCCATATACATTTTATACTAGCCGAAATGTACCATCAAGATATACTTTACTCAAATAATTTACATTGGCCGATCATGTATAATGTTTTGTAGCTTAATAAATTTAACATACATTATGTATTCATAATATTTGTGCAGCCAATTATCCATGGTCATACACACAATCAAAAATAAATACCAAATTTTCATATCCTTTATGCCCTAAGCCGAATACACTTGTCATGTTCACCTACATTTTTGAAGTACAACATTCTCATATTCGGCATTAGTATCAAGCATACCATTTCCAAACCAATTCATCAATGCAATCATACCATTACAAATCAACTTAAAATAACCATATCTAATAATCAAATACCTATAGCATTGCACATTTCTCACATAGCAAGTACAACTAAATTCATTATTAATATATATATATCTAAACACTTAACTACAAGATTTAATCACCATTATCAAATCACAAAACAGCTTATAACCATCATCTATATTTACTTCACATAAACCGAAATAACCATTACATCATCTTTAAAACACTTAGCATTTTACCCATTTAATCAAGCCAAATCTCAAGACCATTCCATCACACAAATTATACCATAAATCATACTTACAATTTAAGTTAATGCATGACCGAAAATCACCATCATTAACATCATTATCAAACCAAAACCAAAACACATCTATCATCCGTATACCAAGCTTACCAAAACAAACTACTATGAGTTTCAAGCTTGTTGACCGAATCTCAAACCTCAAAATTCTAAGTTTAATCTATGGGATAAGTAGAGTTTGAACTAATCATCTCAAACATGCATAGATTTTCAAGAATCATTCAATACATACCTCATTCTAGCCATCTTCTAAGCCAAAAATCAAAGCAACCAAACTTTCTCCTCCCTCCCTTTAGGCTACGGCAATAGAGGAGAAGAAAAGACCCAACTTTGTTTTTTTTCTCACCCTTTTAATTATTTAATTCCTCTTATAATTTATGACATATAATAACTTGATTTAAAATAAAACTATTTGATATTATTTAACTAAAATATAACATACAAAATGCCAAAATGTGTCATTCATGCCCATCCTTGCCATCCACTACCAAGAAAAAGGAATGTTTGACATGCAAGTCCCTCATGCTTCAAACCATGCAATTTTTAGCCAGTACCAATTAACCTATGACATTTTCAAGATTTTTCACATAAGCCCCTTTTTATTTATTTCACATCCAAATGACAAAAATTAAAGCATGAAATTTTCACACATACTTATTCATAAATAATAAGCATAAAATATAACAATTAATTATTTTTGTGGCTCGATTTTGTGGTCCCGAAACCACTTTCCGACTAGGGTCAAATTAGAGGTGTCACAACTCTCCCCCCTTTAGGGATTTTCGTCCCAAAAATCTTACCGTAAAATAAGATAGGGTAACTTTCTCTCGTTGTGTTCTCTAGATCCCACCTAGTTTCCCCTACTCGAACTTACGCTTCAAGGCTTTAACTAACAAAACTTTCTTAGTTTGATCATAATAAATCACAGAGATCCACAAAATTGACATTTACTCACTTACTTTTCATTTCGGTAATAACACACATAGGTATAACACAATTTACTCATCGGTCTGAACCTATTAGGTATAAGCTCGAACCCCACACACAGGTTCTAGCCTACTTAATCCCAAAGTCCGAATAAACTCGACAACCATAAACTAATTAGGCTATTAGCCTACTATACACTTCACCGGTCCCAAACCTACTAGGCACAAGGCCTGAATAACTCAAATATATATATATATATATATATTCATTTGGTTCATGACAACACTCATTTAACATCTTATGAAAGTATTTTTTTTTATACATGTGACTTAGATAATCTTTCACACACCCATTCATCAATAAAGCACTATCAATAAGAATTTAATACTATCCTTTATCTTCGGCTACTTCAAGTAACCACTGATACAGTAGCTGAAAGTTTTAAATTCTCAATTCAGCAACATTTATAAGCTGATACGAGATTATGTTAACATCTTGCATCAATATTTAACTTAACTTATTTTCAAAGGAAAAATCAACTTCCACGTACCTGAACATTTATTTCATTTAGCACATTCTTTCATAGTTAACATTACCCGTATACAGTCGAATAAGCATAAAGCCTAATATAATATTCTGGCATGAGATTTATTCTAGCATATAACTCATATATCCAAAATTATCACCATTCATCAGAAATTCTTACCAACTTTCAAATGTCGAAACTTAGTCAAAATAATTTCTTGAACATGATTAACAAAATAGTGTTTATTCACAATAGCACATATAATTGCATATACCGAGAATCTCGTATTTATAATGTATATATATATATATCACATACCTTGTCAATTTAATGTCTCGAACTTATTTCATTACCAATTTGGCACAATGTTGTATAATCTCCGACTCTAATTAGTTCACCAATGTTTAGTCCGTTTAACGAATTTTCTCTTTAGGTCTTACTTACTATTACAAATCAATGCTATCGTCTCACACGAGGTCATACATGAAACACACTTCGCATACGCAGTGCCCACTGACTGATTTCGCACACACATAGCGCTCGATTATAGAACTCGCACACATAGTGCCTCAATTAAAGAACTCGCACACATAGTGCCTCAATTACCAATCTCGCACACATAGCGCTCGATTGAAGAACTTGCACACACAGTGCCTCATAATTCCAGCACGAATGCCTTCGAGGTTTAGCCCGGATATATCACTAGCACGAATGCTCTTCGGGACTTAGCCCAGATATATCACTAGCACGAATGCTCTTCAGGACTTAGCCCGGACATAACACCAGCATGAATGCTCTTCGGGACTTAGCCCGGACATAACACCAGCACGAATGCTCTTCGGGACTTAGCCCGGCTATATAACTCTCAATTCTCATGCACATATACATATATAACAATACACATTAGTATATCATTTACATTACTTGAATACAAACACAACATGCTTATCGACTATTCAACTTTTAGTTCCATAGCCACATACAAAGATCACATTTATAGTCGTAACACTCTTTCAAAATTGCATCACTTATACCCTTATAATTCAATCCATATCAAAATTCAAATACGAGTACATGATACGTACCTGATCAACTTAATAATTTAAGCATATCCAAGTGAAGTTATATCGCAAATTCTCATAGTCAGAAGCTTGCTACAGCTCGATCGGGATCAAAATTCATTACAATACAACAAACACATTTTAATAGTCAAAAATCATCACACTATCACTTTATCACTTTATGGCATGTATAAATAGACTCACGCGTGCTACGTTAGTCCTAGAATCGACTAAACCGTAGCTCTGATACCAATAAAATGTAACACCCCTATCCCGTATCCGTCGCTGGAATAGGTAAAGGGGCATTACCGGACTTGAAACTCATATCCGAATAGTAAAAATTTTGAATATATATATATATATTTTTATAAAGAACGTTCCTTTAGGTAAATACTAAAGACAGTCAGGGATACAATATAACATCCCGAAATAGGGCCTAAACGGAACAGTGGTTGCGAAACCACAAATCCGAGGTAGAATGTAACGGCCTAAATTTCAATGGTGTCAAAAATGGTGATTTGAGATCACTAAATCGGACAAATAAGATTGAACAAGATAGTAACTTAATATTTATGAGTCAAGTAAGAATTTAGAAGAATTTGTGAAATGGTGAAATTAGTGAATTAAAATAATTTATTAGGTCAGACGGGTCAAAAACGAGGTATCGAGATGTCAAATTTGAAAATCGAGCTATAAATATTTTTATAAATATTTATGAAGTGTCATTGAGTTAGTATTAAAGTTTTGTTAGAAAATTTTGATGTTTGGATAGCTAATTAATTAAAAAGGACTAAACTGAAAATAGCTCAAAATTTGTTAAATTGTGAGTAAATAGCTTAAGTATTTAAAAAGATGGATTTAAAGAGCAATTAGACCCAAAGGTTAATGGCTGGACGGTTTGGGTATGAAATAAGCAAGAAAACAATGTGAACAAGGGACAAAATTGGAATTAGCATAAAAGTAAATAGTTAAAAAAAATGATGTAATTGAAAATCTAGACATTTCTTCATCTTTCTTAGCCGAAATGCCGTAATGTGTCTCCTATGCTGGTTTTTCATATTTTTGCACCATGTAAGTTCAATTTTTACTATTTCTTAGTAATTTTATGTTTTTGTGACTTTTACAATTAGGTCCAATCATCTAATTCATTAGTTTTTGATTTGGTGGGTGAAATTGGAAGTTACCCGCTGAGTAAGGGTAGTTTATGATGAATTATTATGAAATTGAAGTTCTAATTTCATATTAAGGTTGTTTTATTAAGTCATTTTGATAGAAAATGGTATTTAGGACCTAATTGTGAGCAAAATTGTGAATTAGATGTTGGTGTTGAAATTCGAATATCAAAGGCTGTGAAATAGTTTATAACGATAAAATAAAAGTGTTAATTTAGAAAAAATTAGTTCAATTGATGGGTGAATTGAGCAGGACTAAATTGTAAAAAACTGTAAATTTTGGGGTAAAAGTGCAATTTCGAAATTTGAACAGCATAAATTGTGAAGTGAAATAGAAATCAAATAAATGCTAATGAGTAGAAATATTTTATATTATAGATCAAGAACCCAAAGAAGAACGAGGAAAAGAAAAAGTAAAGGACTAAATTGTAAGGTTTAGTCACATTTTGTATCAAGGTAAGTTTACAGAAATAAATGCAATATTCTTTTATTTACATTATTATTGTCAATTTCAGCATTTATATATTTATGTTATGAGAATATTTAAAGTCTAATTAAAGGCGAAATGTGAGAGAAAAAGTATCGAAGCCCGTTTGAACCTTAGGAATGTTAGGATATTGGGGTTAACGAGACAGACAGGACAAAAATGAGCCATGTAAGTCCATATCGATATATGGCTTTGGAGACAGAATGAGCCATGTAAGCCCATAATATATATATATATATATATGGCATTGGAGATAGGAATAATTCATGTAAGTCCATGTCAAAGACATGGCATTGGCGAGATATTGATAGAGCGAGAACGACCTAGTATCCTTAGTATTCCGAGTGGTTCAACGGGTCATTGTACACGTTAAATTACAGTGAATTATCAGCAAAAGGGAAGGTAGATTATATTTATGAATAGTGAAAGGTCAGGTAAGAGAGAAGGTAAGTGAGTAAAGAAGAAGGTAGAAAATGAGAAGTAAAGGAAGTTTATGAGGCTAGGTGACATTATGTATTTTTATTCAACATGTTGAATGTTGTAATTTATTTGCTTGTAAGCTTACTAAGCCTAGTGCTTACTCTCTTTATTTTCTTTTTCTTATAGTTTTTATCAAGCCACTCGGGATCGAAGGAAGCGTCGGAGACCGATCACACTATCGAAGAAACCACATTGGTATAGTTAAACGTTTCGTTTTGTGTATGGCATGTATAGGAACTTGGTTTCTTTTAATATGATATGATCAATGAATGATGTGTAAATACTTTCTAGTGATTAACTAATAGAATGGCTGATGATATACATGTTTAATAGTATGTATGATTAAGTAGTAACTATCACATGAAAACTATGAAAAATGTGAAAGTAACTTAAAAACAGATTCAAGTATCGGAAATAACGTGATTTTGAAAAATCACAAGAAATTGTATAGACATGGGTTGATGGTGAATAATATATGAAATTAAATCTCATTGTGTCTATTTTCATATGGAATAATCAAAACAGGTAAAGGTTTTGTATTTTATAAGATATCTGGGTTTTAGTGAAATAGGGCCAGAGCGATTTCTGGATCCCCTATTCCAACTTTAGAAATTCACCATAATTTTTACAAAAATAATTAGGTGGTGTACTTTATATGTTTAGAATCCTTATTGAATCTAGTTTTAATGGAAACAAGCGGTATAGTCATATGAATTTTGTATAGAGAGAAAAGTGGTTCGTAGTAAGTAGAGGCCAGTGTAGTCGAATTCTGAAACAGGGATAACTTTAACTAATAAACTGTACTAATTGGCTAAGTAAAAAAATTATAGAAAAAAATTAATAGATAGATATATGAGTCTAGTTTCAGGAAAAATTTACGGATCTTAATTTTGAGTTTTGAAACTCGAGAAATGAATTTTTAAGCAACCATGACGCAGAAAACAGTTTATTTCGAAAATTAAAATAAGTGATTTAGAGTTGTTTAAAAGGTAAGATAAGTTTAGTAACACCTCAAGCTTGACTCGGTGACGGTTTGAGGCGTGGGGCGTTATATTTATTGGTATCGAGCAGGTTTAGTCGGTTCTCGGAGCAGTTAGTGTGAGAAAAGTCTAGCTATACATGCCATACTTGTATTTTGATAGTGTGACGACTCGATTTTTTTAAATATTTTGTTTTATTGTAATGGATCCCGAGTGAGCTGGTGATGATGATGTAGAAAGTAATGCGCTGCTCCCACGTAAGGGTAGCACCATCGAGAATAGGCCAATGTGATTAATCGGGAGGAGTGACTCGAGAAGCTCTCTTCCAAGCTTTGAATGATTTGTTTGCCGAGTTCGTTCGTTTAATCCGGCAGCTAGACCTCCACCCCTCATGATTCTCGGGCTACCCATGTAGCTCAAGCTCCCCAATCACAGTGCAAGTGATAAGAGAAAAGCCACCAGTTGATAGAATCAGAAACAAGGCGTAAGAGTTCGAGCAACAAAAATGATGATGCAGAAAGAGCGAATTTTGGTTAGAAAATACTATCGAGTCTTTGATGAGTTATCTTGTACACCCGAGGAATGTATGGAATGTGTAGTATCACTTCTTAGAGACTCACCTACTACTGGTGGAAGACACTTGTATCGGTTGTACCAAAGGAGAGGGTCACTTGGGATTTCTTTCGGAGGAATTTCGTAAAAGTACATCATCGAGGTTTATTGACCGAAGAGAAAGGAATTCTGGAATTGAAACAAGGTAATATGACGGATCGATGAGATTGTGCATAAATTATCGGCAACTTAACAAGGTAACAATAAAGAACAAGTATCCATTGCCTAGAATTGATAATCTGTTTGATCAATTGAAGGAGCTACTTGTGTTTTTCAAGATAGATTTGAGATCCGGATACTATCGATTCCATGCAGTTAAAGAGTCGATGTCTTGAAGACATTTTTCCGGACTAGGTATGGTCATTATGAGTTCCTTGTGATGCCATTTGACTTGACTAATGCTCCTTCCATTTTCATGGACTTAATGAACCGAATTTTCGAACCGTACTTGGATAAGTTTGTAGTTTTGTTCATTGATGATATCTTGATTTATTCTCATGATGAGACCGAGCATGCGAGCATTTGAGAACGCTTTCTGATTCGAAAGATAATCGGTTGTATGTCAAGTTCAGCAAAAGTGAGTTCTGTTACGAAGTTGGTTTTCTTGGACATGTTGTTTCGTGAAGGTATTAAGGTTGATCCGAGCAAGATTTCACCATTGTTGATTGGAAGCCTCCTAGAAATGTATCGGTTAGAAGTTTTCTTGGTCTTGCGGATATTATAGGCGATTTGTAGAGGATTTTCCATGATAGCTACCCACCGACAAGATTGCTGCGAAAGGATGTCAAGTTTGAATGGATGAGAAGTGTCAACGAGTTTTGACAAGTTAAAAGCATTGTTGACTAAAGCTCCTGCTTTTAGTGCAACTAGAACCGGTAAGGAGTTTGTGATTTACAATGATGCATCCATGAATGGACTTGGTTGTGTACTTATGCGGGAAGGAAGGTAATTGCTTATGCCTCTAGACAACTAAAGCCACATGAGAAGAACTATCCGACACATGATTTAGAGCTAGCGCCATTGTTTTTGCTCAAGATTTGGAGACATCATTTGTACGGTGAGAAGTGCCACATATTCACCGATCACAAAAGTTTGAAATATTTGATGACTCAAAAGATTTGAATTTAAGGCAAAGAAGATGGTTAGAGTTGATTAAAGATTATGAGCTAGTGATCGATTATCACTGTGTAAGGCAAACGTTGTTCTTGATGCTTTGAGTAGGAAATCTTTATTTGCATTAAGAGCTTTGAACACTAGTCTAGCCTTATCGGATGATGGTTTTATCTTAGCTGAGTTGAGAGCTAAACCGATGTTTCTTGAAGAAATTTGTGAAGCTCAAAAAATGACAGTGAGTTGTTAGCCAAAAGAGATCGGTCTGAGTCGGATGTAGAGTCGATTTTCGGATCGATTCGACGGTTGTTTGATGTTCCGAGACAGGTATGCATACCAAGAATGATGAGCTTATTCGAAAGATTTTATAGGAAGCACATAGTAGTTCTTTGTCTATTCATCCGGTAGTATAAAGATGTATAATGATTTAAAAAAATGTCTTGGTGGGTAGGAATGAAAAGGACATTTCGAGTTTGTTTTAGATGTTTGATCTGTCGGCAGGTAAAGGCGAACATCGGTACCTTCGTGTTTATTACACTGTGCTAGTCCCCGAGTGGAAATGAGATCGAGTTACTATGGATTTTGTGACAGGATTGCGCTTACCGAGAAAGAAAGATGCAGATAGGTTGTGATTGATAAGTTAACGAAGTCGGCTTATTTTATCCCATTCGATGGATTATTCACTTGACAAGTTGGCCGAGTTGTATATTTCGAGATAGTCAAACTACACGGGTACCATTATCGATCATTTCGACAGAGATCCAAGATTTACTTCACGCTTTTGGAAGAAATTACGAAGGCTTTGGGCACAAAGTTGAGTTTTAGTACGACTTTCCACCCTCAAACCGACGGTCGATCGAGAGAGTTATTCGGTACTTGAAGATATGCTTAGATGTTGTGTCTTTGGAATTTCAAGGCGCTTGGGAAAAATATTTACCATTAGTAGAGTTTGCCTACAATAATAGTTATCATCAAGTTTGAAGATGGCACCTTATGAAGCTTTGTATGGACGTAAATGTCGCACACCTTTATATTGGATGAGCTTAAAGAAAGCGGATTCTGAGGTTGATCTAGTTAAAGAAAGAAGAAAAAGTGAAAGTTATCGAAATTGTTTAAAAGCGACTTGAGACGAAAGTGAAGTCGTATGCGATTTAAAAGAAAAGAGATCTAATATCAAGTTGGTGACAAAGTTTTTTTGAAAGTATCCCCGTGGAAGAAAGTTCTCAGATTTGGCAAGAAAGGCAAACTAAGTCTATGTTTTATTGGACCGTTTGAAGTGATTGAGAGAGTCGGACCATTAGCATATTGGTTAGCTTTCCCGATTGAGTTAGAGAAGATTCAAAATGTATTTCATGTGTCTATGCTACGTCGTTATCATTCAGATCCGTCACATGTGATTTCTTAAACAAAGGTTGAGATTCAACCAGACATGACTTACGGTGAAGAATTGGTAAAGATTCTAGCTCGAGAGGTAAAGCAATCAAGGAACAAAAGTATTGCACTTGTGAAAATACTATGGAATAAACATGGGGTAGACGAGGCTACATGGGAACTCGAAGAGGCTATGCAAAAATAGTACCAAAATCTCTTCACACGTAAGATTTTCGGGACGAAAATCCCTAAAGGGGGGAGAAATGTAACATCCCGAAATAGGGCCTCAACGGAACAGTGGTTGCGAAACCACAAATCCGAGGTAGAATGTAACGGTCTAATTTTCAATGGTGTCAAAAATGGTGATTTGAGATCACTAAATCGGACAAATAAGATTGAACAAGATAGTAACTTAATATTTATGAGTCAAGTAAGAATTTAGAAGAATTTGTGAAATGGTGAAATTAGTAAATTAAAATAATTTATTAGGTCAGACGGGTCAAAAACGAGGTATCGAGATGTCGAATTTGAAAATCGAGCTATAAATATTTTTATAAATATTTATGAAGTGTCATTGAGTTAGTATTAAAGTTTCGTTAGAAAATTTTGATGTTTGGATAGCTAATTAATTAAAAAGGACTAAACTGAAAATAGCTCAAAATTTGTTAAATTGTGAGTAAATAGCTTAAGTATTTAAAAAGATGGATTTAAAGAGCAATTAGAACCAAAGGTTAATGGCTGGACGATTTGGGTATGAAATAAGCAAGAAAACAATGTGAACAAGGGACAAAATTGGAATTAGCATAAAAGTAAATAGTTAAAAAATGATGTAATTGAAAATCTAGACATTTCTTCATCTTTCTCACCGAAACGCCGTAATGGTCTCCTATGCTGGTTTTTCATATTTTTGCACCATGTAAGTTCAATTTTTACTATTTCTTAGTAATTTTTATGTTTTTGTGACTTTTACAATTAGGTCCAATCATCTAATTCATTAGTTTTTGATTTGGTGGGTGAAATTGGAAGTTACCCTGGCTGAGTAAGGGTAGTTTATGATGAATTATTATGAAATTGAAGTTCTAATTTCATATTAAGGTTGTTTTATTAAGTCATTTTGATAGAAAATGGTATTTAGGACCTAATTGTGAGCAAAATTGTGAATTAGATGTTGGTGTTGAAATTCAGAATATCAAAGGCTGTGAAATAGTTTATAACGATAAAATAAAAGTGTTAATTTAGAAAAAAATTAGTTCAATTGATGGGTGAATTGAGCAGGGACTAAATTGTAAAAAACTGTAAATTTTGGGGTAAAAGTGCAATTTCGAAATTTGAACAGCATAAATTGTGAAGTGAAATAGAAATCAAATAAATGCTAATGAGTAGAAATATTTTATATTATAGATCAAGAATCCAAAGAAGAACGAGGAAAAGAAAAGTAAAGGACTAAATTGTAAGGTTTAGTCACATTTTGTATCAAGGTAAGTTTACAGTAAATAAATGCAATATTCTTTTATTTACATTATTATTGTCAATTTCCAGCATTTATATATTTATGTTATGAGAATATTTAAAGTCTAATTAAAGGCGAAGTAACAGAGAAAAAGCATCAGGAAGCCCCGTTTGAACCTTAGGAATGTTAGGATATTGGGGTTGACAGACGAGAGAGGACAAAATGAGCCATGTAAGTCCATATCGATATATATGACTTTGGAGACAGGAATGAGCCATGTAAGCCCATAATATATATATATATATATATATATATGGCATTGGAGACAGGAATAATTCATGTAAGTCCATGTCAAGACATGGCATTAGCGAGATATTGATAGAGAGAACGACCTAGTATCCTTAGTATTTCGAGTGGTTCAACGGGTCATTGTACACGTTAAATTACAGTGAATTATCAGCAAAAGGGAAGGTATATTATATTTATGAATAGTGAAAGGTCGGTAAGAAAGAAGGTAAGTGAGTAAAGAAGAAGGTAGAAAATGAGAAGTAAAGGAAGTTTATGAGGCTAGGTGACATTATGTATATTTATTCAACATGTTGAATGTTGTAATTTATTTGCTTGTAAGCTTACTAAGCCTAGTGCTTACTCTCTTTATTTTCTTTTCTTATAGTTTTTATCAAGCCACTCGGGATCGAAGGAAGCGTCGGAGACCGATCACACTATCGAAGAAACCACATTGGTATAGTTAAACGTTTCGTTTTGTGTATGGCATGTATAGGAACTTGGTTTCTTTTAATATGATATGATCAATGAATGATGTGTAAATACTTTCTAGTGATTAACTAATAGAATGGCTGATGATATACATGTTTAATAGTATGTATGATTAAGTAGTAACTATCACATGAAAACTATGAAAATGTGAAAGTAACTTAAAAAGAGATTCAAGTATCGGAAATAACGTGATTTTGAAAAATCACAAGAAATTGTATAGACATGGGTTGATGGTGAATAATATATGAAATTAAAGCTCATTGTGTCTATTTTCATATGGAATAATCAAAACAGGTAAATGTTTTGTATTTTATAAGATATCTGAGTTTTAGTGAAATAGGGCCAGAGCTATTTCTGGATCCCCTGTTCCAACTTTAGAAATTCACCATAACTTTTACAAAAATAATTAGGTGGTGTACTTTATATGTTTAGAATCCTTATTGAATCTAGTTTTAATGGAAATAAACGGTATAGTCATATGAATTTTGTACAGAGAAAAAAGTGGTTCGTAGTAAGTAGAGGCCAGTGTAGTCAAATTCTGAAACAGGGATAACTTTAACTAATAAACTGTACTAATTGGCTAAGTAAAAAACTTCTAGAAAAAAATTAATAGATAGATATATGAGTCTAGTTTAAGGAAAAATTTACGGATCTTAATTTCGAGTTTTGAAACTCGAGAAATGAATTTTTAAGCAACCATGACGCAGAAAACAGTTTATTCCGAAAATTAAAATAAGTGATTTAGAGTTGTTTAAAAGGTAAGATAAGTTTAGTAACACCTCAAGCTTGACTCCGGTGACGGTTTCGGGCGTGGGGGCGTTACATACAATCTAACTGCTATAAGTACACATTCAGAAGATGCCATTTTCACATGGCTTATATACATTAACCAAAATATTCTTCGGCCACTAGTCTATTCTTTACATGCCATAAAATAATTCAAAACATAACAGTAAAAAGCAGTGGATAGTGATAGTGTGACTAGTTGCCGACGATCCCCGAGCCTGTAGCTTCCAAATGAGATCTATAAAATAGAGGAAACAAAGTAAACGGAGTAAGCATTACAATGCTTAGTAAGTTTTAAGCAAGGTCAACAGATAACAATCAAATTATAACATAGTTGTTCGTATTTTATTTCACTCTTCCTTCGGCATACCATCCCTTTACCGAATATGCCCATCTCATCATATATAATAGGCAGATAAATTCTCACTTGATAGTGATCTCTTATAAACATAGGTACATTACATATTTTCACCTAACTTTCCACATTGACCAAACGCACAATAATCATAGAACAGTCTTATTGCTTTACTCACATATGCATCACATAACGACCTTGTGATTTAGTCCAAATCAAGCTTAAATATAATCTCAAAATACATACCTGACCAGCTTAACGCATTGAACGTATTTATTACCAATTGTTACTGTGAAGTCGTATAATCTTATGCTTTACTCGAATCTTTAGCGAAAGCTTTAGCTCGAATAGTCCCCACACGTAGTTATCGGGTCTTACCCGGACAAAATCTCCACACGTAGTCATCGGGTCTTACCGAGACATAATCTCCACACATAGTCATCGGGTCTTACCCGGACATAATCTCCACACGTAGCCATTGGGTCTTACCCGGAATATATTTCCAAGATTCATGTACATTTATTCACATGTTACAACATTCACATCGACTGTCATATTTGTAATTCATTTGCCTCATCAAATATCTAATAATACACACCTTTCACATTTGGTCATTCGGCCACAATATACACACATCTCCTACATATTTCACACTAGCCATTCGGCTTTACCACATATACATATCTCATACATATTTCACATTAGCCATTCGGCTTTACCACATATACATATCTCATACATATTTCACATTAGCCATTCGGCTTTACCACATATATACATCTCATACATATTTCACATTAGCCATTCGGCTTTACCACATATACACATCTCATACATATTTCACATTAGCCATTCGGCTTTACCACATATACACATCTCATTCATATTTATTTCACATTAGCCATTCGGCTTTACCACATATACATATCTCATACATATTTCACATTAGCCATTCGGCTTTATCACACACATATATATTTATCTTGTACATCAATTTCAGCAATAGCTTATAAGCAACTCAAATAGTTTCATCAATGTTTACAACAAATTCACATATTCACTACAAGCTGTTTTCCTGAGTAATAGTCACTAAATTATTTATAACTGGAGCTACAAAACTCAAAATCAATTGCCGTTAATTTTCCCTGAATATAGACTAATATATCTTCCATCCATAAAATTTTCAGAATTTTAGGTTTGGCCAATCAATACCAGATTTTTCTTAAAATTTCCCCTGTTTCACTGTTTGACTCATCTGACCACTCTTCACTACGAATCAAATTTCTCATTGTACAGAATTCAAAATATGTTCTATTTGATTTCATTTGAAACTAGACTCATTAAGGAGTCTAAGCATATAAATTTTATCTTATAACAATTTTTGTACAAATTATAATGATTTTCTAAAAACAGAACAAGGGATTTCGGAGTCATTCTGACACTGTCTCACACAACTTTAAATATCTCTTTATAGGAAATTTCTTTGCTTACACGGTCTCTTTTATAAGAAACTAGAATAATTAAGCTTTGATTACATATTTTATTCGGCCTATAATTCCACACCAACAATTTATAGTGATTTTCTAAAATCACGTTACTACTGCTGTCCTAAGCAAGTTATTACAATTTGCTCTTAAATTTCCAAGTCCAAACACTTATGAACTTACCATTTGAGTTTAAGACATATCATGGCCACATCATATCTTATTAAATCAACTCATTATGTCCTATTATGATTGAATTTACTCAATGTTTAATCATTTAAAACTTACCTCAGAAGTTGCCGAACGATTACGACGGCTATTCGATCACTTTTTCCTTTCCCTTATCCAACTTTGATCCTCTAGGCTCTTGAGCTAAATCAAACAATTTACTTCCCAAATTAAACATAGTCATACGACATCCATATACATTTTATACTAGCGAAATGTACCATCAAGATATACTTTACTCAAATAATTTACATTGGCCGATCATGTATAATGTTTTGTAGCTTAATAAATTTAACATACATTATGTATTCATAATATTTGTGCAGCCAATTATCCATGGTCATACACACACAATCAAAATAAATACCAAATTTTCATATCCTTTATGCCCTAAGCGAATACACTTGTCATGTTCACCTACATTTTGAAGTACAATATTCTCATATTCGGCATTAGTATCAAGCATAATAGCCAATTCTTCCCACCATTTCCAAACCAATTCATCAATGCAATCATACCATTACAAATCAACTTAAAATAACCATATCTAATAATCAAATACCTATAGCATTGCACATTTCTCACATAGCAAGTACAACTAAATTCATTATTAATATATATATATATATCTAAACACTTAACTACAAGATTTAATCACCATTATCAAATCATAAAACAACTTATAACCATCATCTATATTTACTTCACATAAACCAAATAACCATTACATCATCTTTAAAACACTTAGCATTTTACCCATTTAATCAAGCCAAATCTCAAGACCATTCCATCACACAAATTATACCATAAATCATACTTACAATTTAAGTTAATGCATGACCGAAAATCACCATCATTAACATCATTATCAAACCAAAACCAAAACACATCTATCATCCGTATACCAAGCTTACCAAAACAAACTACTATGAGTTTCAAGCTTGTTGACCGAATCTCAAACCTCAAAATTCTAAGTTTAATCTATGGGATAAGTAGAGTTTGAACTAATCATCTCAAACATGCATAGATTTTCAAGAATCATTCAATACATACCTCATTCTAGCCATCTTCTAAGCCAAAAATCAAAGCAACCAAACTTTCTCCTCCCTCCCTTTAGGCTACGGCAATGGAGGAGAAGAAAAGACCCAACTTTGTTTTTTTCTCACCCTTTTAATTATTTAATTCCTCTTATAATTTATGACATATAATAACTTGATTTAAAATAAAACTATTTGATATTATTTAACTAAAATATAACATACAAAATGCCAAAATGTGTCATTCATGCCCATCCTTACCGTCCACTACCAAGAAAAAGGAATGTTTGGCATGCAAGTCCCTCATGCTTCAAACCATGCAATTTTTAGCCACTACCAATTAACCTATGACATTTTCAAGAATTTTCACGTAAGCCCCTTTTTATTTATTTCACATCCAAATGACAAAAATTAAAGCATGAAATTTTCACACATACTTATTCATAAATAATAAGCATAAAATATAACAATTAATTATTTTTGTGGCTCGGTTTTGTGGTCCCGAAACCACTTTCCGACTAGGGTCAAATTAGGGGTGTCACAACTAGTGTTTTACAAACGCTAATACCCTGAGATGTCACCCATCTAAAAACAAAGAAAACTTGTTAGCATAGAATCAAAAAAATAAATACAAATATTTTTTGTTCAATGTTAAGTATAAATTCTTTTACCTATTTAAAAGTGGCCACATATGTGGTTGGTGACCTGCTAATGCCAGAAATGGCATCCGATACAATGCCCAAGACCGCAGCAGTATCAACCAACTATATCTTGTGCTTTATGCTTGCCGCTCAACAAAGCTCTCGATATAACATCGGTAATACTGTTGATCCCCAACTTTAAGTATGAGCATGGTACAAATTAGCCAATAAAGGCAAGTACATTATGTGGACTTTGTTATACATTGGTCCAACATAAGTACCCCCTATTAGTTGCAATATATACGCTCGAGTTACACACATTAGCTCGTACTCAGTGGCGATGCTCGATAAGTGTTTGAAATTCTCATTCAACCATGAGAATTTCAAAGAGGTGAAGTTGTTTTCCCCGTCACCAGGAGACTGTCCAAGCAATTAGTAACATAGGGCCAAAGGTTGCGCCAGTTTGCTTGAACCTGTGACCACGTCACCGTCAATTGGTAGCCCAACTTCCATCGCAACGTCTTCCAAGGTGATTGTGCACTCCTAGCACAACACCAGATGGAAAATGTGGGTCTTGGGGCGCCACCGCTTAACCAAGGCAGATATTATGTTTGCCATCAGGTCGAACATCCAGACCAATGTCGCATATCCAAATCTTGCGGCCTCCAAGTACGACATGATCCGTTCGTCTGAACGGTACCTCAGAAAATAAACTCGCGATCTCAACACTCGATACTCATCCTGTCCATATCATAAACCGATTTTTTAAAATCATCTGACTAAAATAAATCATACTGCAACTCTATAAATATACATATAATCTTGAATAATACATATATCGATATTTTACCATTTCGTTTATCCTCAATATAATGTAATCGACAGCTTGGAGTAGAGAAGACATTTTGATATCTGCATAATTTAAAAAAAATTAAACATCACTTAATAAATTAAATATAATTAAACATTACATTATAATAATTACATTAATATAATACACACACATGAAAATATATAATTTACATATATTAGTTGTATTAACTTCAAATTTTAGATAACACCAACTAAATCCAACACCACAAACTAAATAATTAAGATTAACAACGAAAAAAAAAAGAAAAAGAAAGAAGAAGCTTCTATCTAATCTATTTTAAGCATGTTGGGGACCAAAGTCCCCCCTTTTATACTAATGAATTGTGGGAGGGGAGCCAAAAATTGATTTTTTTTAAAAACGGTAACAGACTAAAGAAATCACTGACTTGTCACGTCGTTAGTGTTGCTGATGCGACTGATGTGATATGACCGGTTAGTCATGGTTTCTCATATTTATTTTTTGATCTTTATTTTTTATTTTTTAAAAAAATGGCCTAATATTTTGTAATTTTTACATAAATGGCCCCTCTTTCTTTCTTTTTTTCCACCAATCTCCCTTTCCCACTTTCTTTTTTTTTCTTCCTCTTTTATTTTTTTTACTACTTTCTTTTTTTTTTCTCATCCTTCCTTTTTTCTTCTATTTAAAATTCTCCCTTAATGTTTATGTTTTCACTGTTCTACCCCCAATTCCTTTTTTTCTCTATTTTTTTAAATTATATCGTTCATTTCATTTATGATCTTAAATTTGTTATATCCAATGAAATAACTATTTACCATTGCGGTACTAATTTAAATGGAAATTATTATACATATTAAATATATCAAATATCTATTAGTTTTCCTAAACTTTTTCCTCTAATTACAATTTTGCCCTTATCTTTCTATATTTTAAGTTACGCTCCTTGTCAAGCGATTAATTCACATTGAGGAAATAATTTAAATAGAAATTATTTTACATTGGAAAATTTTAAAATGATTATTAATTTATATAATTCAAAGCCAATATTTTTCAAATAATATTTGACATTTGCAACATTACAAAATAATTTCAAATAACTTACTTTAGTACGTGATTTATATTTTCCTACATTTTAAAAAAGAAGATTGAAAATTAAAACATAAAAATTACAACGGAACATAAATGATGAATTACATTTTATTCAAGACCGAAACCATCGTGTCCTACAAACTGAAAAAGACCATGTTTAACAGCAACACGAGCAAGTTTCTAAATACTAATAAAACAAAAATAAATGATGAATTTGATTTTGTTCCAGATCGATACCATTGTGTCTTACAAATTGAAAAATACCATTTTTAATGGCAACATGAGCAACTTTCTTAATACTAATATTTGAGATAATCTCACACGTAGTATTCAACTGGGATTCTATTAGAACCTTTAAACATCCCCTAACCCAGAAAATCTCAAATAATACCATTCGTTAGATGCATAATCAATTTGAACCTATTATCACCTTACCACATCCAACGAAAAGACCTACATAATCAAATTGAACCCGTTACCACATAAATCACTAGCAACCGAGACTCCTATTGTTATTTGAAATTGTCACACATATGAAATTAAGGAATCAAATCTACACTTCCGAAAAGTGTTAGAACATTTTCAAATGTTTATACTGTTCCAATAACTATAAATGAATGAGTGTAATTAATCAAAAGATAAATCTTTTGGTCATTGGTTAAAAGTTATATCATTTGATTTTTGAAAAAGACTTATAACTATTCAAACAATAGTAGTTGAATAGTTATAAAATTAGATGAATAATTATTATTTATTTATTCGAAAGAGAACTATTAAAAGATGTCTTTATGAAGAGACATGAAAATTCCTATAAAATGATATTTCATTTGGAAATCACACCGAAAAAAAAATCTAAAATTCTTTCTTTTATTCCTCTATTTTCTAATATTATTAGATTATTCTATAAAGTATTACGGCAAAAATCCTTTTAGAAATTGAATTTCTTGTTATACATTGTTTAGTGCTTAGTGGACTATTCTCATCAATACAAAACGCAAATAGTCATTAGCTTTATTGTATGTTCGAGGTTAATTTGCTTAAAACTCTTTTGCACACTAAAGATAGGTAGGAGCGAATATAACCTTAAAAATAATGACTTGATACACGCTTCGAAACCTTGTCCCATTTCTTATTTTTCTGTTCGAGTTTCATTCATCTGTTTGAAATTTCTCTTATTGGAGATTTATACTAACGAAACGGACCATTAAATTTGTCGATGTCCGAGCTCCACTGGATCACTATTAAATAAAACATACATTCAAATTATAAATTTTCTAAATAAATAGAAACAAACAAAAAAAAAATCGATCCTGATCTCCATGTTTTCTTAATACAAACATTTCTCTCTTCTCTCCCTTACAACTAATCAAAAAATTTTCAACCTCCCCAAAATCCTAATCTTCACCTTACACTGATATTTCATCAGGGGCATGAGTATATATAGCTTTTTGGTGACGTCATTTTTTTCGTATTCTCCCATATACATATTATTGGTGACGTCAAAAGCATTGACGCGACCTAAAAAATATTTTTATTCCCTGTAGACAACTATTAGGTGAAAGTGCACCTATGTTTATTGTTCAAAAGATGTTATTTACTTGCATGATTTTCAAAATAGTTCATTTTCTTAAATAATAAAAAAATTTGGGTACCTAAGTTTTTATTTATAGAAGAAGGAATCTTTTAATAATTAATGGATAAAAGCTTTAATTGTCTGGTCGTGGAAACAGCTTACATGTAAGAAAACTATTGGCAGCGCTGACATGGCAAAAGAGATTTTTTAAACAGAAGCAGAGAAAAGCTTAAACCAAAAGAATAAAATGAAACCGAAGGAAACAAAAAAAAGGTAGAAAAGAAAAATCAAACAAACAAAAATAACTCATCCTTCTCGACTTGTTAAAAGTTTATAATCTTAAGGCTAAGAGGCCTGCAAAATTTCGGTTTCCGCAGAGAGAGAGAGAGAGAGAGAGAGAGAGAGAGAAGGGGGGGGGGAGAGGGAGGGAGAGCATTAACGTTTTTTTCCCTTTAATGGCGGTTACTTGGTTTCGCTGCGGCCACTGAAAACGGTATGTGTAATCTTTTTCTTTTCTTGTAGATCTAATTGATTATTTTTTAGATCAAATTATGCAATACTTTGAATCTGGGATTTTGGCTTTGGATCCTAAGTTGTTATATTTCTCAGGGAGGTCCCTTCATTTGGTTGTTTTCTTGATGAAATGTCGGGAATGAGAACTGTTTGGAACCTTCGAAAATTGAAAACTTAGTGGATGCTTTAATCGGATTAACTTTTCTTTTTCGTTTTATTTATTTCCATTTTACTATCGTAACTACAGTCCATGAGGTCCGAAAAATGGGAACAAAACAGAAAAAAAGAAAGGAGAAAAATATCATGATTCATGAATGCTGAACTGAAATTATTGTATTTTGAGTTGAATTGGTCTTGTTTTTTAGTCTTATGATAGGTCAAAATGGAACAAAATAATGTTTGGTTCTTGCAAATGTGTGGGTTGAAAAATATAAAATCTACTTCATCTTTTGGCTAATTTATTAGCTTCTAATGGCCTTTTGCAACATCTTGCACTTTTTATGGAATATCTCTTGGCAGTGCAATAGGGGAAGTGAAGTGGTTAATTGGAGGTCGAAATGATATTTGGTGGTTATAATCTTGTAAGATGTTTGAATATTTTAGGTTGAGCCTTTGCTTGATGTTAAGGGTGAGGAACAATTTTCTAATCTAATGGTTAAGTACTTAGGTTCGTTACCACCTTCATAGCGTAAGCCTAACCATTGCATTCAAAATTTTTACATCTCCCTTCTTTTCCATCCCATCCTTCCACTTAGCAAAACTTGAATTGTATTTTATGCAATTCTTGACACAGTAAGCTGAGATTTTTAAAGATATTCTGGTTAAATGTTCAGTTTCAGTAAAACCAATGAGATTGTTCTTTCCAGATCTTTTAGTCTATGCAATTACTTTTGCACCTTTTTCCAGGTTCTCATTTTTTATCTACTCAGATACAGTCATAAGTAGGGGCTTTGGCTGCTTAATATTAAGCAATATGAGCATAATTATGATGTTAGATTTTGTTCTGATCAGTGTAGAGTACTTCCATGATCACATTTCTAGGCTTAGAGACTCGAGATATTGGGTTTCTATGATTGGAAATGCAGTGTATTAAGAATCCTTCTCCAATTATCTGCCTAAAAGTGTCTTATTCACTGATGAGGTATTGTTTTTACATCACCAAAGTTTTGGCTTGGTTTGATTTGACCTAAACCTTAAGTGTTTGTAATTTTTGTTTGTTTACTTCAGTTTTAACCGGTAAATGTTTTGATCTTTATGCAGGAAAATTAACTTGTGTCTAAAAATCACTGAACTGGAGGGAAGGCAAGAATAGAAGCTATTGAACCTGAATTAAGGCTGTTGTTATTAAAAAAGTTGATTGTCTTTTATGTCTTAGGTGAAATTATAGTCTTTCACTGGACAAATTAAAGCATTCAAAATTCAGCGACCAAGTTCAGGGGGTGATTTGCCCCAAACTGGGGAGTACTCTTTTCCTGTTTCCCGGAGGGTGAACTCTGCCAGTGCCATGATGATGGGAGATGACGTTGAGAATGGTAATTTGGGGCCTTACCTAGATAGGCCAAGGACTTTTCCGAACATGTGTAGTAAACCATATACTCCCTTGGTAAGGACATTATGTTTGTCTCAGTTTTGTGTGCAGTTTGTTAGTTGTAGATGAGTGCGCATTTGGATATTTTGGCCTTGATGTCTCTTTTTGTTCTCATTTTTCCTTTTTGGATACTTTTGGAAAAGGGGAATTAATTCCTATTGGCCAGATCATTTTTCTCATTGTCAATTTGTAGTTGCTTCGGAATAATTTAATATTGCTATAGATTAAGTGTATTTTAGCTATATACACAATTAGTGAGCGGAGATGCTTGATTTAGAACTCTATATGTTTCAGGAATTGTTTGAAGGCTACCTTGGTGAGACTGCTCATTCTAATATTTCTTTTCTAGATCAATTGGTATATCAAGTACTTGTTATGAAGTCCACAAAATACATCCTGACTTTTTGTTTTTTCATTTGGCCACATTTTTCCTTCTTAATTGCAGTTAAGATTCTTGTCTATTATCTTGGCTTATGTGTGTCTATCTGTTGGTTTTGGTGTTATGTTGTTTATAATAGTTGTGGTTCTATTGAACTTAAAATGGAAAAATATGGTTAGCATTAAAAAAAGGAAAGAAGCTTAGCGTGATCTTCACAGAGACCGCTGAATTGATGTGAATGGTAGTTTGACTTGTACTGGCAAAGTTAATAGAGACCCACAGCTGAATATTTTAGTCAAGAAAATAAGGAGTGATGTGGATACTATGGAGAATTCTTTTCTTTTTCATTTCTATTGTCTTGCCTAGCTAAGCATATTTTTTTATCTCTCTCTCTCCTTCCTCTTGGCTCATGAGACACTCTTTTTCCTCTTATTGTGTGTTCATTGATTAATTCCTATTCTCAAAAAAGAAAAAAAAAAAAGACTAATTCCTTTCTGCAGATTTTTCGAATTCTCAGGGGAATTAATGTTCGTGTTCTTGTTATACTTCTCTTTTTGGGCTTCGGATATGTCTTTTACATTGGAGCAAGTACTTCTCCTCTCATTGTTTTTGTCTTCTCAGTTTGCATTGTCAGCTTCCTTTTGTCAATTTATCTTACAAAGTGGGTCCTTTCCAAGGATGAAGGGCCTCCAGAGATGGCTCAGGTAATATTTTTTTAGGGTAAATTCAACTTTCATAAAATCAAATATCAAGCTTTCTTTATGCTCTTGGAAAAATTGTATTAAATGCTTCTCCAGCAACTTTTTAATTACTAAATGAATGTTTTATTCTCAATGCCTGTTAATTTTGTTAGAATTTTACTGCTTTAATGTACATCAGTCATATCTAACGACCGTTAGAGTTTCATGTAAGGCTTGATAAGAAATATTGATGATAGAGGACACTTTTTTTTTTTACATCAATTAAACTCTAGCCTCTTAATCTAATCTGTACAGAACGTTTTCAGAAAATATTTTTGCAATTGAATAGCATGCATAGATCTAGGAAAAAGTATGATTTCTAGTTTATTCATTGTCGGCATTTGGAACAAGAAGAAATTCTTAAGGCTAAGAACTCCATGCTTTCTCACTACTTTGTCACATACATATCTTGATAAAGAGGAGCCTCCCCCAAATTGTTTGTCATTTTCTTGTTAACACTTAAAATGCAACTAATAACTTTCTATTTGCTAGCAATCTCGTCATTCACCTTTATCAAGCTTATCTTTTTTGTTTCTAGATATCTGAGGCTATACGTGATGGAGCAGAAGGATTCTTCAAGACACAGTATGGTACTATCTCCAAGATGGCATTGTTGCTAGCACTAGTGATCCTTAGCATATATTTGTTTCGAAATACAACTCCTCAACAAGAATCCTCAGGCTTAGGAAGGTTGAGATATATATGAACATTATGTAAAATAGCATTCGACTTCTTTTTCTTTACCCTTGTGACAAATATGATTTTGTGCAGGGCAACATCTGCATGTATCACTGTTGCTGCATTTCTATTGGGGGCTCTATGTTCAGGTGTCGCTGGGTATGTTGGGATGTGGGTATCAGTTCGTGCAAATGTTCGAGTCTCTAATGCTGCAAGACGGTCAGCAAGGGAAGCACTGCAGGTTGTATCCTTTTAAATTTCATTTTTTTTTCTTGGATGCTTGTGGATTTGAGTACTAAGTGCAGACATAACATGCAGATAGCTGTCCGTGCTGGTGGTTTTTCCGCCTTGGTGGTGGTTGGTATGGCTGTGATTGGTATAGCCATCCTTTATGCAACTTTTTATGTTTGGCTAGGAGTGCATTAACCTGGTTCAATGAAGGTTACAGATTGTATGTGATTAATTTCCTTATTCCTTAATTTATTTATATTAATTCACTTTGTGCAGATGGATATTCATATTACATGGTTCTTACCGTTTCCTACATACGTTGACATATTGAGAAATATTCTTGAATGTTCATGTTCTCTTGTTTAAATGTTGATTGAGTGTATAAGCATGATTTCCTGTTTCCCCCATATAAATGAAAGTGGGTAGTAGTTGGTTCTCTTGGCTATCTAAGATTGGTAATTGCCTTGCAAATTCATCAAGTGTGATCATTAGTTTAAAGCAGCTATGACTTGGGTTTTAGACTTTTAGTTATATCTGTCAATGACGTGTGGTATGGCTTCTAGCTATTAGGTTTTTGGCTACCTAAAATTTTCTTACTAATGAAGAGAATGGCACATATGAACATTCTATGAATTACTAACAAAATACAATGGAGAAAGTGGCACAACATTCCTTAGAATAATTGTTATTATATTCTTGTCAAAGTTAATGATTTGAGTTGCCCTTTCTATTTGAATTAGAGTGACTGAAAGTTTTGTGATTGAAGGTTCTTGATTTAATTATACCAAATATGTCTTTTGGAATCTGTCTCACATGTTTTCTTTGAAGCTTATTGCTGTATGCATAACATCTTATGTATGATATTGTTGGGTGTTTGTAACATGGTATTCTTGATTTTTGAGGCATTGTTGCTAATTTGTAGTCTTTGCTTTCTGCAAGTACTGTATTTTGTTTCCTATGACAGTTCATGTTGGTTAACTTTATCTCACATGGTGAACTATTGTTTTCACATAGAAAGTTCAGGTGCTATGTTGCTTGCAATGCTGAAGTGATCTGTTGTTATGGCTGGACCTATGTTAGGAAAGGCCTTTAATTTTGATTCTCCAATTAAGGCTTACGTTGCAATTTTATTTCTTTTCCTTAGGTTTCTTGTTTGTGATTTTACGTCAGTTAATTTATTTTTGTTTTAGAATAGGTTGCCTATTTATGTAACAAGATTGGTCCTTTTTAAGGGACGTATGGAATAATAAACCTTAAGCAAAATTTCTATCAAAAAACCCTTGAGAGATTTGGGTCTCTCTCTTATGAGTCCTAAGGTTTTAGTCTCCTTTTATGAGCTGAAAGGTTTCAGTCTCCCTTTGATGAGCTGAGCTATCAATCCTAAACACATGGTCGTAACAATTTGGTATCAAGAGCCAATGATCCTTAGCAATGGTAGAACAATGGTTGACAGAGTGGCGAGTAAAAATATGTAAGGAGCTTGAGCATATGCAGGCAAAGATAGAACAAATGCTTGATTGTAAGTTGCAGCATGTTGATGAAATTATTGCTGAAACCAAAACCCAAGTGTTTAATCAAATGCATGAAGAAATAGATAAAATGATTGGTGGTAAAAAGGTTGGTAACTTTATGGTAGACCCTCTAATTGAAGAAAACCAAACCATGGAAGCTTCTATCAATCTTTCTTCCGTATCCTATGTATCAAACCCTCCTAAATCCATGTTGACAAAAACCATGGCAGTCAAAACCAACTTTGATCCTTTCTGTTATTCATTAACCCCTTCTAAACTCATATCCAGTAAACTGCCTATTTCTTTAAACTTGATTTGAAAAACCTCCAAGTGTATATCAAAAATGTTTAATGGGTCTAAACCTGCTGGGTTACCTAGTGAAATGGATTTTTTTTTTTTTACCAAAAACATGCTTGAGTTTATGGGAGTTGCCAGTCGAGAAAGCTTAATTGGGTTACTTTCAAAAATTGTGAAGGTTGGTTAGAAGTTTGAAGTGATCCATTCAATGGTGCTCATAAATGTGAATAAGTTGGTGGAGGTCCATGACCTCTATTGATTTCTATTGTTTGTAATGCGAAGGAATAATGGTGTGGTAGTGGTCGGTTTAGCTAATACAATTGCCTTTGATTCAACTACAATGATGATTTTCAGGATGTGTGAGCACTATATAAATATCATTCACCCTTGAGAAAGGCAGCATTGGCCTAGTGTATCTGACTTTGTGAGTGTGAGAACAAACTCTTCTCTAGGAGGGGAGTAATGTTTTGTGCCAAACCTATGTCAGGAAAGACCATTAATTTCCATTTTCTAACTAAGGATTACGTTGTAGGTTTATTTCATTCCTTAGGATTTTTAGTTTTGATTTTATTTAATTTTTTCCCGTTGGTTTCCTATTTATGAAACAAGGCTGGCCCTTGGTTAAAGGGACAAATGGAATAATGAGCCCTAAGCAGAATTGATATTAAAAAACCCTAAAGAGATTTGGGTCTCTCTCTAACGAGTCCTAAAGTTTCAGTCTCCCTATGATGAGCTGAGCTATCAAATCACACTACATATGCTTGTATGCAAACATGACTATATTTGGACTGTGGCTGTTGATTCTTTGTTCACCTTAAACTAGCATTACATGGATTTTAGAATCAATAGTACTAGTGACTCCCTTGATCAATATTGTGTATTTCTTTCAGTGCCTCTTCTTCTTGTGGGATATGGTTTTGGGGCTTCATTTGTTGCCCTATTTGCTCAGTTGGGTGGTGGAATATATACAAAAGCAGCTGACGTTGGGGCAGATCTTGTGGGAAAAGTGGAACAAGGAATACCTGAAGATGATCCTCGAAACCCGGCTGTAATTGCAGATTTGGTATTGAATTTGAACTTCATGGAGTTCTTTATTTGAATTGATGCTTAAGATATAATTAATCATTTGGAGTCCGAAGTAACACGGTTTTATTCTCTTCATCTTATTTATTTAGTTTTGAGTTGAAAATGAGTATGTAAAGCTTGCGCATATTTTGTGTAATTTCCTATTTTAGACAATGAATTTGTTCATTTATGAACTGGACTGAAGGTTTATGGTTGTAGGAGTTGACTATAGGGGCTTTTGTTGGAAGAAAATTTTTGAAGTTGTATTTTAAAAGCAATTGCAATTTTGTTAAACATTTTATTATGATAGCAGAACTCTGGGGGATATGTTTCTACCTGACCTTGCACATAATTATTAAAGCCTTTCTCAGATTCAAATACACATGCATTTGAGAGAGAAAGCAGAAAACTTATATTTTAATTTTTATTTTTAGAAGTTTATATTTCTTTACCATTAAAAAATTGAACCTTCTAGATTTCGTGGAAACTGAAGTAATCCATTTGAAGATTTTGTTAGTAAAAGAATTATTGGTTGAAAGTTCAATAAGGGACGTGGCGGAAAATATATACTGCAAATCAGTATTGGAAAGCGTGATCAAATTTACAGCCATGATGATTCTTCTTTATCTTTATATTTTATGTTTAAGTTTTCACACATTTTATCTTAGTGGTAACGTTTGTTACTTGGATCTTTCCTTTTGTACTGAAGGTTGGAGACAATGTTGGTGATTGTGCTGCTCGAGGTGCAGATCTTTTTGAAAGCATTGCAGCAGAGATAATTAGTGCCATGATACTTGGTGGAACAATGGCTCAGCGTTGTAAAATTGAAGGCGAGTTCAAGTCCCCTCTCATTTTTAATGGAATTGTAACATATTTATACTGTTGCATCCTGTGAATGTCCTATTAACTACAACAATTTACAACTGCAAAAATATAATTTTATCTTGTTTTAATAAATTTACCACAAATCAAGTTGAAAGTTAAAACCTTCCTGACCAGTACAAGGAAGCCACAATTTGCAGTTTGATGAGATAAAGAGGCATTCTTGTGTCCTGATGTTTCGTTTTGTTATTGTAGTTAAGTGAGGTTTGAAAGAGGGTTGTAAAAGTGGATGACTAGTGTTATTTGGCTCTTACCTAATGTTGAAGACAAACTTGAAATGCCTCTTAACTAGAAGCGATCAGGCATCTCTAGTCTTGGTTACTAATGTTTTATGACTGCTGTAGTTTTCAAACCAACCTTGTCAACAAATAGGTATGAAAGAAGTTTATACCCCTATGGTGTTAGAACCAAGTTTGTTAGTTCTAAGAGTATGTCCATTGGTTGTAGTTAATATTAAGGGTTCAGACCTGCAAAAATGTAACTAAGTGACGGTATGAAAAACATTTCATGTTGAGTTGTTAGCTTGGTTTTTGTTTCAGTTTATTTTTCTCTGGTTTTGGCATATTCTTTGTATTGAGTGTGTTCTTTTGGTGTGGCCTCATCTTTGATATTTATGCAGACCCGTCTGGCTTCATCCTGTTTCCTCTTGTTGTGCACTCATTTGACCTGGTGGTATCATCAATTGGAATACTTTCAATTAGGGGTACACGTGACTCCAATGTGAAAGTTCCATTAGAGGATCCAATGACAATCCTTCAGAAAGGATATTCTGTTACAATAATTTTGGCTGTTCTGACATTTTTTGGGGTAATATATAATCTATAACTGGAGCATAATGCAATATTTTTTTCTATTTTCTCTCATGAAGTATTGAAATCTTGCCATTTACATTCCTTTGTTTTGATTGAAAGCTTATTCATGTCTTGTACTTTTTGAAATGATTGCAGTCTACTCGGTGGTTGCTTTATACTGAACAAGCACCTTCTGCATGGTTGACCTTATGTGGATTAGTTGGTATTATTACAGCGTATGTTTTTGTCTGGATAACCAAATATTACACTGACTACAAGCATGAGCCTGTACGCACATTAGCGCTTTCTAGCTCTACAGGACATGGGACTAACATTATTGCTGGAGTCAGCTTGGGCCTGGAATCGACAGCACTTCCTGTTCTTGTTATAAGTGTATCTATTATTTCTGCTTTTTGGCTGGGTCACACCTCAGGGCTTGTGGACGAAACAGGAAGTCCAACTGGTGGGCTGTTTGGCACAGCAGTAGCTACAATGGGAATGCTCAGCACTGCTGCTTATATTCTAACCATGGATATGTTTGGTCCTATAGCTGATAATGCTGGTGGAATTGTAGAGCTGAGTCAGCAGGTGCTATATTGCTGATTCTCTAGATTTTACTGTATATTACAGTTTCTTCTTTTTGGATTATTTAAGTTGGCTGTTGATGCCTTGTACAGCCAGACAGTGTGCGAGAGATTACTGATGTTCTTGATGCTGTCGGGAACACCACAAAAGCTACCACCAAGGGTTTTGCCATTGGA
The DNA here is from genome assembly GCF_025698485.1 of Gossypium arboreum. Taxonomy (NCBI): domain Eukaryota; kingdom Viridiplantae; phylum Streptophyta; class Magnoliopsida; order Malvales; family Malvaceae; genus Gossypium; species Gossypium arboreum. The sequence goes on along the minus strand of NC_069075.1, from coordinate 65,657,594 downwards.
TCTGCAGCACTTGCTTCCTTTCTTCTGTTTAGTGCATATATGGATGAGGTTTCATCTTTTGCACGTGAACCTTTTAAACAGGTCTGTGTTACTATACTATGCTTTAATGAAAGACTGTATAGTTTACCACTCACTTCCTACTAATGTTTTACTTAGGAATTAAAAAAGAAGAAGCAATGATTGAGTAATTTACTAAAGAAAAATGTGTGGTTTTTCTTGTAACCACAGTAATTGTGCTTGAATTGGTGCTTCTGAGAAATGGTAAAAAATGATGAGAACATGTAAAAAAGTGGCAACAAATGGAGCCTGAAGTTGTTACTTCGCAATGTCTTTCAATATTTGTCTAACATTTGTAGTTTGAATGATCTTTCAGGTTGATATTGCCATTCCTGAGGTTTTTATTGGTGGGTTGTTGGGTTCCATGCTTATATTCCTATTTAGTTCATGGGCCTGCGCTGCTGTTGGCCGAACTGCTCAGGAGGTTGTTAAGGAAGTGAGAAGACAATTTATTGAGAGGCCGGGTATCATGGTGGGTCTAAGGTTTCAATTGCCTTTTATAGCGTGTACTTTAACTGTTCACTTTTCTATTTGTATTTGAGCAAAAAGCAGTAGAGAAATTTAAAAATATTTCTTATCTGGATAGAAGAATTGTGAGAGAAGTGACAAGAAGAGAAAAAAGATACAGTTGCAGTCTTTGTTCCATAATCCACTTTTAAAGTTTCTTTCCAAAAGTATAAAGATGTGAAAAGAGATTTAAAACTTTCTATTCATTGTTCTTATCATTAATCTGACAGAAACAAATTTAGAGTAATTAAGTGTTGCTTTAAATCATGTTGTTTCTTTTCTATAATTTCTCTATCTTGTGTGAATATTTGTGCTTTATTTTTTCTGAAATACTTAATGCAGGACTACAAGGAGAAACCAGATTATGGTCGCTGTGTTGCTATTGTGGCTTCTGCATCTCTGAGGGAGATGATAAAACCTGGTGCTTTGGCTATAGTATCACCAATTGTAGTTGGTACGTCAATTGCTCTTTGCTGATTATAATTATTATTTTTGCTATTATTTACTGTTGATATTCTGGGGTAGTTTGTTCATTTATCTTATTAATCCTTCATTTCTTTCTGATTTTTTCTTTTAAGTTTTTTTTTTCTTTCCTAGTGTTAATTTCCAAGAATGTAAATTATATTTTACCAAGATACTTTAGGAGATTAGATGTCTAAAGCGGTTTCTCTGATTTTCTTTTGAGTTTAGTATATTTTTAGAATCTAAGCACATACAATATTGTAATAATTTGCAGGTTTTCTATTTCGAGTTTTGGGACACTATACTGGGCATCCTCTCCTCGGAGCAAAAGTAGTAGCTGCTTTGTTGATGTTTGCAACAGTTTCTGGTATTTTAATGGCTCTTTTTCTAAACACAGCTGGTGGTGCCTGGGATAATGCAAAGAAGTTTATTGAGACTGGAGCCCTTGGTGGCAAAGGCAGCGAATCTCATAAAGCAGCAGTTACTGGAGATACGTAAGTTTGTTTTTTCCTTTTCTTGTATTCCTGTTCCTTAATAACTGTAGGGTTGTGTTGCTCCAACTCTTCATGTTTCTTGAAGTTGTCTGATACTCATGCCCAATAATATGGTATAGTGATATGATCTCCGAGTATCTTTCAAATAATAATAAGAAGAAAATGATAATTGGAATTTATGGGATTGCAGAGTGGGAGATCCATTCAAAGACACAGCTGGACCATCACTTCATGTGCTCATAAAAATGCTTGCTACCATAACACTTGTAATGGCGCCAGTGTTTCTCTGAGACTTTCGTTTGTTTATATATATATATTTGATGGGGAGTTGAGTAGCAGGCAGCGTACCAACATACAAGCACCCATCACCGAGTTATTGTTAGGGTATTACTATTTTGCACATACACAACTGATTGATTGATAGATAGGTAGATAGGTAGATAGGTATTTGATGTCTATAATGGCCGTGGCTGCCTGTCTCAATTGATAGCCTCACCAAATCGTTTTCTATCTGAAACAATAAGGGATGTTTATAGAGTGCAGTGTAGTGCACGTATAGTATTTTCTGTTAAACGTTTGTACTTTGATATTCCATTTTCAAGTTTTTAATGCGTTTCTAACTTTTACCCTCAAAACTGTTGAAAACGGATCTGTATTTGAGGCTTAAACGTAAATTCATAATTGAGTACCTAAATTTGTATAAGGTCGATTTAGCTAGTCCAATGCTTAACTGTAATGACGTGGCATTTACCATTGCTAAATTTCACGTCAGAATTTCCCCTTTTTTTAAAAAAAAAAATTGAATTAAATAATCGGTATGAAAATTGACATGGTTTAGTATCGTTCAATTAAGTCACATCAGCAGTATTTATGCGACGTCGAGGTTAATTTAATATTAAATTTTGAAAATGTGTTTTCGAAAAGTAACTGAAAAAGTGATTTGAGAGTTATCAAAATATTGGAGAACTTTAAAATGTTTATTTTAAATATATAAAATAAAATAAGTTATTTTAAATAATATTATATTATCATATGTGAAATAAAAATTTTAAATAACTTTTAAGTAAATAATTAATTTGTTTCTAAATTTAAAATATATATTTTAGATTGGATATGAAAATAACACTTATAATTAATAAAAGTTTTATAATTGATGAAGTACTTATAATTAATAATATTAAAACTTCAACTTAAATTATAATAGAATTATAAACATAATTTATAATAATATATTATTAATATTATAACATAGGAAATATAACACTTAAATATTTTAAGGAATTAATATAAATTATTTGCAACATTTAATTTTAATTTGTTTGTGAAACCCAAATTTTGCCCGGGCCCAATCAAAGAATAAACCAAAAATAATAAATAAGTCCATTAAATGTTCATTTACAAAACCAAATCAGCCCAAGTTTTAAAACCCAATTACAAGCCCAATAACTTAAACCCTAATAGCCCAATTAACCCAAAACATATCAGCTAAACAAAAACCCTAAGTGCCTTCCAGCGCCGCACCCTCTGGCCACCCCATGTGCCTCTGTAGCATGCATGATGCCCGATGTCTGTCCCCTCTCGCACCAAAATGGCAAAAAATCGAAACATTTGCCTTTGACCCCGCCGATCTTGCAAAAAAGGACAAAAAAGGAAAGCCAAAACGAGACGCAACAGTAGAGAACCCAAACAAAACGCAAACAGTAGTAGAGACAATATTTTTCTAATATTGTAATCGGTTATAAAGCCGAAAAGAAACCAATGTAAAAAGGGGGGATTCAATATAAAAAAATTCAAAAAAGGTAATTTTCCTGTTTCGATTCTTATTTTTGTCCTTTTAGAAACAAAATATTAAAATAGAAAAACGGTTTACCTTTTTTCTCCTTCTCGCACAGTCGTCGAAGGCGTTTCCTGAACCCAAAAGCCACCGAATCCGTTAGGGTTTCATTTGAGCTTCGGCCAAAAAGGGACGCGAAGGGCGTGCGACGAAGGGAAGAAAAATCAACCTTCCAAGGCATTCGCCTTTTGATCCAGGTTCTGGAAATTAAAAAAAGGGGAAAAGAAGCGAAATAGGCTGAAACGCCTAATTTTACGCGCCTCCGACCGCCTTTTGCGGCGGGGCTAGGGCAGACCACGACGGGGCTAAGACGAAAAGCCATGGCTGGTGCTTGATCCCATTTCAGAGGAAAAGAGATTCCCAGATTTTTTTTTAAATACCTAACAAAGTGATTTTTTAGAAAAAAAAACTTACTTTTATAACCCCTATGAAACGACGCCGTTTGGTGCTGATTTCAGTAGCTCCAAAACGGCGCCATTTAAGCCATGGACCCGAAGACCCGACCCAAGACAGCCTAGGATCCGCGTGTTTTTGGACCAAGGGTCTATTTGCGCCCTTGGTCCTTCCACTTTTGAGGTTGTTTTAATGTGTTTCTTTCCTTTTTTTAATTTCGCCACATTTTATTTGCTTTATTTCAATTTAATCCTCGAACCTTTTCACAGGTAAACACCTGAAACAGTGTCGTTTGGGAACTGGGAATATTTCCCCATATGGTCCTTGTCCCTTCGGGCGTGTTGCATTTTAGCCCTATATTTTCGTTCTATCTCGATTTGTCCCTAAATTTCCATTTAAACTTCAATTTAATCCTTTTCGCATTTATTCTACTATAATTTTAGCTCAAAATTTTCCTTCTAATTCCAATTCAGCCCTTTGTCTATTTAATTTCAAATTTTTAATTTTTTCATGTATTATTTAATTAATTAATTTATTTGTTTTCAATTTTGATCAAACCGTTTATTGGTATTTATGTTTTATTTACATATTTTCATTTATTATGCATTCGTTTCATTTTTATATTTTTATTTACATACATTTTATATTCTTTTATATTGTTTTATCTTTTACTATTGTTATCATTGTAATTTATTCATTTACTTATTTATTACTTTGTTATAAATCTAGATTATTATTATTATTATTATTATTATTATTATTATTATTATTATTATTATTATTATTATTATTTTACTTGTTTATATATCTATTTACTATCCTCTCTCTATATATATGTATATTTTAAAATTTAGATTATTTGTGTTTCTTTACTACATATATTGTTCTTCTTATTATTATTACTATTATTATTCATTGTCATCATTATTTATGTACTTTATTATAAATTGTACTCTTAATTTCATTCATATCTTAATTTGATCTTTGTATCCTTGATATTCCTTAATTATTTTCTTTAATATTTATTTATTTATCCCTTTGCTCACACATTTTATTATTACTATTATTATTTTTACATAAAAAATATAAACTTGACAATATATATATCTACTTTACTTACTCATTCATTTGTTATTCCATGTATATTAAACACTTTTATGCTATGATCGCTTGTTTTTATATTATGAATTTTTGTTTTATGGCTTTACTTATGCATCGAGACTAGTCCACTAATATTGTATTCATCTTTATAATTGCATCATTGTTATTGTAATATTTTATCGCATGTTGTATATCACTTCGAATATTGCATTAATTTTCACTAAAATTCATAAAAAGATTCTTTAATAAAGGCAATGTTTCGTGTTTTGGAACATCGATGAATTGTGCCCTAACTTACGGGGTTTCGATTTTCTCGTTGATCCTAAATGGCCAAACATCCTTTCGAGTTTTAAAATACATAGAATTCCAATGAAAATTAAAGACAAACTTGCGCTCGAGAGTTCATGGTATCGCGTCCTAACTTACAGGATGTGATACTCCGATATCTCGAGACGAGGAAATCTTTAGCAATCATTTTGATCTAATTCAAGCATTTTTAAAATTGATGTTAATAAAAAAGGATCGTATTTTAAATTCATTCCCAATTTTCAACTTTCGACATTAAGACACTAACTAGTCATTCGGTACCAATTTTGGGCGTGACGAGGGTGCTAATCCTTCGTCGCACATAACCGACTCCCGAACCCGTTCTCTCGAGTTTCGTAGACCAAAAACACCATTTTAATAAACTAAAACATTTAATTAAAGCAAATGTGATCCGATCACACCTAATAAAGATCGGTGGCGATTCCCGTTTTAATCTTCGCTTTCAAACAAAGTCAATTCCCGTTTTCAAAAAAATAGTTTCGACAGCTCGGCGACTCCACTGGGAACAAGAAGAGAGTTAAGCTGTAAATTGATTAATTTATGTCTTTTCATCGAAATTGAAAATCCGATTTGAAATACGATCCTTTCATTACATTTCATCTGTTATCTTTGTGGTTTATGTTATAACACCTGCTTCGTTGGTTCGAATCTTTAAATAGTTTTGCATATCGCATTGCATGATCGTTTGATCTACCCTTTTAAGTGAGAGTGAGAAACTATTCCTTCGTGAGGTCTTCACCTCTGTGTAGGATAGTAGATCGCTTTCGGAATACATTCGTACTATGTTGTAACACCCCAAACTCGGCCTAGACGTTACGACCGAATCCGGCGTGTCACATTGAAGTGTTACTAGAAAAGTCATGTTTTATCTAAAGTCTTTCTTAGTGGTTAAAGAATATCCTCATTATAGATTAAAGTGAATGAAAGCTGTGCACCAGGTAGGATGCCAGGAAAGAGGAGGTGAGTCTATTAGACTGCTTAAGTACCTAGCTCTCCACGGATCCAATTCTAGACATGCACACCACCATTGCCACACTTTAACCGAGTGAATGTTCATGGAAAACCAATTCGTTTAAAACCATTTGAAGAGGTTATTAATTTTGAAAACGTTTTTGTTGCGGAAGCTTTGCTTTGTTATTGTGATATTTTGAAAACAAGTAACCTTTTTAAAACGCACCCTAAAGCTATTCAATTTCATACGATTAAAACAATATCATAACTAAGCTAACAAAACATACTAAAAATAATTAAAAATAATTAAAGCGGCCTTATTACAAATTAAAAACCCGAAAACATAAAGGAAATAATCTAAAATAAAAGTGAAGGTATAAACACTTATTTTAAACAGTCCACATGGCCACTCTGAATCCCTTCAGCTCCAAGTCCACCGATCTAAGGCTCACCTGCAAAGATGGGAAAAAGGGGGTGAGTTTGGAAAACTCAGTATGTAAAGTATCCCAACCAGCACCCAAATCAGTTTAAGCTTTACTGGGCCTAAGCCTTATTCAGAAATCAGAGTTAACTAGGCCTTAGCCCATATCAATATTAATCTGGGCTGTAGCCCTATAACAAGTCGAGATATATTGGGCCTTGCCCATATCAGCACAGTTGGCCCATAACAAAACAGTCTCATATGATTAATGCATGATAATCCCATCCAACCCTGCACTTGCCTCCGTCCATCCCTACACTTCACATGGGGAATAAATCACCCACGCCATCCCTACACTTACAATTGTTAGCACCGGTTATGCACTAACGATAATCCGCAAAGAAAGTCGCTTATATCGAAATATGTGGCACGACCACCGAACAGTTCTTCCTCCATAACAAAATCCAACCCCATGCAGTATGAAATGTATGCAGAATATATGTAATTAACAAGGCATGCTTCAGAAAGACAGTCAGATTATAGCGTAAGAACAGTTATTTACCCTCGAGAGGCATAATCGTAAACTTACCCTTTTAGGGGTATTACGGTAATTCTACCTTACAGAGGTATTTCAGTAATTTTATCAGTCTTTTTAGGGTTTCATGCTTATTAAATCTATTAACGTATTAACAGAAACACTTACCGAGCGTTTTTACTGAATTGGGCCCGTTGGCCCATTAACCCGATTTCGACCCATTAAGCCCAAAAATACGGAAGTACACGAAATTGCGCACTCTGCAATCTTACCGCTTGTGATTACCAAAATTAACAACCAAACCATCTCACGAGCGCTCGCACGCTCGCAAGTTCACATAATGCCGGCTTTTCAGAATTTTGACTTTTTAGCTTTTGCCGATCTAGTCTATGAGTGGGTGTCGTTTACACACCTGATTTGCGACAACTGCTACTGAAATCTCCCACTATATCTTACAATTGTCACTAGACATATCAGATCCAAAATACAATGGCAACCATCATAAACTTACTTACCATAATCGGCCGTCAATACCTAAGGCCCTTGAGATCCTACCTTTGCCAAAACTAGAGACTAGATCTAGATCTAGTCGTTCCACTTGTCCAAGCCTTCAACCAGCAGCCTCTGGATCACACTAACACCAAAAAAAATCATTTGTTACAACCCTTAGAGCCTTAAGCTCCAATCGACAGCCTCCCTATGCCTTTAGGGATTTCGGCTTTTCTAAAACCCGAAATAAAGAATAGATTTGAGTACCTACCTCAGGTTCTTTCAACCAAAACGATTCCACTTCAGTTTTTACTCAGATCCGATGCAGATCCAGCCCTTAAACACTAGCAGAAATCGAATCTTAGAGATCTAAAGATTCGGCTATACGTCCCTAAAAACTATGGTGTTTTCGGCTTTTGGAACTGTGAAGAGGAAGATGATTTGGTATGGTGGTTTTTGCAGTGGTACTGCCGATAGGGGTTGAGGTTTAGAGGTTGTGAAAATCGGCCAAAAGAGATGAAGAAAAATAGGAGGATTTTGACTAGAAGAAATCAACACAAGAAACAACTTTCGGGATTTCGACTTTTATGGCAATCGGCTATAGAGGTTTAGAAAAGAATATGAATGAAAGGGGAGATGAGTAGAATGGTAGGAATGTTTCGGCTAGAGAAGAAAAGGAGGAGAAAAAAGAAAATAGAAGAAGAGAGGAGAAAAGAAGGAAGAATTCGACACTCAGGAGATCTAATTCTGCGTTTTTTGGCTTTTTGCGACACTGAGAAGAGAACAGAATGAAAGTGAAGGCTCTAGGTGGCTAACCCTAATTTGGAAAAACAAAAAGAAAATAAAGCTTGCCCTAATAGCCATTCAGACCCACAGCCCAACCTTTCTAAAGCCCTAGCCAAATTTCCACTTAAGCTCTATCACATGCCCGGCACATGCACACAAAAATAAAAGTAACAACACGCTTACCTTGTGACTTGAACTCTGGCTCCCCCTAATCATCCACACGTCACTTCCCAAACACTTAGGTGGTGCCACATGCCATTTTACCACAGATCTTTTTCTGTCCTATTTTACCACCTCAATTTTAAAAGCCCATATCGCCAGAACTCTCTCTCTCAAAAATTAAAAATTCAGGAATTGCCTCGAATTAAATTTACTCTTAGGGCTTTTAAAGGCCCACTAACATACTTAGACCCACACCAGATAGTCAAAACACAGTATTTCTAAAATTCATTGGAAATTACAGAAATCCCAAAAATTCCAAAAATTAGGGCGTTACATATATCTTTGTGAGGTTTTCATCTCCGTGTAGCCATAGGGAAATATATTCCCCTGAACTGAACTCAATCCATATGAGCTTATAATGGGTGAGGATCGAGGAATCTGCTGGTTCAGGTACGCTTACTCTAGAACCGAGCCACATATAATAAGCCCTAAGAGCCAACCCTAGGTAGAACCACTCCAAACCCTAGGGGTCACCCGAATAGGTGCACTATTTGTAATTTATGTTTTTGTATTGATGTGTTTCTTTTAGGATTGCATTGCATTTTCCTCTTAGAGATCTTTTTTTGTATTTCACCCGTCTTTGTTACGATCCTCATCATTATGGTTTATAATTGTTGTGTTGGTTTGAGTTTAGGCATTTTTCTGCATATTGCATTGCATGATCGGTCAATCTTACCCTTTTAGGTGGGAATGGGAAACTATGCCTTCGTGAGGTTTTCACCTCCGCATGGGCTAGTGGACTGCTTCCAGGATACATCCGTACTTATGTCTTCGTGAGATTTTCGTATTCGCAGGGCCATAGGGAAATATATTCCCCTGAACTGAACTCAGTCCATATAAGCCTATAACAGGTGAGGATCGAGGAATCTGTTGGTTCAGGTACCCTTTCTGTAGAACCAGATCCGATATAGAGAAACCTAGGAGTCTACCCTAGGTAGAGCCACGCCAAACCCTAGGGGTCACCCAGATAGGTGTTCTATTTTATTGTTTATTTCTTCTGCACTGACATATTTTGTTTTGTTTTGTCTGTGATTGCATTGCATTACATCATCATATAAAGAAGGGGTTGATTCATATTCGATTGCTAAATAGAAAAGCTTGTCATGGGAAAATGGATTTCTTGATAAAGTAGATTATAATACGGCCGTTCGAATATGGTTCGAGTAAACAACAAGAGAAGGCTGATAGTTCATGAAGGAATACACGACTTTGCTTTGTTGCCTAAGGATTCAAGCCGACAAAGATTATTCGAGAGCCATCATGTCTTAAAGAAGCTGACGAGCATCACGAGGATAAGTGAGCAATGGGTTACAATCCGGATCGAGCAGAAAGGAGATAATAAAGTCATCTTTTGGAAAATTTGCAAGATTTGACCATAACATTCGGATCTGAAGAAAAGGATCGGTGTCTTTACTTGGAATATAAGGGAAAAGCTGCATATGTAATTCGTTTTATGTAAAGAAATTTATTTTCTAGAAAAGTTGTTCTAATGGAATTGAATTCAGAATTAACGCATCTCTTTCTTTTTGCATGCATCTCATGCATTTGCATTGCATTTTATCATATGTAGTAGATTTTCCCAAAAGGACCCTAGTTAGGTAAAATTATTTTAGAACCGACAAAGGATATGGACCAAAGGTTGGAGAGAATAGAGCAAATGCAAATATAGATGCAAGAACAATTGACCAAAATTTAACAAGATATGCAGGAACAAATGCTAGAATTCTAAAGAAATATGATGGGCCAGTTAACCCAGTTACTGGCCGGAGAATTTGAAAAAAGGAGTGGCCCAGTGGTCAACAGTGGGGATGATAATAAAGACCTCATCTATTCCCCAGGTTTTACCCCAATAAGCGTCCTGACTCGACCAGACACGCATCCGCAAGGGGTACCCGTCATTATCAAACCCCAATATCAGAATGATACCTTAGCACTATTAAACTTCTCGATGGGTTCAGGTTTTAACTCGAAGGATGATCGAGCCAAAACAGTTGTTCTGGCAGAAACAAAGGAAATGGGAGAGTGGACTTTAAAGGCCTCGAAGAAGAAGCAAAAGGAAGCGAATAGTACGAGTAGGTATAACAAGGGCCATTCGGAGCTGATTACAGTAAGGCAGCCGAGGACGGTAACTACTAGCCATCAGGTTTCCCCAAGGAAAGAACCTGATCCAAGATCAAACTTAGAAAAACTCCAGTTCGCACCCATCCCAATCACGTATAGGGAGTTGTACCAAATTTTGTTTGATGCACATGTTGTGTCCCCTTTTTACGTAAAACCGATACAGCCTCCATACCTTAAATGGTACGATGCAAGCGGCTAATGTGAATACCATGCGGGAATCATGGGGCATTCCATCGAGAACTGTACCACTTTTAAAAAGTTAATCGAAAGACTTATCAAATTGGGTATCGTGAAATTCGATGATCCCTCTGGTGCAGAGAATCCGTTACCCAACCTTTCTGTTAAAGGGGTAAACATTATGAGTTCCATGATAGATAGGGGCATGAGATCCAAGGGTACATCGAGCTTAGGACTCTAGTGCAAGACCTGATATTGGGGAAACTGAACATTAACGACGTATCAGAAGAGGGAACCCGGGAATAGAATTTTTTTGAGCATCTGCCCTTACATACTTGGAAGTGTTTTGAACAGTGGGGCTGTAGAAGAGATTCCTGTATTTTTAGAGATAATTTAGAGTAATTTTCAAAACACGCTTGTTGCTTTAAGCTTGGAAGCAATAAGAATCCTTTTGTGAAATAGGCTTGTGCCCAAAATCTTTATTTCAATAAAATGCATCTTTGCTATCATTTCGAGCAAATACTCTTATTCTATACAGACAATTATTCTTAGATTCTTTTTTTTCAAGTATTCTTTTATTCATGATCATACCATACAAATAATTATTTTTAGATTCATTTATTCTTCGGAATATTCCTTTGTACCTACAACAGGTCCCTAGATATCAATGACATGAGCGACACTATCATTGACTCCGAGTCTCCTTTTGAGCGAGATATGTGCTTAAAGGGATTTCAAGATTTTGAAGATGGCCAAGACTGTGGGTTATCTCCGAATTTGTTAAGAATGGTAGAACGGGAAGAGAAACAGATTCGACCCCATAAGGAGACAATTGAGAGTGTAACTTTAGAAGAAAGGAAAGAGGTGAAAATTGAAACTTGCATAACCGAGGGAACAAGGCAGGACCTCGTTAAACTACTGCAAGAGTTCAAAGATGTCTTCGCATGGTTGTATCAAGACATGCCTGGATTAAGCGCTCATATTACAGTGCACCGCGTCCCATCAAGGAGGAGTGCAAGCTGGTTCAATAGAAGCTCTGAAGGATGAGACCCGATGTCGCAGTAAAGATAAGGGAAGAAGTTAAGAAGCAATTTGATGCTGGGTTCTTACAAGTGGTGAATTACTCGGAATGGGTAGCCAATGTCGTCCCTGTCCCTAAGAAAGATGGAAAAATGCGGATGTGTGTAGATTACAGAGATCTAAACAAGGCCAGCCCAAAGGACAACTTCCTTCTGCCCTATATCGACACTCTAGTGGATAATACGGCAGGTTACTCACTGTTCTCTTTCGTGGATGGTTTTTCTGGATACAATCAGATAAAGATGCATCCTGCAGACATGGAAAAGACTACGTTCAAAACCTTGTGGGGAACATTTTGTTATAAGGTAATGACATTCGGGTTAAAAAATGTGGGAGAAACGTATCAAAGAGCCATGGTAACCTTGTTTCATGACATGATGCATAAGGAGATTGAGGTTTACGTTGACGATATGATCGCAAAATCCCGAACAAAAAAAGAACACATACAGGTTTTGAAGAAATTGTTCTTGAGGTTGAGAAAGTTTCAGCTAAAGCTCAATCCAAAAAAATGTATTTTCGGGGCTAGATTAGGAAAGCTGTTCGATTTCGTCGTCAGTGAAAAAGGAATCGAGGTCGACCTTGACAAAGTCAAGGCTATACAACAATTTCCCCTGCCACGCACGCAAAAGAAAGTTTGAGGTTTTCTGGGAAGGCTAAATTACATCACCTGGTTTATTTCGCAACTAACTGAGAAATGCAACCCCATATTTCATCTTCTCAAGAAACACAACCCAGATGTGTGGGATGATGAGTGCCAGAAGCCCTTTGACAGAGTTAAACAATATTTGTCCAATCCCCCAGTGTTAACACCACCTAGTCCGGGTAGACCATTGATACTATATTTGACAGTATTTAACAATTCAATGGGATGTGTGCTCAGCCAACACGACGAGACAGGAAGGAAAGAAAAGGCGATATACTACCTCAGTAAGAAATTCACTGAGTGCGAGATGAGATACTCGTCAATTGAGAAACTATGTTTTGCTTTGGTTTGGACAACTCAGAGATTGAGGTAGTACATGTTGTATCACATGACTTGGTTAATCTCGAAATTAGACCCTCTTAAGTACATGATGGAGTCAGTCACTCTGAATGGAAGGATGGCCCGATGGAAAATTCTGCTTTCCGCATTCGACATGATCGATGTGAGTCAGAAGGCCGTGAAGGGGAGCGCAATAGCAGATTTTCTAGCCAGTAGAGCTTTAGAAGATTACGAGCCTTTGAACTTTGATTTCCCTAATGAAGATCTGATGTATATGGCAACTACCAAAGAAGACACTCTAGAAGATCTTCCTTGGAAATTGAATTTTGACGGAGCATCAAACACCATTGGTAATGGAATTGGGGCAGTCCTGATATCCCCAAGAGGAGATCATAATCCATTCACTTGCAAATTGGATTTTGATTCCACAAATAATATGGTAGAATACGAAGCATGTATCATGGGAATCCGTGCAGCCATAAAGTGTAAAATCAAGGTGTTGGAGGTATATGGGGATTCCAAACTAGTGATCTACCAGCTCAAAGGTGAATGGGAAACAAGGGACCCAAAGTTGATCAACTATCGAGAGCTAGTTCTGGATTTAATCAAGGTGTTTGATAATATCACTTTCCGTTACCTCCTGTGAGATAAAAATTAGATGGCTGACGCCTTAGCTACGCTAGCCTCTATGATCAGAGCAAATAAACGAGAGGATATGAAGCTGATCTAGATAAGTATCTGTGAGGTTCCAGCTCATTGCTACAATATCGACGAAGAAAAGGAGAGAGATAATTATCCTTGGTATCATGATATTCTGCGATATGTGAAGAACCGTGAATACCCTGATCAGGTAATTAAAAATGATAAGAAAACATTGAAGAGGCTGGCTAGTGACTATGTCTTAGACGGGGAGATCCTGTATAAAAGGAGGAAAGATCAGGTGCTGTTAAGATGTGTTGACGTTGTTGAAGCTAAGGAAATCCTGGAGGAAGTTCACGAAGGTGTTTGCAAGATGCATGCTAATTGGTTCACAATAGCCAGACAGATCATGAGATTCGGGTATTACTGGTCCACGATGGAAGGAGATTGCATCAATTACGCCAAGAAATGCCATAAGTGTCAAATTTATAGAGACAAGATCTATGTGTCTCCTTCACCTCTTCATGTTATGACTTCTCCTTGGCCTTTCTCAATGTGGGGCATGGACGTCATTGGGCCAATTTTTTCGAAGGCTTCTAATGGACATCAGTTCATCTTTGTACACATTGATTACTCCACCAAGTGGGTAGAGGCTGCTTCAAATGCCAACGTCACAAAGTCGGAGTCAGCAAGTTCTTGAAGAAAGAAATCATGTGTTGATATAGCATGTGATAAAGGATTGTATCTGACAACGCGTTAAATTTGAATAACAATGTGATAGTAGAGGTTTGAATTCAGTTCAAAATTAAGCACCACAACTCGTCACCATATCGCCTGAAAATGAATAGAGCAGTTGAGGCGGTTAATAAAAATATAAAGAAGATTGTGGGGAAAATGACTGAGACCTACAAGGATTGGCATGAAAAGTTACCATTTGCTCTCTACACCTATCGAACGTCGGTTAGAACTTCTACCGGGGCAACACCTTACTCATTGGTTTATGGGATGGAGGCAGTTTTTCCCATTGAAGTCGAAATTCCTTCTCTCCGAGTTTTATCAGAATTGAAGCTGGACGAAGCAGAATGGGTCCAGTCCCGGTATGACTAGCTGAACTTGATTGAAGAGAAAAGGCTGAAGGCTATCCGTCATGGTCAAATGTACCAAAAGCGAATGACGTGAGCTTACAACAAAAAGGTTCTCCCCAGATTATTCCATGAGGAGGACTTGGTATTGAAACAGATTCTCCCTATGCAAAAAAATTTCAGGGGGAAATGGATGCCAAACTGGGAAGGACCCTATGTGGTAAAAAAGGCTTTTTCTGGGGTGGGGGCATGATATTAGCAAAAATTGACCGTAAAAGCCTTCCCAACCCAGTAAATTCGAATTCGGTCAAGAAGTACTTCACCTGAAAAGGGAGATGCCAAGGCGAAAACCTGCAAAGGGCATTTTGAAAAAAAAAGGAGAGGCCGAGGTGAAAACCCGCAAATGGCGCCTCGAGACCAAAGGGGTTTTGAATTGAAAACTCGGAAAGGGCAATTCAAATTTCAACACGTGATAGTCTGCTATGCTTGAATTAACAAAGAGGAAATATGTTATGTCTTGGGGTATCAAGATCTCTTAGGAACGTGTTAAGCTCAAAGTGGTCCTTGTAGAGTTCGTACGGAGAAGCTCAGACTGCGATATTTGGGGCTTATTTGTTTTCCCCCTTACTTATTTTTGTATCTTGACAATTTTTGCTTTCTTGGGTTAATTCGTTCTTTTCAGATTTTGTTCCTCATAAATTGCAATTTTATCCATTTTTATAATCTTTTTCCAAGAATTCCGTATTGAAATAATGATTAATGGACTAATAACACTTATGCATATTACTTTGAAAAGTTTCTAAATAATACAAGAACTTGAAACAGGACTATTGTTTAGAACTCATCAAGCCTAAGGGCTAGAAATATTGGAGAAAGATGATTATCTCTTTGGACTTTTTATCAGTTGAACGAAAGGACAAGATATTGCGTCGGTGATACAACCTCGACAAATAATGATCAACCCAATCAAAAGGGGATCATTCTCGAGAAAAGAAAATTGATATTCCTCATTTATGCAAATATCAAGAGTACACATCTGGTCATAACACCCGAGGAATGGTGTAATAGACTGAATTGATGAAAGATTTAGGTTCTATACTCCCGAGTTGTAGGGGAGGGTTTGAAGATGGTACAAACTTAGGTCCCAGAAGTACAGTGAAATGGACCCTGAGTTACAATGGGGCAAACCAGTTGAGAAAAATGGGTGTTTCTACGGGTTTTCTGTTGGCAAATGCTAGCCGAACAAAAAGGCAGCATAATACGACAGTGATAAAACTCTGATGAATAATGAGTGATAACACTTTAAGCTTTTAAAAAAGGAATCATTCTCATGACAATTCTACATTCATATCATTCATAGCGCATTTGGCTAGGAGCATCTGATTCGTTTTGATCATAGCATCCAAATCATTTGACATAAAAATGCGCATATGAAACCGAGTCTACAGGGCATTTTCCCTAGAGGACAGTGTAGCAACATCGGTGAATTCACAGATCTTATTTCTTTAAGCAGTAGTGGGGCAGATCGAAGACGGTGAGCTTTATCCCCCTAAGTAGTAGGGAAACAGGCTAGAAATTACAGATCTTATCTCCCTAACCAGTAGTGGAGCAGATCGAAGACGATGAGTCTTATCCCCCTAAGCAGTAGGGAAACAGGCTGGAAATTACAGATCTTATCTCCCTAACTAGTAGTGGAGCAGATCGAATACGGTAAGCCTTATCCCCCTAAGCAGTAGGGAAACAGGCTGGAAATTACAGATCTTATCTCCGTAAGCAGTAGTGGAACAGATCAAAGACAGTGAGCCTTATCCCCCTAAGCAGCAGGGAAACAGGCTGGAAATTACAGATCTTATCTCCCTAACCAGTAGTGGAGTAGATCAAAGACGGTGAGCCTTATCCCCCTAAACAATAGGGAAACAGGCTAAAAATTACAGATCTTATCTCCCTAACCAGTAGTGGAGCAGATCGAAGACAGTAAGCCTTATCCCCCTAAGCAGTAAGGAAATAGGCTGAAAATTACAGATATTATCTCCCTAAGTAGTAGTGGAGCAGATCGAAGACGGTGAGCCTTATCCCCCTAAGCAGTAGAGAAACAGACTGGAAATTACAGATCTTATCTCCCTAAACAGGAGTGGAGCAGATCAAAGACGGTGAGCCTTATCCCTCTAAGCAGTAGGAAAATAGGTTGGAAATTACAGATCTTATCTCCCTAAGTAGTAGTGGAGTAGATCGAAGAGGGTGACCCTTATCCCCCTAAGCATTAGGAAAATAGGCTGGAAATTATAGATCTTATCTCCCTAAGCAGTAGTGGAGTAGATTTAAGCCACCATCCTATCTCCCTAAGCAGTAGTGGAGTAGGCTAAAGAATACAGATCTTATCTCCCTAAGCAGTAGTGGAGCAGATCGAAGACGGTGAATCATATCTCCCTAAGCAGTAGTGGAGCAGATTTAGGCCATCATCCTATCTCCCTAAGTAGTAGTGGAGTAGATCGAAGACGACAAATCTTATCTCCCTAAGCAGTAGTGGAGCAGATTTAAGCCACCATCCTATCTCCCTAAACAATAGTGGAGTAGGCTAAAGATTACAGATCTTATCTCCCTAAGTAGTAGTGGAGTAGATCGAAGACAGCGAATCTTATTTCCCTAAGCAGTACTTGAGCAGATTTAAGCCACCATTCTATCTCCCTACGCAGTAGTGGAGCAGGTTAAAACCACAATTCATATCTCCTTGAAGTTTCAGCGGAGTAGATCGAAGCTACAAATCTCTTCTCCCTAAAATGGCATTGGAACGGCTCGAAGCCATAATTCGTATCTCCTTGAAGTTCCAGCAGAGTAGATCGAAGCTACAAATCTCTTCTCCCTGAAATGGCATTAGGGCGACTCGAAGCTACAATTCGTATCTCCTTAAAGTTCCAGCGGAGTAGATTGAAGCTACAAATCTCTTCTCCCTGAAATTGCATTGGAGCGACTCAAAGCCACAATTCGTATCTCCTTGAAGTTCCAGCAGAGTAGATCGAAGCTACAAATCTCTTCTCCCTGAAATGGCATTGGAACGGCTCAAAACCATAATTTTTATCTACTTGAAGTTCTAGCGGAGTAGATCGAAGCTAAAAATCTCTTCTCCCTGAAATTACAATGGAACAGATTGAAGCTATAAATTATAGATCTTATCTCTCTGAAGTTACAGTAGAGCAGATTAAAACAAACCTTATCTACCTGAAGTTGTAGTGGAGCAAATTGAAGTTACGAGTTTTATCTCCCTGAAGTTGCAGTGGAGCAAACTGAAGATAGGAATCTTATCTCTCTAAAGTTGCAGTAGAGCAGATTAAAGCTATATATCCTATACGTCTGAAGTTGCAGTAGGTCAGATCAAACCTACCATGGTGAATCTCATCTCCCTGAAGTTGTAGTGGAGTAGATTGAAGCCACAAACCTTATCCCTCTGAAGTTGCAGTGGGGCAAGTTGAAGTTACAAGTCTTGTCTCCCTGAAGTTACAGTGGAGCAGACTGAAGATAGAAGATCTTATCTCCTTGAAGTTGCAATGGAGCAGATCAAGCTGCAATTGCAGAAGAACAGATTAAAGCCACAAACCTGATCTCTCTGAAGTTGTAGTGGAACAGGTTAGAGCTACAAGTAGTCGTAGTGGAGTGGATCGAAGCAACAAGATCCAGTGGACTGGAATGAGGCTACCTAAAAAAGAAGGGCACTAAAGAAGTCAAGACTCAGCGAGACCGGGCAAAATTGGTCTTTCTTAAAAGTCTTTGCTCTGTTCTCGTTACACGACAATGAGCAAAGAGGGGCAGCTGTGAAACCCAAATTTTTCCCGGGCCCAGTTAAAGAATAAACCAAAAATAATAAATAAGTCCATTAAATGTCCATTTACAAAACCAAATCAGCCAAAATTTTAAAACCCAATTACAAGACCAATAACCTAAACCCTAATAGCCCAATTAACCCAAAACATATCAGCTAAACAAAAACTCTAAGTGCCTTACAACGCCGCACCCTTTGGCCACCCCGTATGCCTCCGTGGTATGCACGATATCCGATGTCTGCCCCCTCTCACACCAAAACGGTAAAAAGTTGAAACATTCGCCTTTGACCGATCGATCCTGCAAAAAAGGACAAAAAAGGAAAGCCAAAACGAGACGCACCAACAGAGAACCAAAACAAAATGCAAACAGTAGAAAAGACAATATTTTTCTAATATTGTAATCGGCTATAAAGCTGAAAAGAAACCAATGTAAAAATAGGGGATTCAGTATAAAAAAAACAGATTCAAAAAAGGTGATTTTCCTGTTTCGATTCTTATTTTTGTCCTTTTAGAAACAAAATATTAAAATAAAAAAATGGTTTACCTCTCTTCTCGTTCTTGCGCCATCGTCGAAGGCGTTTCTTGAACCCGAAAGCCACCGAATCCATTAGGGTTTCATCTGAGCTTCGGCCAAAAAGGGACGCGAAGGGTGTGCCATGAAGGGAAGAAAAACCGACGTTTCAAGGCACTCGCCTTTTGATCCATGTTCTGGAAATCAAAAAAAGGGGAAAAGAAATGAAATAGGCTGAAACACCTAATTTTACGTGCCTCCAACTGCCGTCTGTGGCGGGGCTAGGGTGGACCACGGCAGGGCTAAGACAGAAAGCCATGGCCGGCGCTTGATCCCATTTCAGAGGAAAAGGGATTCCCCAGAATTTTTTTTATATACCTAACAAAGTGATTTTTTAGAAAAAAAAACTTACTTTTATAACCCCTATGAAATGATGCCGTTTGGTGCTGATTTCAGTAGCTCCAAAACGGCGTTGTTTAAGCCATGGACCCGAAGACCCGACCCAAGACAGCCTAGGATCCGCGTGTTTTTGGACCAAGGGTCTATTTGCGCCCTTGGTCCTTCCACTTTTGAGGTTATTTTAATCTGGTTCTTTCCTTTTTTAATTTCGCCACATTTTATTTGCTTTATTTCAATTTAATCCTCGAACCTTTTCATAGGTAAACGCCTGAAACGGTGTCGTTTGGGAACTAGGAATATTTCCCCATATGGTCCTTGTCCCTTCGTGCGTGTTGCATTTTAGCCTTATATTTTCGTTCTATCTCGATTTGTCCCTAAATTTCCATTTAAACTTCAATTTAATCCTTTTCGCATTTATTCTACTATAATTTTAGCTCAAAACTTTCCTTCTTCCAATTCAACCCCTAGTCTATTTAATTTCAACTTTTTAATTTTTTCATGTATTAATTAATTAATTAATTAATTTTTTTCAATTTGTGATCAAACCGCTTATCGGTATTTATGTTTTATTTACATATTTTCATTTATTATTTATTCGTTTCATTTTATATTTTTTATTTACATACATTTTATATTCTTTTATTTTGTTTTATCTTTTACTATTGTTATCATTGTAATTTATTCATTTACTTATTTATTACTTTGTTATAAATCAAGAGTATTATTATTATTATTATTATTATTATTATTATTATTATTATTTTACTTGTTTATATATCTATTTAATATCCTCTATATTCATATGTTTATTTTAAAATGTAGATTATTTGTATTTCTTTACTACATATATTGTTCTTATTATTATTCATTGTCATCATTATTTATGTACTTTATTATAAATTGTACTCCTAATTTCATTCATATCTTAATTTGGTCTTTGTATCCTTGATATTCCTTAATTATTTTCTTTAATATTTATTTATTGTATTTATTTATTTATCCCTTTGCTCACACATTTTATTATTACTACTATTATTTTTACATAAAAAATCTAAACTTGACAATATATATCTACTTTACTTACTCATTCATTTGTTATTCCATGTATTTTAATCACTTTTATGCTATGATAGCTTGTTTTATATTATGAATTTCTGTTTTATGGCTTTACTTATGCATTGAGACTAGTCCACTAATTTTGTATTCATCTTTCAAATTGCATAATTGTTATTGTAATATTTTATCGCATGTTGTATATCACTTCGAATATTGCATTAATTTTCACTAAAATTCATAAAAAAAGATTCTTTAATAAAGGCAATGTTTCGCGTTTTGGAACATTGAGGAATTGTGCCCTAACTTACGGAGTTTCGGTTTTCTCGTTGATCCTAAATGGCCAAACATCCTTTCGAGTTTTAAAATACATTGAATTCCAATGAAAATTAAAGACAAACTTGCGCTCGGGAATTCATGGTATCGTGTCCTAACTTACGGGATGTGATACTCCGATATCTCGAGACAAGGAAATCTTTAGCAACCATTTTGATCTAATTCAAGCATTTTTAAAATCGACGTTAATAAAAAAGGATCGTATTTTAAATTCATTCCCGATTTTCAACTTTCGACATTAAGACACTAACTAGTCAATTCGGTACCAATTTTGGGTGTGACGAGGGTGCTAATCCTTCTTCGCACGTAACCGACTCCCGAACCAGTTCTCTCGAGTTTCGTAGACCAAAAACACCGTTTTAATGAAATAAAACATTTTATTAAAGGAAAGGTGATCCGATCACACCTAAGAAAGATCGGTGGCGACTCCCGTTTTAATCTTCGCTTTCAAACAAAGTCGATTCCCGTTTTCAAAAAAAAAAATGGTTTCGACAATGTTAATTGTATATATGATTTTGTAGTTTATAACATTGCACCTAAATGAGCTTTTAAAAAGTTAAAAGTTAGAATTTTTTGCTTAAAAAATTGATTTAAAAAGCAATGTTAAATAAAGTTTTGATCTATTATGATAATTTGGCTGATGAAAAAAAATAGGAAAATAGAAAATCGAATATGAGCAATAAAACATGAAAATAAATTCCTCTTTTATCAGGTAGAATCTAAACTGTTGTTTTTCTTTAGCTAAATGGTCTTAGAAGTCCTTGAAATTTTTTTAAAGAAAATCAATTAAGTTTTTATAGTTTTTTTTGCAGTCAATTGAGTTATTAAAGATTAAAATTACAATTAATTAAGTTCTTTGATCATTAAAAATAACAATATGCCTTCACAAAGTAAAGACATCTATTTTTTCTAGGTGCTTTCACCACATAGCATGCCAAGATTGTGTTATGGCATAGAATGGATTGTAAAAGTACCTGCTATGACATCGAATGCGTCACAATCCTTTCGACGTCTAGTCGCATAAACTAATGCCAGTTGTCTAGCCTTAGTCTTGGTTGTATTCTGACTTGGTGTTTTTTGACCACGACCCATAGTACCTGTTGCACCTATTATGACTCCAGAACTCCCATTCCTACCTTGCTCACAACCATTATGAGGTAACTGCGCAAAACCCTAACTTTGAGTCACAGCTTGCATCTGACCAACTGGACGTGGGCAAGCCTTCACTCTGTGCTCTATAGATCCACATCTCAGACATACACCCATCTTCTTCCAACACTCACCTAGATGATGTTTATCACAGAACCTACAAATCGGGATCCTCCCTAATCCTGGTGTACCTCCAACATTACCCCTTATAATATTCTACTGTGGTCTACCCTCCTTGGCTCACTTCAAAGGTCATGAAAATGAGCCATTAGGATCTGAATCACTATTTGTAACCCTTCAAATTGGGCCTAGACATTACAGCCCAATCCAAGCAATTACATGGGCCATAGAAATGGCGAAAACCTTGAGTTGAAAAAAAATAGATCTAATCTTTGAAAACACGCTTTAATATTCCCTTTTTATACGTTGTAGTAAAAACATTACTTCGAAGGAAGACTTATCATTGTAAAACATTGTTTTGATCATAAAAAAATATTTGATTAATTGAGTTTGCAAAAATCGGATTTTATTAAGAAAACCATTAAAATGTTTAATCCATATAAAAAATTCCATGCAAAAACCTTAAATGTTCATTATTTTAAAAACAAAATATCTCATGCCACAGTTTAATAAATTTCCACAAAATAAAATCCAAAATATAATCATAAAGCCCATAAAAGTTCCAAATCATCTTAAAAATCCATAACCAAGAAACCATTATTCTGAGAGCCTCTACGATGACCTATTCTGAGTCCTAGTTACGAGGATTACCTGAGACACATGAGTAATAAGGGTGAGCTTTAAAAGGCTCAATGTGAGATCGACACAAAATATATACACATGCAATATGGCATACATTTCAACACATCAAATAACACATCCAAAACAATATATATATATATATATACAATTTTCACAAAAATCAATATTACATATAAAAGAACATATTGAGGCATGTTTTTGAAACAATATACATTTTGAAGAATTTCCTACCCATCTCTGCTACATACCAATATCGAGTTCCCTAGAACTTGACTGTCTAAAAACACCATTGGTGGACAAGCCACCACATAAATGTCAAAAATGACGACATAACACATTGTGCACAAGCCACCACATAATTGGTGATAATAACTATAGAATTGCAAATAAACTACCACATATCTTCCTTTCACATATTTCACCCCATGCATATAGTATGACCATTTTCTCATTTTAATCAATTCACGTTAACATGTTGTAAAAATGATTTACACATAGGATCACATATCACATAGTCATATTCATATTTTCATATTTGCATAACGGAATCATAAGGATAACAAAAAAACCATACGTCATATGTTATGAGAATAAGATCTACACATATATCAATATCACATAGATGAAATTTGCACAAACATCACATCACATAATATACTTTTCAAGAACAATGGATAGAGTCACTTACTTAGGTTTATCATCGAAGGGGTTTTCAATGAGTATTTAGCATACCTCACATAAACAGTTATGAACATGCTAATATAATAAAATAAACACTCATCATGTGACATAAGTTAAAGACCTCACACCTT
Organism: Gossypium arboreum; assembly: GCF_025698485.1. NCBI lineage: Eukaryota > Viridiplantae > Streptophyta > Magnoliopsida > Malvales > Malvaceae > Gossypium > Gossypium arboreum. Next base: position 65,634,097 of record NC_069075.1, on the reverse strand, counting down.
ATTGTAGATCTAAATCGTACGCTCCCTTTGTAGAGGTCTCGTGTAATGCCCCAAATTTCTTATTTTTGTTATTGTAAATTTTGACACAAACCTCTATCTGCTTCAGTGGTTAAGTGTTCTGGGTGTGTGTGAGAGGTCCCAAGTTCAACCATGTCTTTGGTAAATTTTGAAATTTTTTCTAAGTTAAGTCTCACTCTTGTTTAGTAGGCTTTTATTTAATTGTTTGTAAAACCATATCAGAATAGGCCAGCTGGTCTAGTGGTTAAGTGGAGTGTTGGTGTGTTGGAGGTCTTGTGTTCGATTCTTTGCGATGGCAAGGAGTAGTATTTTTGCTTAAAGTTCAGCTATAGTTGTGCTGAACTGGGATTCTAAGTGGTGGATGTGTAGGGGGAGTTGAGGGAGAAAATTAATGGATTAAGATAGGGTAGGTAGTGGGATTTGAGTAAAATAGTTTCCTAAGAGTTCTCTCTATAAAAAAAAAAACTGATCATCTTCTCCTCCACTTTTTCTTTTTCATTTTTTTCTTTCTTTTCTTCTCTGTTCTTTGCCGAATTTTTGGTTCTTCGTCCTCCATCTCTATTCAATTTTTCCTTTAGTCTCCATTCTGATTAGCGATTTAAGGCACATGTTCTCTCTTCCACTCTTTTTTTTGCTGTCGCTCCTTTTATTTTTTTCTGTCGATTTCCTTGTTTGATTCCCCTTCTACTTCTAAATTTTCTGTGGCTCATTAATTCAGCTTTTGTAAGATATCGATAAGTTTTGGTTCTTGCTAGTTTTAACATTTCTAGTTACTTTCTAAGAGGGTTCATTTTTGGTGTTTAGGAGTTAATCAAGGGATTAAAAATCGTTCCCAATCGACTAGTTGAGTGTGTGGATTCCTCGTTTTGATCGAAGGTAAAGGTTTCGATAGTTATGGATGAACGTCTAGTTACAATACTGTTTTAAGTCTCGATTATGTTACTGAAATTGGGGCTTTGATTTGTCGATTTTAGGTACTGGAGTGCTCGTGAGTGATTAGGCATAAAAAACAATACAGGTCTGTACTCGATTGCACAAAAAATGGGGTTTCAGTAAAAGTCAAAAACCTAACTGTCGATGCCACCCAAATGTGAGGTTGCCTGTGTGGTAGGCCGTGTGCCCTAACACGGTCATGTGATCAACGAGGCCAAGCTGTCACGGCCAAGGAAAATTTGGGTCGTGTGGGCCACACGGGCGTGTGAGCTCATTTTTACTGAAATGACTATTAAGGTTGCACGGGTTGCCCAAGTCGACTGTGAACCTTCCGTAGGGTCAGTAAGCACTACTTAGACCCTTAACTGTGTGATATTGATTGTGTGAATTATGTACTGAGCATGTTATATACAAGCATGTATACTGAACTGAAAGTGTTTCTAACAAACTTGTGATAGCATGACATTTCATTGTATATTGCATTGCATTGGGTTGGGTTGATATTATTTAGAGGAAGTGTACTGAAAGGATTTTAAGCCTAATATACAAGTAGCTTAGCTGCAAATTGTTGTTTTGTGCTGCATTCGGTACTATTTGGAGTGTAAGGATGGGTAGGTTGATTTAATCCCTACAAGAGTGTAGGGTTGGACGGAGATGGTGTGTAACATCCCAAAATAGGGCCTAAACAGAATAGTGGCTGCAAAACCACGAATTCAAGATAGAAAAGTTTATTCCGATTAATTTTTATAATTTACCTAGTGATTAGATGCATGTGTTAGAGTATCGATGGAAAATTTTATATATAGCATGCCTAATTTGCCTACTAGGTCTTAATTGCAAAAGTTGATAAATATGAGTTTTAGATGCTAAAGGATTAAATTGAAGAGTATAATTGAAGTAGAGGTCCTTAAATGGTAATTAGACCATGAAGTTTTCATGGACAAAAATGGACATACATAGATAAAAATAACTAAAGTTTTAATGAAGGGTATTTTAGTCATTTGGTAATTAAAAGATTAAAAAAGGGAAAAAGATGGCAAAATGTGCCCATCTTCTTCATTAGGCCGAAGTTTCAAGGGTTCTTCTTAGCTAGGGTTTTTTCAAGATTCCAAGCTTCATAGTAAGTGATTCTAAGCCCCGTTTTCAATGTTCTTTATGTTTTTGAAGTCCCGGTAACTTGATTTAGCTTATTCTAGCAATAATTTAACCTAAGGTTCATATTTGGAAAAATAACCATAGGTGAAATGTGTTTATTTTGATGTTTTATGGTAAAATATGAAGCTTGAAATTATGTTAAACGACTTGAGCTAAGCGATTTTAAGCAAAAATGAGTAAAACAACATAGTCGTTAAAAATACCTAATGGTCATAAGTACATGTTAGAGTGGGAATTTGATGTTGCTGTAGGTAAATAAATGGTCATCATGTCATAAAACATAAGAATTAGGGATAAAGTTTCATTTCCTAGCCTTGGGGAAAAAGTGTAAATATGCAAAAGATTAGGGGCAAAATCATAATTTTGCCAAAGTTAGAGTTAAGGACTGTTTTGATAAATGTGAATATTAAATCAGTTAAATTTTCTATTATAGATCAAGAAGAACAAAATTTGGGGTTAGACCGAGGAAAGAAAAAGGTTGAGGACTAAATCAAAATATTTGATCGTATTTTGTATCGGGATAAGTTTGCTGTAAATAAATGCAATATTTTATTATTTATAAGTAATGATGTTATTTTTCAGTATTTATATATTTATTTTATAAATTTATTTCTTGATGATTCAAGCAAGAATTGACGGAGAAATGATACTTAAAAGTCCTGGTTGAACCTTAAGAATGTGTAGGATACAAATGTCGTGACATTAGGGTTTAAGGATACCAAGTAAGACCATGCCAAGGCATGACATTGGTAAGTTCTACAAGGCAAGGAAATCATGTAAGACCATGTTAAGACATGGCATTGATAAACTACTATAAGGCAAAGATCCCATGTAAGACCATGCCAAGGCATGACAATGGTGAGTTCATAAGGCAAGGATACCATGTAAGACCATGTCAAGACATGGAAATGGTAAGTTTAAAAAGGAAAAGTACCCGTGTATCCTTAGTATTCCAAATGGTTCAATGGAAAATTCAAAGAGTGTGCCAAAGGGAAGGTAAGATAAGTCCATGTTTGAAAGGTTCATGTTATCTCGATAATTCATTTAGAATGTTGTTATTTATTTACATACAAACTTACTAAGCTTTATGCTTACTCCCTTTCTTTTCTCCCTTTTCTATAGCATCGCAAAACCAATTCGAAAAATTGTAAGGATGTCAGAGATCGTCTCACACTATCAATGAGTTATCTTGGTATTTTGTGACTAGAAATACTTTAAGTTATGGCATGTATAGGGACTTGGCTATTTTGTGTGTATGTCCTTATGATATGATTAAAAAATTACATGTGAATACTTGGTAATAATTAGCTTATGATATAGCTAAATAAGAACATGTTTTGGTATTATGTATGCCTAAATGAGGTTTGATGCAAAAAAACTATAAAAGAGTAAGAGTTGGCCATGGAACAGTTAGGAAACAGCAGCAGTGATGTGGATTTAAAAAATAACTAAAAATTGTATAAATGGATTTAAATGGCGAATGAGATATATAATTAAAGCTTATTGAGTCTGTTTTCATAAGAAAGAAACAGATCAAGAAAAGGAAGTCTATATTCTAGGATATTTAAATTTCTGTAAGACTGGTTCAGAGTGACTTCGTGATCCCCTGTTCCAAATTTTGAAAATCACTAGAAATTGTAAAAAAAATAATTATAAGTAAAAGTTTATATTTATAGATTTCTTAGTGAGTATATTTTTATTAGAAACAAACAGAAACATTATCCGATTTCTGTATAATGAAATAATCAATTTTTAGTGAAGAGAGGTCAGGTCAGCTGAACTGTGAAATAGGGGAACATTTAATGAATAAAATGTACTAATTGACCAGACCAAAAATTCTGGAAAAATTATGGTAAGAAGATCTATGAGTCTAGTTTCAGGAAAAATTTACATATTTAAATTTTGAGTTTCGTAACTTGAGTTATAATTAATTTAGTGATTGTTATGCAGATGGATAGTTTTATTATGAATAGTGAAATAAATTGTTTTGATTTGTGTAAGTAATCGAAAAATTTTTAATGTTCCCGGTTTGGTCCCGAACTGTTCCAATTACATGTTTTAGGGTCTCGAGGGCCCTTTTTAGGGATTTATTGGATGAATGTGAGTGAATTAATATTTTTTAAAAAGTAATTTTTTTATGCCCCGAACAGGTAAGATAAGTCTGGTAACGCCTTGTACTCGACTCGGTCTCAGGTAAGGGGTATTACAGTGTGTAGGGGCTGGTTGGGTAGGACTTTGTTACTGAAAACTACATGACGACATCGACATCGAGATGGGCTAAGGCCAAATCATATCGATCTTGAAAAGGGCTTAGGCCCAAGACTGTTTGACTGTGCACTGTGATTACTGATTGTTTGTTGTTTTCTGCGGGATTACACACCGAGTTTACGAAACTCACCCCTTTTTGATTAATGTGACCAAATACTCTAGTTAGTATATACTGAAAACTGTAGTTAAACCAAAACTATAGTAAACTACTAGAGATGTGACAAATGAAAACAAACTCTGGCACTGCTTTACATAAAATATTTGTTAATAAACACTGGAACTGTAACTGATTCATAAAAATTTTAATACAGATAAATTTGATTAGATATGAGTACACGAGGTATCTGTGGATGGGGTTGTAACACCCCTAGCCCGAGTCCGATCTCTGGTTTAGGCTAAGAGGTATTACCGAGCTAAACATTTAATTTCTCATTCACATTAATTAACATAAACAGAGATCGAGCTGCATACATACTGATCTTTGAGTTATATATATATGCCATTTTCATATGGCCAAAATATTTACAATTACAAAACATATTTTTCCAACAGTCTAACCTATACATGCCATATCGAGACCAAAATATAACTGTACCAAAAAATCGACAAGATGATGAATCACGACGATCCCGTCGGTGGCCAAAATCAACAATCTATAAAATGAAAAATAAGAAACGAGTAAGCTTTGAAGCTTAGTAAGTTTTAAGCATTTCATACCATTAAAGCTTGTCATTTAAATCGAAAATTGAGTATCACAAAATTCGTATGCTAATTGTAATTCACTTGGCTGAATATACACAAGTACACTAGTTATAAAACCTATTGGTCGAATATATATATATGAATAAACAAGAAATTTCCAGCACATATTTCACTATACTATATGGCTTAAGCAATTACTTTAAGTCACATACTTTCATATGATGACATACCTTGACCGAATAGGTCATTGTCTTATTCTTAAATACCGAATTCATCCACACATATATATATATCGTTCTTTGATACTAATAATTTACTTTGCAATCAATTCACATATGAGTACATAATACGTACCTTAACATGTAAAATATATATATTACTTACTCGATAATGGATACCACGAATATTCAATGTCGTAATCTTACTTAACTTACTGGCATCGGTCTTGTCAAGTCTTAGAACTCGAAACACGTTTCTAACATGAGCCTACAGGTCTTTAACCCGGATTCCATTCCAGCACGAAGCCTGCGGGTCTTTAAACCCGAATACAATTCCAGCATATAGCCTGCGGGTCTTTAAACTCGGATTCCATTCCAGAACAAAGCCTGCGGGTCTTTAAACTCGGATACAATTCCAGCATATAGCCTGCGGGTCTTTAAACTCGGATACCATTCTAGCACCAAGCCTGCGGGTCTTTAAACCCGGATACAATTCCAGCATATAGCCTGCGGGTGTTTAAACCCGGATACCATTCCAATACTCATATTATTCAAAATCATACCCTAAAAATAAGAATCATGAACAATGCCGAATCCTTAGATGTTTAAACATCTAATTTACTCAATTCAAAACACCTAAACGGCATTTGTTCAAGACATTAAGCAACTCCATGATCAGCTATTACACATATGAGCATTAACAATTCATACTTTTAACAAGATCAACTTCTTTCATCAACAAATTATTCATTAAAACTTAAAGGCAATAATCAAATTCCTTCTTTATCAACCATAACCGAATGTTCAATTCATCCATCAAAATTCAAAATTTTGGCATGGGCTAAGTAAGAAACATGATGATTAGCCTAAAACAAGCTAGAATTTCAAAAAATCTAACACAATTTACTAACCTTCTTTATGATTCAAATGGACGAATGTCTTACTCCTCTTTTTCTTTCTTTAGATTCGGCTAAGAAGAACAAAGATGAGACTTTGTTTTCTTCACCATTCTTTCTATTATTATTTTATTTTATTCATCTATATTATAAAGTATAAAGCCATTTAACTAATAATTAATACATATATTTAATATAAAAGCATCATCATGGCCGGCCACTATAAACAAAAATGGATATTTGACATGCAAGTCCAACCTTTTTATAACATGCATTAATAGACCACTTTTAAATTTACCTATCACATTTCACAATTATCTCAAATAAGTCCTATTTAATAAATTTCACATACAAATGACAAAATTAAAGCATGAAACTTTCACACATGCATGTACACATACAATAAGCATAGAATATAACGGTTAATTATTTTAATGACTCGGTTTTGTGGTCCCGAAACCACTTTTCGACTAGGGTCAAATTAGGGCTGTCACAAATCTCCCCCACATAAGGAATTTTCGTCCCCGAAAATCTTACCAGTGAATAAGTTAGGATATCGATCTTTCATAGAGTCTTCAAGTTCCCATGTAGCTTCTTCAACCCCATGTTTAAGCCACAGTACCTTCACTAATGAGATTTTCTTATTTCGTAGTTCTTTTACTTCACGAGCCAAAATACGAACTGGTTCTTCTTTGTAACTCAAATCAGGTTGAATCTCCACCTCTGATAGATTAATTATGTGCGATGGATCGGATCTATAATGTCAAAGCATTGAGACATGAAAAATGTTGTGAATCTTTTCAAGTTCAGGGGGTAAAATCAATCTGTATGCGACTGGCCCAACTCGTTCGGATATTTCGTACGGCCCGATGAACCTCGGACTCAATTTACCTTTACGACCAAATCTAAGCACCTTTTTCCAAGGTGAAACTTTAAGAAACACTTTGTCTCTAACCTGATATTCAATGTCTTTTCGTTTTAAATTCGCATACGACTTCTGACGATCTGAAGCTGCTTTCAGTCTTTCACGGATCACTTTTATGTTCTGCTCAGCATCTTTAATCAAATCAACCCCGAAGATTTTACTTTCACTAAGCTCGGTCTAAAACAACAGTTTACGGCATTTACGACCATACAAAGCCTCGTAAGGTGTCATTTTAATGCTTGATTGAAAACTATTGTTGTAAGCGGATTCAATCAAAGGCAAATACCGTTCCCATGAACCACTAAACTCAAGGATGCAACATCTCAACATATCCTCGAGTATCTGAATTATCCGCTCGGATTGACCATCAGTCTGGGGATGAAAAGTGGTGCTAAAATGCAACTTGGTACCCAATGCTTCTTGCAATTTCTTCCAAAATCGCGATGTGAATCTCGGATCTCTATCCGACCCAATAGAAATAAGTACCCCGTGTAACCTTACAATCTGAGAAACATACAATTCAGCTAGCTTGTCAAGTGAATAATCTGTACGTACGGGAATAAAATGAGTCAACTTTGTAAATCTATCAATAATAACCCAGACCGCATCTTTCTTGCTTGACGACAATGGCAACCTGGATACAAAATCCATCGCGACTTGATCCTATTTCCATTCGGGTATCATGATCGGCTGAAGTAATCTTGAAGGCACTTGATGTTCCGCTTTCACTTGTTGACATATCAAACACTTCGAAACAAAGTCAGAAATGTCTCGTTTCATACCAGACCACCAAAACTGACATTTCTGATCGTTGTACATTTTCGTACTACCCGAGTGGACTGACATTCGGCTACTATGAGCCTCGCTCAAAATCATCGAAATAAGTTCTGAATTTCTTGGAACACACAATCCACTTCTGAACCTTAAACAATTGTTGTCGTCAATTTGAAACTCTGATTCCACATTGGAAACACATTCAGCTAGTTTAGCAACTAATTCATCGTCGACTTTCTGAGATTCATATATTTGATGAATCAATAATGGTTTGGCTTTCAATTCTGCTACTAACATATTATCGGATGAAACGGACAGGTGTACATTCATTGCTCGTAAAGTAAACAGTGACTTACGACTTAAAGCATCGACAACCACGTTAGCCTTTCCCGGGTGATAGTCAATGACAAGCTCGTAATCTTTTAACAACTCAAGCCAACGCATTTGTTACAGATTCAAATCTCTTTGAGTCATCAAATATTTGAGGCTTTTGTGATCCGAATATACATGACACCTCTCTCCAAACAAGTAGTGTCGCCATATTTTCAAAGCGAATACGATGGCAGCTAATTCGAGATCATGGGTCAGATAGTTTTTCTCATGCGGCTTCAATTGCCTCGACGCGGCTTCAATTGCCTCGACGCGTAAGCTACAACTCGACCTTCTTGCATCAATACACAACCCAGCCCAAGTAAAGATGCATCACTGTAAATGACAAACTCTTTACCGGATTCGGGCTGCACTAACACTTGAGCTTCAGTCAAATAAGTTTTCAATTGATCGAAACTTTTCTGACATTTTTCTGACCATTCAAACTTAACATCTTTCTGAAGTAGTTTCGTCATTGGTGTGGCTATCATCGAAAAACCCTTTACAAACCGTCTGTAGTAACCGGCTAGTCCCAAAAAGCTCTGAACTCCAGTAACATTTCTCGGAGGCTTCCAATCGAGTGTGGCTGAAATTTTACTCGGATCAGCTCGAATACCCGATGTAGATACCACATGTCCCAAAAAGCTAACTTCTCTCAACCAGAACTCACATTTACTGAACTTAGCATATAACTGCTTATCCCGTAAAATCTGCAACACTAATCTCAGGTGTTCGGCATGTTCAGTTTGATCTCGCGAATAGACCAAAATGTCGTCGATAAACACAACTACAAACCGGTCCAAACACTATCTGAAGATCCGATTCATCAAGTCCATAAATACTGCAGGGGCATTAGTGAGCCCAAACAGCATCACTAAGAACTCGTAGTGACCGTATCTCGTTCTGAAATCAGTTTTAGGTATATCTGAATCTTGAACTCGCAACTAATAATAACATGATCTCAAGTGTATCTTTGAAAACACCGAGGCCCCTTTCAGCTGATCAAACAAATCGTCGATACGCGGTAATGGATATTTATTCCTTATTGTTACCTTATTTAATTGACGATAGTCAATGCACATTCTCATAGTTTCATCTTTCTTTTTCACAAATAATACTGGTGCACCCCAAGGTGAGAAACTCGGTCGAGCAAAACCTCTATCTGTTAACTCTTGCAACTGATTTTTCAATTCCTTCAATTCCGTTGGTGCCATACGATACGTAGCTATCAAAATTGGTGTGGTACCAGGTACAAGTTCGATGCCAAATTCTACCTCTCGAACGGGTGGTAATCCCGGTAACTCTTCAGGTAAAACATCTGAATACTCACAAACCACTAGCACTGATTCAAGTTTCTTTTCTGACTCTTTACTATCAAGTACGTATGCAAGATATGCTTCACACCTCATTCTCACATATTTCTGGGCCAACATCGAGAATATTATTACTGGCAATCCATTCAAATCAGTAGACTTAACTCGGATTATCTCATTATTTGCACATCTCAAATCAATGGTCTTTCTTTTGCAATTCACAACTGCATCATGTACGGTCAACCAATCCATACTGAGAATAACATTAAATTCATCAAATGGTAATAGCATCAAATCGGCCAAAAAATAGGAACTTCAGATTATTAGGGGGCATTGCTTACACACTTTGTCGACAAGTACATATCGACCCAAGGGATTCGACACTCGAATTACGAACTCAGTAGACTCAACAGGTAAAGTCTTACTGGATGCTAAAGTATCACATACATATGAATTAGTAGAACCAGGGTCAATCAATGCAATCACATTAGTATCAAAGAGAGTGAAAGTACCGGTAATCACATCTGGCGAAGAAGCAACCTTGCGTGCACGTATAGCATAAGCTCTAGCAGGAGCACGAGCCTCAGATCTAGTTGTAGCATCTCTAGACCCTCTCTGACCGCCACTAGCATTTCCCATATTTCTAGAGGGTCTACCTCGAGCTGTAGTAGTACCCGATTTCCCACTCTGATTCACATTCTGTTCAGACAGTCTCGGGCAATCCTTGATAAAGTGGTCGACTGATCCACACTTATAACAGGAGCGGTCATGAAATCTACAACTTCCTAAATGCCATTTCCTACAATACTTACACTCGGTCCTATCCGACAATCGTTTCCAACACTGGCAATTGAAGTGACTCACGTACTTACAGAGGGTTGATCACGGTCTCGTCTGGAAAAGCCTGAAGTGTCTTTAGATCAGCCTGAATCATCTCTAAATTTCTTCGATGACTGCTGAAAGGGCTTTCCCGAAGATCTCTCACGGAACTCTCTTGCTCCCACTTCAGCTTTTCTTTTCTCTTTACTGAGCTCTTCGGCTTTGCAAGCTTGTTCGACAAGTATTACAAATTCTCTGATTTCAAGAATGCCAACATACAGTTTTATATCTTCGTTCAATCCATCTTCAAAACATTTACACATTATAGCTTCTGAAGAAACACATTCTCGGGCATACCGGCTAAGCCTCACAAATTTTTGTTCATAATCAGTAACCGACATGGAACCTTGTTTAAGTTCAAGAAATTCTTTCCGTTTCTGATCAATGAATCTCTGGCTGATATACTTTTTCGAAACTCGGTTTGGAAGAACTACCAAGTCACTCGCTCTCTAGGCACAACAGAAATCAACGTATTCCACCAGTAGTAGGCAGTATCACGTAGCAAAGATATAGCACATTTTAAGCATTCATCAGGTGTGCAGGACAGTTCATCAAACACTCGGATAGTATTGTCCAACCAAAATTTAGCTTGCTCAGCATCATCACTATCTGTAGCCTTAAACTTAGTAGCCCCGTGCTTTCAGATTCTATCAACCGGGGGCTTATTTAACCTCGTCTGATCAATTACTGAAGGTATCATAGGTGCAAGGGGTGTATTATTCGGGAGTGGGGGTTGTGGAACAGCTGTATTAGTTCGAATGTATTGGTTGAACCAATCATTCATTACACTATAAAAAGCCTATCTAGCCTCATCGTTCTGATTGCTTGCGATAGGGTGAGAGTCCATCGGCGCTGTCCCATGCGCGGGAGCAGGCGCTACACTCTCGACATCATCAGCTACCGCTTGATTGGGATCGAGATCCATTACTATACGAAAACACATTTTGAACTGTCAGAATTCATCATACTATCGTAACAATACTGTATGGCATGTATAGCTAGACTCAAACACTCTACGTTAGTCCTAGAATCAACTAAACCGTAGCTCTGATACCAATAAAATGTAACACCCCTAGCCCGAGTCCGATCGCCGGTTTAGGCTAAAAGGTATTACCAAGCTAAACATTTAATTTCTCATTCGCATTAATTAACATAAACAGAGATCGAGCTGCATACATACTGAACTTTGAGTTATATATTTATGCCATTTTCATATGGCCAAAATATTTACAATTACAAAACATTTTTTTCCAACAGTCTAACCTATACATGCCATATCGAGACCAAAATATAACTGTACCAACAAAATCGTTAGTATGATGAACTGCTGATGATCCCCGAGTCGGTGGCCAAAATCAACAATCTATAAAACAGAAAAATAAGAAACAGAGTAAACTTTCGAAGCTTAGTAAGTTTTAAACATTTCATACCATTAAAGCTTATCATTTAAATTAAAAATTGAGTATCACAAAATTCGTATTCTAATTGTAATTCACTTGGCCGAATATACACAAGTACACTAGTTATAAAACCTATTGGCCGAATATATATATGAATACACAAGAAATTTCCAGCACATATTTCACTATACTATATGACTTAAGCAATTACTTTAAGTCACATACTTTCATATGATGATATACCTTGACTGAATAGGTCGTTGTCTTATTCTTAAATGTCGAATTCATCCACACATATATATATATATCGTTCTTTGATACTAATAAGTTACTTTGCAATCAATTCACATATGAGTACATAATACGTACCTTAACATGTAAAATATATATATTACTTACTCGATAATGGATACCACGAATATTCAATGTCGTAATCTTACTTAACTTACTGGCATCGGTCCTGTCAAGTCCTAGAACTCGAAACACATTTCTAACACGAGCCTACGGGTCTTTAACCTGGATTCCATTCTAGCACGAAGCCTGCGGGTCTTTAAACCTGGATACAATTCTAGCATATAGCCTGCGGGTCTTTAAACCTGGATTCCATTCCAACACGAAGCCTGCGGGTCTTTAAACCAGAACACAATTCCAGCATATAGCCTGCGAGTCTTTAAACCCGGATACCATTCTAGCATGAAGCCTGCGGGTCTTTAAACTCGGATACAATTCCAGCATATAGCCTGCGGGTCTTTAAACCCGGATACCATTCCAATACTCATATTATTCAAAATCATACCCTAAAAATAAGAATCATGAACAATGCCGAATCCTTAGATGTTTAAACATCTAATTTACTCAATTCAAAACACCTAAACGGCATTTGTTCAAGACATTAAGCAACTCCATGTTCGGCTATTACACATATGAGCATTAACAATTCATACTTTTAACAAGATCAACTTCTTTCATCAACAAATTCTTCATCAAAACTTAAAGGCAATAATCAAATTCCTTCTTTATCAACCATAACCGAATGTTCAATTCATCCATCAAAATTCAAAATTTTGGCATGGGCTAAGTAAGAAACATGATGATTAACCTAAAACAAGCTAGAATTTCAAAAAATCTAACACAATTTACTAACCTTCCTTATGGTTCAAATGGCCGAATGTCTTGCTCCTCTTTTTCTTTCTTTAGATTCGGCTAAGAAGAACAAAGATGAGACTTTGTTTTCTTCACCATTCTTTCTATTATTATTTTATTTTATTCATCTATATTATAAAGTATAAAGCCATTTAACTAATAATTAATACATATATTTAACATAAACGCATCATCATGGCCGGCCACTATAAACAAAAATAGATATTTGACATGCAAGTCCAATCTTTTTATAACATGCATTAATAGACCACTTTTAAAATTACCTATCACATTTCACAATTATCTCACATAAGTCCTATTTAATAAATTTCACATACAAATGACAAAATTAAAGCATGAAACTTTCACACATGCATGTACACATACAATAAGCATAGAATATAACGGTTAATTATTTTTATGACTCAGTTTTGTGGTCCCGAAACCATTTTCTGACTAGGGTCAAATTAGGGCTGTCACAGGGGTACTAGAAGCCGTGGAAGAGGCCGTAGAGGGGCTCAAGCTGAGTCTTTGTCATCTGGTAGCATGCCTAATTTGGACATTAGTGAGACGCCAGTGTCACCGGTTACTGAGACTGGGTCTCAAGATCACATAGCTGGGGACGACGCATTGTTCCAGGCTATGCTAAGGATTTTGGAGAGGGTCGCTGGGCCCAACACTAGATTTAGGGGCCGAGGGTCAGTTACGAAATGACTCTGGTCCAATGGAGCTGAGCTCTTCAAGGGTGTTACTGGGGTCGCCCTTAATATGGTTGAATACTGGATTGATGCCACGAAGAGGATCATGGATGATCTAAATTGCACCCCCGAGCAGAAATTAAAGGGTACAATCTCACTGCTGCGGGATGAGGCTTATAAGTGGTGGTTGATTGTTAAGGAGGGCACTCAGCCCAAATATCTGACCTGAGAGTTCTTCAAGACTGCCTTCTAGGGGAAATATGTGGGGGCGAGCTACGTGGATGTCTGTAGGAGGGAGTTCCTGAACCTTACTCAAGGAAATCGATCTGTGACCGAGTATGAGGCAGAATTCCTGCGATTGAGCCGCTATGCGCGAGGTATGGTGGCAATTGAGTATGAGTGATGTGTCTGCTTCAAGGATGGCCTCAGGGATAATTTGAGAGTCTTGATAGCTCCACAGTGTGATTTTTCTTCACTGGTTGAGAATGCAAAGATCGCTAAGGAGGTTAAGCACATTGAGTGCCAAAACTGTGACATCAAGAGGTAGGAACAAGAGGGATTCGAAGCTCTCAAGTTCTGTATAGAGGTTTAAGAAAAAGGCCAAAGCTGATGGCCAGTTAGAGTTGGGCCCCCTGTTGCTGCTACTGGATAACAGCCATGTGATTGTGGTAGATGCCATCGGGGCAAGTGTTGGAGAAGGACTGGGGCGTGTTTGACGTGTGGATCATTGGGTCACCGTATCAGGGAGTGACCGCTGAGGGCTGATTAGATGCAAGCTCAGGGTACTGGTAATGTACAGCCATAGAGGGTAGCACAGCAGCCACCGAGAGGCCGTGGTCAGGCTAAGGGTGGTAATGGTATGGGCCGTGGACAGAGAGCACCGAGCAGAGGTGCTGGATAGACTGAGGTGAGGCAACTAGCTCTAGTATACGCTGCACGTCACTAAGAGGACAGAGATGATCCAGACATTATTATGGGTACGTTCCTTATTCATGATGAACCTTATACTGCATTGATAGATATGGGATCAACTCACTCCTATATAGCCTGTACTGAGTCTGTTGGGATTTTGGTTGAGAGCACTACGAGTGAGGTTACCATACTGAGTCCGTTGGAGTAATCTATAAGGGTTAACAAGTTGTTTAGAAAAGCCCCTTTAGAGGTTCAAGGGGCAATCTTTTTGGTTGACTTGATGGAGCTTCCATTTGGAGAGTTTGACTTAATTCTAGGGATGGACTGGTTCGTCAAACACCATGTCAACTTGGACTGTGCCACTAAGAGGGTCGTATAGAGGACTGAGGAGGATAATAAGGTAGTCTTGGTTGGAAAATGCCGAAATTATTTATCTAATGTGATTTCTACGCTGGTGGCGGAGAGGTTGGTTTGTAAACGATGTGAGGCATTTTTGGCCTACGTAAGTGTTTCTGATTTTGGGGACTCTACTGTTAAGGACATCAGAACGGTAAAGGATTTTCCGGACGTTTTTCCTGAAGAGCTTCTGGGGTTACCTCCGAATTGTGAAGTGGAGTTTGGGATAGAGCTCCTTCCTATTACAGCTCTGGTGTCCATCGCTCCCTACCGAATGACACCAAAAGAGCTTATGGAGCTTAAGGCTCAGATTCAAGAGTTATTGGATCGTGGGGTCATCCGCCCTAGTGTGTCTCTGTGGGGAGTACCGGTACTATTTGTGAAGAAGAAGGATGTGTAACATCCTGAAATAGGGCCTAGTCAGAATGGTGGTTTCGGGACCACAAATCTGACATCAAAATATTTACTTTATGATTATTATAAGGCCTAGAATATAAGCATATGCATGTGTTAAAGTTTCAAGAAGAAATTCTTTGAGTAAGGTGTTCAATTGGAAATTACGGACTAAATTGAATAAATTGCAAAACTTGATTTCTAGAAGCAATTTGTATGGAATTGCTTTGGGATATAAATTAGTAGGTCTTGGAGAGCAATTTTCCCAAATTCTAAGTTTTGGGACAAAAATGGGCTTGCATGGATGGAATTTTAAGGAAAAGGCTTAAGGGCATTTTGGTCATTTGGTATTTTAATGAAATAAAATGGGAAAAATGAACCAAAATCAGCCCATTCTCTTCCTTGTCCAACCGAAACTTCAAGGGTTTCCATGGGTAGGGTTTTCAAGCTTTCCAAGCTCAATAGTAAGTGCTCCCAAGCCCCGTTTTTCATGCTCTTTGTATTTTTGAAATCCCGATAGCTTGCTCTCTCCATTTCGACACATATTTCATTCTAGGGTTCATGTTTAAAAATTTACCCACGCATGAGTTGCTTGTATTTTGATGAATTATGGAGGAATATGAAAGATGAATGTGTATTAAACATCTTTTCCTAGTTGATTTTCATGAAAAACCCTTATAGGGACTATTTTGAAAAAGATGTAAATGTATGGTAGAAATGAGAAAATAATGGAAAATGTGGGCTGCCATTAGAAGGAGAAGTATTTAGCTAGGCTTGGGTAAGATAGAAAGTGCATGTGTTTCATTATAAGAGCCTAGGGACTAAATCGTAAAAATATGAAAGGTTAGGGGCAAAACGATCATTTGGACCAAGGGTAGTTATTAAACTTGAAATGTATAATTTAGTGTATTAATGAGTTAATTTTGTTGTTATAGACCCCAAGGAACAAATTTCGGAGGTCGATCGAGGTAAAAGCAAGGTTTCGGAATAACCGAAACACAACTTTGAAAAGAATACCAGGTAAGTTCGGATAACTTAAAGTAAACTCCTAACATGCCTAATTGTAGGATTTATGAGTGCATGATAAGTGCATTTATTGATGGCATGAAATTACATGAAATGCATCTTTGGAAATGATTTGTCGAAAAAAGTCTCGGTTGAGGTTAAAAAGGGAATTGATGGATAAACCATGATTTACAAGCAAATTGAGATTTTACATGTGTTGCAGAAAGGATTTAGCCTGGACGGGTAATCCGTGATCTCAAGTATAAAAAGGATCTAGCCCGAACGGGTGTTCCTTGAATGATAAAGCCTTCCGAAGAATATGTGTGCATTATGGATTTAGCCCGGACGGGTAATTCGATTAGGGTCTGAATTTAGCATGGACTGGTAATTCAGATCTGAGCTCATTAAGGGTTTGTCATTATAAGGGAATTAGCCTGGACTGGTAATCCCGACATCACCTTATGAGTTTATAATATGGGGGATTTAGCCTAGACTAGTAATCCTGCCATGAGATGTGAGGTTCGCGGGAGTGCATATATGTGAAATGATCATTGTAAGAATTGACGGATAATGGGTATTCCATCGAGATTTCCTAGAAAACCAACGGGATTAATATGATGTATGTCAATAAGATGATGAATGATGAGCTTATCTACATAAATTTACATTATTCTTTGTTATGTAACTAACTCATTGATTGAGTGCATGTGATAGGAAATCATTTCATAATTGATGATTTCATGATTAAAATATGGATGTATGCTAATTACTCGGTCAGTTTACTTTCTGGTTATTCGAGTTTACTAAGCATGTAAATGCTTACCCCACTTTTTTCCCTGTCTCACAGAGCTCGAGGACTTGAAAGGATTGGAATACGATTGGAGAGTCAACACACTATCAACTAGACAAGCTTTGGTATAAAGACTTTGTTTGTTTTGTTCAATGGCATGTATAGTATTTTTGAGTATTTTGTTATATGTGTCATTTGATTTGCCAATTGAAGGCATGTAAAAATATGTTTATCTCTTTGTTTATGGCCACGAAAATTGGCTTAATTGAAGTAGGCTATGACCTACGAGTTTATGCATGATTTTATTTACAAGTGATGGGTTGTTACCAATTGGTAATGAGTCACATGAACGAGCCAATTTCGGATGAATTAAAGTGACATGGGAACCCATAAACACTAAATGGTAAATAACCTATCATGTATGAAACCAATGACATGAGGTTTCCATGCATCTAGTTTAATCAAGATTATTTACAAGTGTATAATTGTGTTTTATTTTGAATTTGGTAACCATTAAACACAAGTAGTAGAAAAGGGGTGACTAAAGGCTTAGAAAATAGTCTATTAGAGTCCACATGGTTAGACACACGTGTGTGTGTCTAGGCCAAGTGTGACACACGGTTCCCTCCCATGGGCGTGTGCTATGGCTGTGTGTCCCCTACACTTAAAATTTTAGCTCAAAGTTGTACACGGGTAGGCCACACGGGCGTGCACCATGACTTTGTTAAAAAGACAGTGTCGTCTACAGGTAGGTAGCACAGGTGTGTACCATGGCTGTGTTGATAAGTCAATGTTGCCCACGGCTGAAGGGCATGGGCGTGCCCCAAGTCACACGGGCGTATGAGTCCACACGGTCCACCTACATGGGCGTGTGACACTTTATGATAAGGAAAAATTTCCTAAGAAGCCCAAGGTTTATCAAACGTACCCAAATTTGTCCCGCACTGCCTCTAAGTATGTTATAGGCCTCGAAGGCCTATATAAAGGATGAGTTGTTCATGGATGAAAAGCTTAAAATTTGAGTAAAACATGGTGACCCGATTTAGTACGTTTCAAAATGTAAAGTCCTGGTAATGCCTGGAACCCTATCTCGGCGTCAGGTACAGGTGAGAGGTGTTATATTTATTATTATCAGAGTTACGGTTTAGTCGGTTCTAACACTACCGTAGAGGATGTTAAAGTTCGCTATACATGCCATTATTCGAATGTTGATAGTGTGACGTCTTCTAATTGTTTAAAGTATTTTAAATATAGTGAATGTCTTTCAATCAAGCATAAGATGAGTTTGCGGGAGCCGAGAGCCACGCTCCAGCTTCCGTACAACTAGCTGTATCTAGTAGTAGTAGAAGGCTGATGTCAGAAGGCCGAGAAGAGGCCCGAGCTACCTTCTTTGATATGATGGATGAATGATTTAGGGCTTATCTGAGAAACTGCCCCAGTATACCAAGACCTCCCCCGCCCCCTAACCAACCAGATGAGGATGTGCCACGAGGTATGACACAGGTGAAAATGGGTAAAGCCCCTGTAGATAAGCTTAGAAAGTATGGGGCTAAGGAATTTAGAGCTAAAGTTGATGATGACGCTGAAAGAGCTGAGTTCTGGCTCGAAAATACTACACGGGTGCTAGATGATTTGTCATGTTCACCCGAGGAATGTTTGAAGTGTGCTGTGTCCCTTTTGAAGGACACTGCATACAATTGGTGGAAGACCGTATCCTCGGTAGTGCAGAAAGAAAATATTACTTGGGATTTCTTCCAAACAAAGTTTAGGAAGAAATATATTAGCCAATGGTTTTTGGACTCAAAGCGAAAGGAGTTCCTGGAACTCAAACAAGGGAACAAGACTATAGCAGAATACGGGAGAGAGTTCATACGACTAAGTCAGTATGCAGCTGAATGGGTCCAAACTGAATCAGAAATGTGTAAACGCTTCGAAGAAGGTCTAAATGAGGATATCAAGTTGTTGATTGGGATCTTGGAAATATGGGAGTTTGCCTCACTGGCCGATCAAGCCAAGAAGGCCGAGGAACTTAATAATGAAAGAAAACAAGCTAAGAGAGAGGCTCCAGTTGTGAGCAAGAGGTCTAGCGGTAAAACACTGTCGTTCTCCACGAAGAAAGCCAGGAGCCCTCATGAACGTTCCACTTCGTCAGTGGGATATACGGGTAGATCGAGAAGCTCTAAATGACGAGGTCAAAAGTCTTCCACCTTGATGGTGACTAGTGTGGGGAGTGTAGATGATCAAAAATCGAAGTGTAAGAGTTGTAATAAATTTCACTTCGGAGAGTGCCGAATGAAGAGCGGCGTGTGTTTCAGATGTGGTTCTCTTGATCACTTTCTCAGAGACTGCCCAGAACGAGCCGAAAAAGAAATGAAAATATCTCTGAAGTCGAGTGCTCCCATTCTACGAGGTAGCCCTCTGAGGTACCTTAGGAGTGCTAGTGGTAGGCGAGTCATGATTAAAGACACTGCAAATTCAGAGGCTCGAGCCTAGGTAAGAACGTATGCGATACGTGCTCGAGAAGAAGCCGCTGCTTCTGATGTTATTACGGGTACTTTCTCTCTTTTTAATATAAGTGTTGTTGCTTTAATTGACCCGGGGTCGACACATTCCTATATCTGCATGAGATTGGCATCTAGTATGAACATACCTGTTGAACATACGGAAGATATTATTAGAGTGTCGAACCCACTAGGCAAATCAGTTCTAGTTGATAAAGTCTGTAAGAATTTTCCTTTGACGATTCAAGGTCGTTGTTTCCTGGCTAACCTTATGTTGTTACCATTTGATGAATTTGATGTAATACTTGGTATGGATTGGTTAGCTCTTCATGATGTAAAAGTGAATTGTGGTAGTAAGTATATTAAGTTAAAATGCCCGGATGGTAAGATTCTACGAGTTGAATCAAGAGAATTGGGTTCGTCGCTGGTTGTAATCACGACAATTGTTGCCCAGAGATACATGAGGAAAGGATATGAAGCCTACCTTGCATTTGTACTGAACATTAAGGAAACAAAGCTGAAAATCGAGTCTGTGCCGATAGTATGTGAGTACCCATATGTGTTTCCGGAGGAATCACCCGGATTACCTCTTGAAAGGGAGATAGAGTTTGGTATTGAATTAGGGCCAGGGACGACTCCCATTTCTATTGCCCCGTATAGAATGGCACCTACCGAGCTAAAGGAGTTAAAAGCACAGTTGCAAGAGCTGATGGATAAAGGATTCGCTAGGCCAAGTTTTTCACCTTGGGGTGCCCCCGTGTTGTTCGTAAAGAAGAAATATGGTTCGATGAGGTTATGTATTGATTATCGACAATTGAACAAGGTGACTATCAAGAATAAGTATCCTTTGCCAAGGATCAATGATTTTTTTGACCAGTTGAGAGGAGCCACCGTATTCTCCAAGATAGACTTGAGGTCTGGCTATTATCAGCTGCGAGTTAAAGACTCGGATGTACCCAAGACAACTTTTAGAACTAGGTATGGCCATTATGAATTTCTTATCATGTTGTTTGGGCTGACGAATGCACCGGCTGTGTTTATGGATCTAATGAATAGGATCTTTTAGCCATATTTGGATAAGTTTATCGTAGTGTTTATTGACGACATTTTGATCTACTATAAAGATGAGATAGAGAATGCGAAGCACCTGAGAATTGTGTTACAGACCTTGCGGGAAAAGCAACTGTATGCTAAGTTTAGCAAGAGTGAATTTTGGCTCTAGGAAGTTGGATTTTTGGGTCATATAGTTTTGGGTGAAGGCATCCAAGTTGATCCAAGTAAGATTTCTGCAATTGTTGAATGGAAGTCGCCTAAGAATGTAACCGAGGTTAGAAGCTTTTTGGGCTTAGCCGGTTACTGTTGAAGGTTTGTAAAAGGATTTTCCATGATAGCGACTCTAATGATGAAGCTGCTACAGAAGAACGTTAAGTTTGAATGGACAGAGAAGTGTCAGCAAAGTTTTGAGAGCTGACTGAAGTTCCTGTTTTAGTGCTACCTGAACCGGGAAAAGAGCTTGTGGTCTACAGTGATGCATCCTTAAATGGATTGGGTTGTGTACTTAGATGGCAAGGTGATAGCTTATGCTTCACGGCAATTGAAGCCTCACGAGAAGAATTATCCAACCCATGACCTAGAGCTTGCTGCTATTGTTTTTGCTTTGAAAATTTGGAGGCATTATTTGTATGGTGAGACTTACCGTATATTCACGAACCACAAGAGTTTGAAATACTTGATGCCTTAGAAATAATTAAATGTGAGACATCAGAGATGGTTAGAATCAATTAAGGATTATGATTTGATTATCGACTATCATCAGGGAAAGGCGAATGTGGTCGCCGATGCATTGAGTAGAAAATCCTTGTATGTTTTGAGAGCCATGGATACTCGTTTGACATTACTTGATGATGGTTCAGTTCTGGTCGAGCTGGAGGCTAGGCTAACATTTTTGCAGGAAATTCATGATGCTCAGCTTAATGATGATGACTTGCAAGAAAAAAGAGCTCAAAGTGAGTCTAGTATTGAGTCAGATTTCTAAATCAGTCCTAATGGATGTTTAATGTTTAGAGATAGGGTTTATGTACCCAAAGACAATAAAATTATTTAGAAGATTTTGCAAGAAGTACATAATAGTCGTTTTTCTATTCACCCGAAAAGTACCAGGATGTACAATGATTTAAAGAAGATGTACTGGTGGAACGGCATGAAAAGAGATGTTTCTGAATTTGTATCAAAATGCTTGGTATGTCAACAAGTTAAAGCTGAACATCAAGTGCCTTCAGGTTTGTTACAGCCTGTAATGGTCGCTGAATGGAAATGGGACAAAGTTACCATGGACTTCGTGACGGGATTACCTTTAACTCTGAAAAAGAAAGATGCCACATAGGTTATAGTGGACATATTGACAAAGTCGGCTCATTTCATCTCGGTAAGGATGGATAATTCCCTTGATAGATTGGCCGATTTGTACATTTCTGAGATAGTAAGATTGCACTGAGTACCACTGTCGATTATTTCGGATAGAGACCTGAGGTTCACTTCTAGATTCAGGAAGAAGTTACAAGAAGGCTTGGGTACAAAGTTGAGCTTTAGCACAGCTTTTCACCCTTAGACCGATGGCCAGTCAAAGCGGATGATTTAGATTCTCGAGGACATGTTGCGTTGTTGCATCCTCGAATTTCAGGGTAGCTGGGAAAAATACCTGCCATTGGTAGAATTTACCTACAACAATAGTTTCTAAACAAGTTTGAATATGCCGCCTTATGAGGCCTTGTATGGCAGGAAGTGCCGAACTCCATTGTACTGGACAGAACTCAAGGAAAATCGGGTTCGTGGAGTTGATCTGATTAAAAAAACTGAAGAAAAAGTTAAAGTGATACGAGATTGTTTAAAAGTGGCATCGATAGGCAAAAGTCTTATGCTGATCTGAAAAGAAAGGAAATTGAGTTTAAAGTTGGAGATAGAGTATTCTTGAAAGTATCTCCCTGGAAAAAGGTATTGAGATTTGGTCGAAAAGGTAAATTGAGTCCACGATTTATCAGATCGTACGAGATCACCGAAAGAGTTAGACCGTTAACCTATCGTTTGGCGTTGCCACCCGAACTGGAAAAGATTCACGACATGTTCCATGTATCCATGTTAAGGAGATATCGATCAGACCCCTCTAATGTAATTTCACCGACTGAGATTGGAATTCGACCGGACATGACTTATAGAGAGGAACCGGTTAAGATATTGGCTCGTGAAGTTAAACAGTTGAGAAATAAAGATGTGGCTCTAGTAAAAGTTTTATGGCATTGACATGGTGTAGAAGAGGCAACATGGGAGTTGGAAGAAACCATGAGAAGTCAATATCCGAATCTATTTTCTGGTAAGACTTTTGGGGACGAAAGTCCCTAAGGGGGGATAAATGTAACATCCTGAAATAGGGCCTAATCAGAATGGTGGTTTTGGGACCAGAAATCTAACATCAAAATATTTACTTTATGATTATTATAAGGCCTATAATATGAGTATATGCATGTGTTAAAGTTTCATGAAGAAATTCTTTAAGTAAGGTATTCAATTGGAAATTAGGGACTAAATTGAATAAATTGCAAAACTTGATTTCTAGAAGCAATTTGTATGAAATTGCTTTGGGTTATAAATTAGTAGGCCTTGGAGAGCAATTTGCCCAAATTCTAAGTTTTTGGACAAAAATAGGCTTGCATGGATGGAATTTTAAGGAAATGACTTAAGGGCATTTTAGTCATTTGGTATTTTAATAAAATAAAATGGGAAAAATGAACCAAAATCAGCCCATTCTCTTCCTTGTCCAGCCGAAACTTCAAGGGTTTCCATAGGTAGGGTTTCCAAGCTTTCCAAGCTCAATAGTAAGTGCTCCCAAGCCCCATTTTTCATGCTCTTTGTATTTTTGAAATCCCGATAGCTTGCTCTCTCCATTTCTACCCATATTTCATGCCAGGGTTCATGTTTAAAAATTTACCCACGCATGAGTTATTTGTATTTTGATGAATTATGGAGGAATATGAAAGATGAATGTGTATTAAACATATTTTCCTAGTTGATTTTCATGAAAAACCCTTATAGGGACTATTTTGCAAAAGATGTAAATGTAGGGTAGAAATGAGAAAATAATGGAAAATGTGGGCTGCCATTAGGAGGAAAAGTGTTTGGCTAGGCTTGGGTAGGATAGAAAGTGTATGTGTTTCATTATACAAGCCTAGGGACTAAATCAGAAAAATGTGAAAGGTTAAGGGCAAAACGGTCAATTGGATCGGGTAGATATTAAACATGAAATATATAATGTAGTGTATTAATGAGTTAATTTTGTTGTTATAGACTTAGAGGAACATTCTGGAGGTCGATCGAGGTAAACGCAAGGTTTCGGAATAACCGAAACACAACTCTGCAAAGAATACCAGGTAAGTTCGGATAACTTAAAGTAAACTCCTAATATGCCTAATTGTAGGATTTATGAGTGCATGATAAGTGCATTTATTGATGGCATGAAATTACATGAAATGCATCTTTGGAAATGATTTGTTGAAAAATGTTTCGGTTGAGGTTAAAAAGGGAATTCCATGGATAAACCATGATTTACAAGCGAATTGAGATCCTGCATGTGTTACAGAAAGGATTTAGCCCAGGCGGGTAATCCGTGATCTCAAGTATAAAAAGGATCTAGCTCGGATGGGTGTTCTTTGAATGATCAAGCCTCCCGAAGAATATGTGTGCATTATGGATTTAGCCCGGACGGGTAATCCGATTAGGGTCTAAATTTAGCCTGAGCTGGTAATTTAGATCTGAGCTCATTAAGGGTGGTTGTCGTTATAAGGAAATTAGCTTGGACTGGTAATCCCGACATCACCTTATGAGTTCATGATATGGGGGATTTAGCCTGGACTGGTTATCTTGCCATGAGATGTGATGTTCGCGGGAGTGCATATATGTGAAATGATCATTGTAAGAATTGACAGATAATGGGTATTCCATCAAGATTTCCTAGAAACTCAACGGGATTAATATGATGTATGTCAATAAGATGATGAATGATGAGCTCATCTACATAAATTTACATGATGCTTTGTTATGTAACTAACTCTTTGATTGAGTGCATGTGATAGGGAATCGTTTCATAATTGATGATTTCATGATTAAAATATGGATGTATGCTAATTACTCAGCAAGTTTACTTTCCGGTTATTCGAGTTTACTAAGCATGTAAATGCTTACCCCACTCTTTTTCCCTGTCTCATAGAGCAATAGGACTCGAAAGGGTTAGAAGACAATTGGAGAGTCAACACACTATCAACTAGACAAGCTTTGGTATAAAGACTTTGTTTGTTTTGTTCAATGACATGTATAGTATTTTTGAGTATTTTGTTATATGTGTTATTTGATTTGCCAATTGAAGGCATGTAAAAATATGTTTATCTCTTTGTATGTGGCCACGAAAATTGGCTTAATTGAAGTAGGCTATGACCTACGAGTTTATGCATGGTTTTATTTACAAGTGATGGGTTGTTACCAATTGGCAATGAGTCACATGAACGAGCCAATTTCGGATGAATTAAAGTGACTTGGGAACCCATAAACACTAAATGGTAAATAACCTATCATGTATGAAACCAATGACATGAGGTTTCCATGCATCTAGTTTAATCAAGATTATTTACAAGTGTATAATTGTGTTTTATTTTGAATTTGGTAACCATTAAACACAAGTAGTAGAAAAGGGGTGACTAAAGGCTTGAAAAATAGTCTATTAGAGTCCATATGGTTAGACACACGGGCGTGTGTCTAGGCCGTGTGTGACACACAGTTCCCTCCCAGGGCGTGTGCTATGGCCGTGTGTCCCCTACACTTAAAATTTTAGCTCAAAGTTGTACACGGGTAGGCCACACGGGCATGCACCATGACCGTGTTAAAAAGACAATGTTGTCCACGGGCAGGCAGCACGGGTGTGTGCATGGCCGTGTTGATAAGTCAGTGTTGCCCAGGCTGAAGGGCATGGGCGTGCCCCAAGTAACACGGGCATGTGAGTCTACACGGTCCACCTACACGGGCGTGTGACACTTTATGATAAGGAAAAATTTCCTAAGGAGCCTAATGTTTATCGAACGTACCCGAATTTGTCCCGCACTGCCTCTAAGTATGTTATAGGCCTCGAAGGCCTATATAAAGGATGAGTTGTTCATGGATGAAAAGCTTAAAATTTGAGTAAAACATGGTGACCCGATTTGGTACGTTTCAAAATGGAAAGTCCTGGTAATGCCTTGAACCCTATCCCGACATCGGGTACGGGTGAAGGGTGTTACAGGATGGATCCATGTGGATGTGTATTGACTACTACCAGCTAAAAAAGTTTACCATTAGGAACAAGTACCCGTTACCGAGGATAGATGACCTATTTGACCAGTTCTGAGGAGCTTCCGTATTCTCCAAGATTGACTTCCGATTTAGGTATCATCTGTTGAGGGTTAAGGAGGCTGACATACATAAGACGACGTTTAGGACTCGTTATGGTCATTATGAGTTCCTAATGATGCCATTTGGACTAACTAATGCACCGGCAGCTTTCATGGATTTGATGAACCGAGTATTTCAGCTTTATTTGGATCAGTTTTGGTAATGTTCATTGACAACATACTGGTTTACTTGAGGACTGAGGAGGAGAATGATGAGCACCTTTGAGTCATCCTACAGACTTTTAGGGAAAAGTAGCTCTATGCTAAGTTTAGTAAGTGTGAGTTCTGGTTGCATGAGGTGACATTTTTGGGTCATGTGGTTTCTGTTGAGGGGATTCAAGTTGATCCTCGAAAGATTGAGGCTGTGTTGGAGTTGAAATAGCCTAGGAATGTATCGGGGATATGAAGTTTTCTGGGGTTGGCAAGTTATTATTGGCGATTTGTAGAGGGTTTCTCATTTATTGCAGCACCCTTAACTAAGCTGGTACGTAAGGGTGTATCATTTGATTAGACTGATGCGCAGCAAGAGAGCTTCGAGAAGCTCAAGACTGTACTGACTGAGGCCTCTGTTTTGATACAACTAGAACCTAAAAAGGTGTTCACGGTTTATAGTGATGCATCACATGTCGGTTTGGGATGTGTGTTGATGCAGGATGGTAAGGTTGTAGCATATGTGTCTCGTCAACTTAAGACACATGAGACGAATTATCTGACGCATGACTTGGAATTGGCCGCTGTGGTGTTTGCACTGAAAATCTAGAGGCATTACTTGTATTGTGAGAAGTGTATTATCTACACTGATCATAAGAGCCTTAAGTACCTCCTTACTCAGAAGGAGCTAAATCATAGGAAGCGCAGATAGATTGAGTTGCTTAAGGACTACGACCGTACCATTGATTACCATCCTGGCAAGGTCAATGTGGTGGCCGATGCACTGAGCCATAGAGCTATGATTGATTTGAGGGCAATGTTTGCTTACCTAAGCTTATTTGATGATGGTAGCTTATTAGTCGAGCTTTAGGTTAAGCCGGCATGGATTGAGCAGATTAAAGCTAAGCAGTTGGTGGAAGAGTCTTTAGGTTTTCAGTTTCGGCAGATTGAGAGTGAAAAATTTTGGACTGAATAGTGATGGGGTACTCTGTTTCCGTGGGAGAATCTGTGTTCCGAATGATACTGATCTAAGACAGTCTATTTTTAGGGAAGCGCATAGTAGCCCTTATGCTATGCATCCTCATGGAAATAAAATGTACCTAGACCTCCGTGAGTTATATTGGTGGCCAAGGTTGAAACGTAAGGTTACTGATTTTGTGACTAGATGTCTGACGTGCCAGTAGGTTAAGGCTGAGCATCAATTACCTTTTGGTTTGCTGTAGCCAGTTAAGATTCCTCTATGGAAGTGGGAACGAGTAACCATGGACTTCGTTAGTGGGTTGCCCCTAACACCCATTAAGAAGGATTTAGTATGGGTCATCGTGGATTGGTTAACCAAGTCTGTGCATTTTGTATTGGTTAAGGTGGATTATTCTCTGCAGAAGCTGGCGAAGCTTTATATTTCTGAGATAGTAGACTGCATGGGGTACCGGTTTCGATCATCTTTTATAGGGATCCTCGTTTCAGGTCTTGATTTGGAGAAAGTTGTATAAGGCTCTAGGTTCAAGGTTGGACTTCAGTACTACGTTCCATCCTCAAACCGATGGTCAGTCTGAGAGGGTGATTCAGATACTGGAGGATATGTTGAGGAGCTGTGTTATTGATTTCTGAGAAAGTTGGGAGAACTATCTTCCATTGGCAGAGTTTTCCCATAATAATAGCTTCTACTCTAGCATCCAGATGGCACCTTACGAGGCATTGTATGGTCGTAAGTGTTGCACTCCTTTATGTTGGGTTGAGTTGGGCGAGCGATGTGTTCTGGGTCCTGAGTTGGATTCTGAGTCAGAGGATTATGTTAGACTGATTCGGGATCGTTTGAAAGTGGCTTCTGACAGGCAGAAATCTTATGCGGATTTGAAGATCTGTGACATCGAGTATTCTGTGGGGGACTTCGTGTTTATCGAGGTCTCGCCATGGAAGAAAGTACTGAGGTTTTGTTGTAAGGGAAAATTGAGCCCTAGATTTATTGGACTTTACCATATTCTGAAGCGAGTGGGACCAGTTGCTTATCAGTTGGAGCTAGCTCTAGAGTTGGATCGTATTCATGACATGTTCCACATCTCTATGTTGAAGTGCTACCATTTTGATCCTACTCATATTGTCTTTGTTACTACTTATATTATCCCTGTTGAGGAGATTGAGGTTAGGTCAGACTTGACCTTTGAGGAGGAGCCTGTCTAGATTCTGGATCGCGACATAAAGGTTCTGAGGAGGAAGTCTATCCCTTTATTGAAGGTTATATGGCGTAATCATAGCATTAAGGAGGCGACGTGGGAGCCTGAGAACTTGATGCTTCAAAAGTATCCTCATCTGTTTTGATCAGGTAAATTTTGAGGACGAAATTTTCTTTTAAGGGGTATAGTTGTAACGCCCCAGATTTCTTATTTTTGTTCTTGTAAATTCTGACACAAATCTATATCTGCTTCAGTGGTTAAGTGTTCTGGGTGTGTGTGAGAGGTCCCAAGTTCAACCCATGCCTTTGGCAAATTCTGAAATTTTTTCTAAGTTAAGCCTCACTCTTGTTCAGTAGGATTTTACTGAATAGTTTGTAAAACCATATCAGAATGGGCTAGCTCGTCTAGTGGTTAAGTGGAGTGTTGGTGTGTTGGAGGTCTTATGTTTGATTCTCTGCTATGGCAAGGAGTAGTATTTTTACTTAAAGTTCAGCCAGAGTTGTGCTGAACGGGATTCTGAATGGTGGATGTGTAGTGGGAGTTGAGGGAGAAAATTAAGGGATTGAGATAAGGTAGGTAGTGGGATTTGAGTACAATAGTTTCCAAGAATTCTCTCTGCAAAAAAAAAAAAAAGATCATCTTCTCCTCCACTTATTCTTTTTCGTTTTTTATTCTTTCTCTTATTCTCTATTCTCTGCCAAATTTTTGGTTCTTTGTTCTCCCTCTCTATTCGATTTTTCCTTTAGTCTCCATTCTGATCAGCGATTGAAGGCACACGTTCTCTTTTCCATTCTTCTTTTTGTCGTTGCCCCTTTCATTTTTTGCTACCAATTTCCTTGTTTGATTCCCCTTCTACTTCTAAATTTTCTGTGGCTCGTTAATTCGGCTTTTGGACTATGTCAGTAAGTTTCGGTTCTTGCTAGTCTTAATGTTTCTGGATGCTTTCTAAGGAGGGTTCCTTTTTGGTGTTTAGGGGTTAATCAAAGGACTGAAAATCGTTCCCAATTGACGAGTTAAGTACGTGGATTCCTCATTTCGATCGAAGGTAAAGGTTTCCATAGTTATGGATGAACGTCTAGTTACAATGCCGTTTAAGTCTTGGTTATGTTACTAAAATTTGGGCTTTGATTTGTCAATTTTAGGCACTGGAGTGCTTGTGAGTGATTAGGCATAAAAAATGATACATGTATGTACTCGATTGCATAGAAAACGAGGTTTCGAAAAAAGTCAAAAACCTCACTATCGACTCCACTCGGGTGTGTCGTTATCTGTGTGGTAAGCCGTGTGCCCTAGCATGGCCGTGTGATCGACAAGGCCAGGCTGTGACGACCAAGGTCAATTTGGGTCGTGTGGGCCCACACGAGCAGGCCACATGAGTGTGTGAGCCCATTTCTACTGAAATGACTGTTAAGGTTGCATGGGTTGCCCAAGTCGACTGTGAACCTTCTGTAGGGTCGGTAAGCACTACTTAGACACTTAACTGTGTGCTATTGATTGTGTGAATTATGTACTAAGCATGTTATATACAAGCATGTATACTGAACTGAATGTGTATCTGACAAACCTGTGATAGCATGACTTTTCATTATATGTTGCATTGCATTGGGTTGGGTTGATATTATTTGGAGGAAGTGTACTAAAAGGCTTTTAAGCCTAATATATTGGCAGCTCAGCTGCAAATTACTATTTTGTGCCGCATTCGGTACTATCTGGAGTGTAAGGTGGGTGGTTTGATTTAATCCCCACATGGAGTGTAGGGTTGGACGAAGATGGTGTGTAGAGGCTGGTTGGGCAGGACTTTGTTACTGAAAACTACATGACTGATACTGATACTGAGATTGGCTAAGGCCCAAACTATTACTAATATTTAAAGGGGCTTAGGCCCAAGACTGTTTGACTGTGCACCGTGATTACTGATTGTTTATTGTTTTCTGCGGGATTACACAGTGAGTTTACGAAAACTCACTCCTCTCTGATTAGTGTGCATAAGTAATCCCCAGACCTAGATGGATCGGTGCGGCGGAGGACTCGATGGTGAGCACAGTTTTGGACTGTCATGGTTTTATTTTTAGTCTATTTTTACTGGTTAAATTTTTGGGTTGTAATTGAACTTTCGGACTTTGGTTTGGTTTTGGGTTTTAACTATCTTTACCTTATGGATTACAACTTCTAGTAGTAGGAAACCTCGATTTTCAAAAGAAACAAATGATTTTTAGAAATGCCTGATTGTTTAAACTATTTTAAAAGCTTCTGCAAGGAATAACAGTTTGAAACTATTGACTAAATGAGTAACACGATTTTGGAACTAATAAGATAGTAAGATAAGTAATTCAATGGAAATGGTTTTATTGTGATGGCATGGTTTTCAAACACCCTATCATGTGACATTGCTTGATTCAGCCATAACGTCTAGGCCGGGTTTGGGGTCTTACAACTCGCTTGGATCTAGTCCCAATCACAAATCTAACCACACGAATATCTCTTCTTAGTTATAATCTAACAAAAACAAGTCCTTTAATATAAGATCTAATACAAGAAATCTCACCAATACTTTACCTTAATTCGAATGCTTGGATCTATTACTCTCATGATGCCACACTATTGGTTTCTCAGAGGGTTGTTGTTCAGTCCTACATAATATATGGAGATTGAAATTTAATATCAAGAAAGAAATTATAGTGGAGTCATTATTTGAGAAAGAGGAAAAAAACAAGAAACTATGATGATTCCATCACTTTGCATAACTTACACTTTTAAATAGAAAAACAAAATCGGAGATGAATCCCGGAGAAAAGTTTGGAGGTTTAATGGTCTACGAGGGATCGATGAGATTCGTACACAAGTGGATTGAAAAAAAATAAAGAATGAGTCAATTGGAAGAAAAATGTGAAAGAATTCGAAAAGGAGAGGAAAAGAAGAGAAAAACCCAAATCTTGGTGACAATCAACATTGACGATGGTAGCAATAGTGATATTCCGGCAGCGATTCACGGTAGCGACGAAAGGTGGCGATCGCAGGAGAAGATGGAAAGAAGAGGGGTGTGGACGGTGGTGAGGTAGTGGTGCAACTAAGGCTCATGGTGGAGGAATGAAAGCAAAGATGAAGAGAAATGTTGGTGGTTGCCAAAATAAGAGAAAATAGTGGAGAAAAAGAGAAAAAAAGGGAAAAATAGGAGGTAATGAGGGTAGTGAATGATTTGGGAGGCTTTTGGGGTGGTCAACACCTTTATTTTGGCAAGAAAATAGTGTAAGGAATGAGAGGGAATAAAGGATCAAAAATGCCGGATGTGTCTCACAACTTATGGCAAGTTTGACTTGCTAAAGGAGGAAAGGAATCCTCTAGATAAGACAACGAAGGGGTGGACGGTTGGTATCTATTGTGCATTTGGGAATTGTGCCAAAAATATAAAAAAGAAAACAAGGGAGCAAGGGGATTCGAACTAGGGACCTTTAGAATAGTTAAGGATTTTCATCTAAGCCACAACACTTTCTTGTTTAAATTATTGCACAATTAATTTAAAACTTAGGAGATGACAATATCACTCTTGTATAATTAATTGAAATGTGGGATGTGACACTCTTACTCTGGGCCCTATCATTATCGCGTTTTTCTTTTACTACATGCTTAACTTCCTCCACAATCTTAGTTTTTTCCACTAAGATCTTAAACACAGTCTCTTGGTGCAGTGCCACCTAAATATTAAGACTATACCTCAGCTCGTTCTTGAATCATAGGCTCTTACCCGACTCAGTAGCCACCATACTCGGAGCATAACAACTCAACCTTAGAAATTCAGCCTCATACTCGGCCACAGTCCTATCACCTTATGTCAACTTAATAAACTCCAGTCTGTAGGCCTCAACATACCTCGTACCCACATGATTTTTCTTGAAAATACTCCCAAGTTAGATGCTCTACTTGAGTACCTCTTACTAAAGATTGCAACCATCAATAAGCCTCATTTCTCAATAGAGACACTATACCTTTCAACTTTTGTTTGGGGTACAATCCATATCCTCGAAAATTCTTTCTATAGCTTCTATCCAATACTCGACTACAAACAAGGTTGTCCCAGCCACACCCCTGAATATCTCAGCCCTATTAGCCTGAAGCCTCTCTCACAGACCTACGACCACCCTATCCAGTCTGAGTTCCAGCAACCTTCTGAAGTGCTCTTAACATGGCATGGGACAGTGCATTGTCATCCCCATCATAACCTCCGCCTTTAGTGACATATGAATTCTCTCCATAATCAGCCTCAAGATTTGGAGTAACATCCTGAACTGTAGGCGACTCAACTTGAGTATCTCGACGCGGCCTACCTTGGGGTCGTCTACCTTGGGTGCTCATAATGAATTCCCAAAAGTATAGAGTCTAGTATATGTCTATAGTTTTAAAAAGTACAGCAGTTAGTTAGGGACGACATCAGAGTCTCGAAATTATTTTGAAAACACCATAAAATATTTATGGCATGGTACTTAACAAAACCTCTTTTAAAATTTGTATGCAAACTTCATTAATCCCACAGTCCGAGTTTAAAAACTTGACCTTTGATACCACCAAATATAACCTCCCCAACCTGGCCCAAATATTTTGGCCAAACCATTAAAGTTACATTACCCACCGAGATGGCTCAGTAAATCATTTAGGTTTCGTAAAAAAGATTTAAATAGTAAAAGTCTCAATAATTCTTATAAGATGTCATCACTATCTTAAAAAGGGTATCGAAACTTTTTAAAGTACCGAAATCTTTTGGGTATTTTATTAAACTTTGAAAATTTTGAACAAAATGTATTTGTAGGATTGTGGTATATATATTAAATCTCTTTGTAGAACTGGTGCGTATCACTTTTAGAAAACAATTTTGTTTTTGTTTAAAAGTTGAAATTAAAATCTAATCCGTTTTAAGAAAACATTATTTTATTTTAATTATTTCATTTATTTAATTTTAATTACAAATCCAATAGGTAAATTCATATTTGTACCAATTAAAAATAATTTAAAGTAACATATTGAATATCTTAACTCTAACACCCCTAACCCGTCTCCGTCGCCAGACTAGGGTTATAGAGCATTATCGTACAATCAAAAGCATTTTAACATTTTAACATTCAATATTTAATCACATCATAAACCATCCATTCACATGCACATTGTCCCTAATTCGAGCCCTCGAGGCCCTAAAAATAGCTTAAAAGCAAATTGGGACCAATTTGAAACAAATCAAAAAGTTTAGGAAAAAGATACAGAATTTACAAAACAGAGGTCACACGGCTGTGTGCCTCACATGGATGAGACACACGCCCGTGTCTCAGGCTGTGTAACCTTCGAACTAGGGACACACGGTTGTGTCCCAGCCCGTTTCCTCACTTGTGTAACTCTCTGAGTAGGGTCACACAGCTGTGTCACTTGCCCATGTGGCAGGCTGTGTAACTCTTGAAGTTGCCCCACACGCCCATGTGGCAAGCCGTGTAACTTACTGACTTGGAACCTTATGAAATTCTTATATGACACACAGCCGTGTCGCCAGGCCGTGTGCTTCACATGGCCGAATCACATGCCCGGGTCTCAAGCCGTGTGAACCCAAATTTCACCTAAATCTAGCCATTTCATAACCTAACCATGCATGAACATTCAACTCATCTGTGAACACTTAAAAAAGGACCTAAACAACATCCAAACATACGTCAAAATGCCATTTCAAGATCCTAGATCAACTAACCAATATGTCATTCAAAAGCACCACAATTATAGCAACACAACATTTACCAAAACATGTGAATATTTCCTAATTCCATGCATAAAGACCTTATTCTATTAGTGCCTAAAACACAACATTATTGACTATTTCCATGTCAACATCTTGTAGCAAAACTTCATACGTACCAATTAGCAAAAAGTGACCAAAAGGACTTACCTAATCAAGCATTATAAGTCTATCAACCGTACTTAAACATCAAGGCACAAACATGCCAAATTACCATTTACATATTCATCAAAGTGTCATTATAAACCACGTTATACATGTTAATATTATCATTTCCAAACATAATAACCTAGTTCAAATATGAACTAAAACATGTCACAAGTAACCATTTTCAAATTATCATCAACGTGCCAAGAGAACCATATCAACAAACACTTTAAAGTAACCGAAATCACATAACTTGGTAAGGTGTCAAGGTGCACCAAACCAACATAGCTTTCCAAAGCTTACACATACCAAAAACACCATTAACACATGCACCATAATACCATTAGAAATCACCCTATACATGCCATTATAAACCTTAGCCAAATTACTCAAAAACTATCGAATTTGCACTAGATAGTGTGATTGATCTCCGAAGAACTTCTAACCGGTCGAGCTTTCAATAATCTGTAAAACAAAGGAAAATAATTACATAAGCAATGAATGCTTAGTAAGCTCATATAAAATTTAAACATAACATATCATTTAAATAATGAACTTTATAGAATAAGTATAAACTTTTTACCAATACCATAAGCCTGATAAAAGCCTATATAACACCATCAAACTCACAAGGTAGTATACTTGTTCATTATACCTAAGAAATCAACCATGTACAAACATAACATTTAATTTATCATCGTTACTATACAATCATGATTCATTCCATTTGTTTACTTATTGTTTCCAATACCATGAGTTTAACATAAGCCTATTCAAGTATCATCAAGTTCACATGTTAGTGGATTCATTGACAATCATATAATCTCATTCATAACATAAATAAATTTCATAAGATACATTACATAAGCATTAACCTTTTCATATAGTCATAAACCTTTCCATTGAGTCACTTACTGTTCATTTCCTTTTCTTACCCGTTGAACCATCTAGAATTACATCAAATACTCGGGAAAGCTCACATGAAGTGTGCCTTTACATATAATCGTAACCTTTCCTTTACATCAATACTCACACGAGCTGTGGATCGAAATGTAAGCTACACGATGCTGCTCACATGAGCTGTGGAAAATCCTCAACAAATACAACACCTCAGCCATCAGTAGGACATTCAAGACTAGTACCCGAAACATGAAATCCCTAATGACATGTCATTTGTATCCTAAGAATTTCTAAGGTTCAACTGAGATTTAATATCCGTTAATTCATCATAACGTTGATATGTGTATATTTTGATTCATTTACATCAAACAACATAATAAATATTCAATTTAAACAACATTTAAATGATTACAGTTCATTCAAACTTACCTAACTAAATTGCAGTAATGACTAATTACAGGGGCTATTTGGTAATTTTCTCTTCTCCTCGATTTTCCACTCATTCTTAAACTAAAATAATAATTCCATCCAATTCACTAATTTTAAAAGAAAAATTAATTCATTTTATGTAATTAAGTCTAGTAACACCCTTAACCCATATCCGTCGCCAGAATAAGGTTATGGAGCATTACCGGAGTTTATAGATCAATTATAGTTATTTCATATCATTTACTATTCATATAAGAAATCAATCATAATATCCTTTATATGGTCCCTCAAGGCCCAAAATATGCATTAGAAACAAGTCAGGATTAGTCCGGAAACTCAGAGAATTTTTCACAAAATTTCAAAATTTTTCCTAGGTGCAGGGGACACACGCCCGTGTTGCCAGACCGTGTGGGCATTCGAAGTGGGGCACACAACCATGTCCCAGCCCGTTTCCCATTTAGCGCGCTTATAGACTTGGGTCACACGGCCAAGCCACCTAGGCATTCTGTTTCTCAATTTTAAGGATGCAGGGGACACATGGCCAGATCACGTGCCCGTGTCTCTGCCCATGTGGACGAAAATAGGTAATTTCCAAGGCCATATTTCTCACGTAATTTGTCTTCCACCTATATCAATACTTTAATACATTCACCAACCAATTCAATACATTAATACCAAGCCAAAACTAAGTCTTATGCATGACATACTATCACAGATGCTCAAGTATTCAAACCTACCAAATACACAAATATGCATATAGACATATTTTACCAGTTATGCTATCTCAAACTAATCATCAATAGGTCTATATATTTTCCACCATTTAACCATTTCAAACACACAAATCAAACATGTTTAGGCCATATATTTACATATCAAAATATATCAAACACAAGCCATAACAATGGCTAGTTTCAACCAAATATTTATATGCCATCATTTGGCCAATTTAACCTATAGATGCCATTATACCCAAAAGAAATTTTACTGTTTATAGCAAAACAAGCTGAAGGATAGCGTGATGTTGCTTCGACCTACTTTCAACCTTTACGAGCTTTCGAATACTATAAAACAAAGGAAATAAAACAAAGTAAGCATTTAATGCTTAGTAAGTTCGTATAACGGGAAATTAACTTACCATTCATTTTCATTAAAATAAACATATAAAATGCATCCAAGCAATTTGGAAAATTGCCTAGAACACACAACTTCATCAAACATGTTAGTCATTTACTTCACATGAATTCCAAGAATCGTGCATGAGCTCATCAATACCAAATTCCCATGTATTTCATGTATATACAAGTAACAATTCACTTTGAATTCATTTATTTTCTCATATCAGGGTTTTACCCGTTGAATCATTTAAAATATTGATGGATACTAGGGTAGTACACATAAAGTGTACAAATCTATACTTCGTCAATTCATATTTGGGAATGCTCATACAAGCACATAAACAGGAAGCTCATTTGAGCCATGTAAAGGGAAGCTTATCTGGGTTGTATAACAGGAAGCTCATAAGAGCCATAATCGGGAAGCTCATGCGAGCCAATAACGAGTAGCTCTGAAGAGCCATTAATCAAGAAGCTCCAGATAGCCATATATTGGGGATATCAAGTGAGCCCTATTGGGAAGCTCTAGAGAGCCATTAATCAGGAAGCTCACAAAGAGCCTTTAATCGGGAAGCTCACGAAGAGCCGTATATCGGGACGTTCATAAGAGTTGTGGTGTGTCTACAACATATGAAAAATCACAACCAATCGGGATGCTCCAAAGAGCTATTAACAGAAAGCTCAAGAGGGCTAATAACGTGATGCTCTTTCGAGTTATGTGTGTTCGCAACATATGCAGGACCACAACTAGTCCAGAAACCTAATATCGATCGAATCTCATTTATCTAAACGGGACTTATTAATTATTGGGCATTATCTGATATGTGATCAATTTCATACATATGGCATTTATACAATTCACATATACAATATTAAATTCAAATATACAAAATTTAGTTACACAAACTTACCTCGACACTTGTTCGTGTACAAAAAATCTACTAATCTGACACTTTTTCTTTTCCTCGATATAACTCCTTATTTGATCTTCCTAGATCTATATAAATGAATTTAACATCAATTTAAAACATTTCTTATTCAATTCAATTCAATTCACATCTTAGGAAAAAGTACCATTTTACCCTTATACTTTTAAATAATTTTGATTTCGTCCCTAAGCTCGGAAAATGAAATTCATGAAATTTAATCTTCATTCCAAGCCTAGAAATTTTCATACATAGTAATAGAAACCCATGAATTCCATAAAATTCAGAATTTTCTATGAATTCAACATTTTTTTCAATTTAATCCTTAAATCATGATTTCATCAAAACTCTTTAATAAAATACTTTTAAATACCCATAAACACCTCAAATTCATCATCTAATAACTATAATCATATGAAATCATCAATGGTAACTTCCAAGATTTTCAATAAAATCAAAAACCAAGGTAAAGGTTAATTGGACCTAATTGTAACAATCACAAAAAGATAAAAATTTCAAGAAACGGGTATGGATTTGACTTACATGAAGAAAAAATTGAAAAACCAGCTTAAACCTTCTTCAATGTCTATTTTTAGAATTTAAAATGATGATGAAACGTCTAGAATTCTTTAAATTTTCATTTGTTTCATCAAATTTGGCAAAATTTCCAATTTTGCCTTTAGTTCACACCATTTTATCATCTTTTTAATACCTATGCTGCCTCAAAGTTCTCCTTATTTATTGGTTAAGCTATTTAATCACTTAACCACTATTATTAGCAAGTTTTGCACTTTTTTCAATCTAGTCCTTTTTAACAAATTAGACGTTTAATCGGTAAAATTTCTTAACGAAACTTTCATACGACATTCTTATCATACCATAAACTATAAAATAATATTAAAATAAATTTTCTTCTGACCTCGGATTTGTGTCCCGAAACTATTGTTTCGATTTCACTGAAAACGGGCTATTACAACTCTCCCCTTTAAAGAATTTTCTTCCTCAAAAATCTTACCAGTAAAGAGGTTTCCTCATTGTTTCCTCCGGTTCCAGGTATCCTCTTCTACTCCATGTTGTTTCCAGAGAACTTTTTCTAAAGCTACATTTTTTTTTAATTCTTTCGTCTCACGTGCTAAAATTTTGATTGGTTCTTCTCTATAGGTCATGTCAGGCTAAATCTCAACCTCTGTTGGGGAGATAACATGTGAAGGATCTGACCGATACTGTCACAACATAAATATATGGAAAAAATTATGAATTCTGTCAAGCTCTGGTGGTAATGCTAATTGGTACGAAACAGCTCCGATTCTCTCAATGATTTCATATGGCCCGATAAATCATGGACTTAGTTTTACTTTAGGACCAAACCAAAGAGTTTTCTTCCAAGGCAATACTTTCAAGAATACCTTGTCGCCAACTTGGAATTCTATCTTTTTTCGTTTAAGATTTGCATAAGATTTTTGATGATCAGAGGCTACTTTTAAGCTATCCCGAATCACTTTCACCTTTTCTTCAGTTTCACATATTAAATCAACTCCATGTATCTTTTTCTCACTGAGTGAGGTCCAATACAACAGAGTTCTACATTTGCGACCATATAGAGCCTCATACGGTGCCATTTTAATGTTTGACTGATAACTATTATTATATATGAATTCAACTAAAGGAAGATACTTTCCCAATTGCCTTCGAATCCCAAAACACAACACCGAAGCATATCTTCTAGAACCTTTATTGTAACACCCCGTACCCGAGTCCGTTACCGGAGTCGAACACAAGGTGCACACAGACTTAACTTAATTGGTTTCTCAGTCCATAAAAAAAAATTTTCCAGACTAGCTGGTTACTGCATCACTGTCGCCTTAAAAATCATATCTTGAGTTTTAAAGCTCGAAAATCAGTTTCGTAAATTTTCCCAGAAACTAGACTCATAAGTCCATCAACAAATGTTTTTCTAGAATTTTTGGTTGGGCCAATTAGTACAGTTTATTAGTTAAAGTCTCCCCTAATCCAGGGTTCGACTACACTGACCTTGACGCATTATGAATTGGATATCTCCCTGTACAGGGCTTCAATACTGATGCCGTTTGTTTCTATAGAAACTAGACTAAGAGAGGAATCTATACATATATGGAATGACTCCTAATTATCTCTGGTTAATTTACAATTAATTTCCAAAGTCGGAACAGGGAATCCAGAAACCGTTCTGGCCCTGTTTCACAAGAACTTTAATATCTCTTAACATATAACTCATATGACCGTTTCGTTTCTTCCATATGAAAGTAGATTCATCAAGGTTCATTTACATAATTTATTCACTATTTAATTCCATTCCTACAAATTTTAATGATTTTTCAATTCCACACCACTGCTGCTGCCAGCATCTGTTTTCAAGGTAAACTTTACCTATCTCTTAGTTTCCATGGACTAACTAGAGTTTTGTCATACATAGGTCCACATATAATCATATTTAGCCATTCCAATGGCTAATCATTTGCCCAACACTTCCATTCAGTCCGTAGTCACATCATGAAACCATACATATATACATCACAAAACGTACTTGAAAAACAGCAAAGGGTAGTCCTATACATTAACCATGATATCCTCTCACTACTAGTCTATTCTATACATGCCATAAGATATTCCAAAACATAGCAGTACCAAGCAGTGGATAGCGATAGTGTGACTAGTTGCTGACGATCCCCGAGCCTGTAGCTTCCAAATGAGATCTATAAAACAGAGGAAACAAAGTACACGGAGTAAGCATTACAATGCTTAGTAAGTTTCAAGCAGTGTCAACAGATAACAATCAAGTTATAACATAGTTGTTCGTATTTTATTTCACTCTTCCTTCGGCATACCACCCTTTTTCCGAATATGCACATCTCATCATAATCATGGGAATAGCCTCATAGATTTCTCTCGTATACATCACATAACTACCTTATGGTTTAGTTTAAATCAAGCTCACATGTAAACTTGGAGTACATACCTGTTTAACCTTTCGCATTGCGTATATTTATAAGCAATTCTTATTACGAAGTCTTACCCGGACATAATCTCCACACATAGTCATCGAGTCGTACCTGGACATAATCTCCACACGTAGTCATCGGGTCTCACCCGGAACATATTTCCAAGTTTCACGTACACTTAATCACATGTTACAACATTCACATTAGCCATTCGGCTTTACCACATATATATACACTTTCACATTCATCACATCGGCCATTAGGCCTTATCACATATACATACACTTTCACATTCACCACATCGACCATTAGGCCTCATCACATATACATATACTTTCACATTCGCCACATCGGCCATTAGGTCTGTATACTTTCACATTCACCACATCGGCCATTAGGCCTTATCACATATACATATACTTTCACATTCACCACATCGGCCATTAGGCCTTATCACATATACATATACTTTCATGAATCTTGATATCAGAGATCCATCTAACACTCATGTATCATTTTACAATATCACACTTTAGAATTCAATATGGGATCAATCAATAGCTTATGAGCAACTAAAACAAAATCACAACAAAATCACATATTCGCTACGAGCTGTTTTCCTGAGCAATGGTCACTAAATTATTTATACCCGGAGCTACAAGACTCCAAATCACTTGTCGTTAATTTTCTCAGAATATAGACTCACATATCTTCCATCCATGAAATTTTCAGAATTTTTGGTTTGGCCAATCAATACCAGATTTTTCTTAAAGTTTCCCCTGTTTCACTGTTTGACTAATCTGACCACTCTTCGCTACGAATCAAATTTTTCATTGTACAGAATTCATAATGTGTTCTATTTGATTTCATTTGAAACTAGACTCATTAAGGAGTCTCAGCATATAAATCTTATCTTATAACCATTTTTGTACAAATTATAATGATTTTCCAAAAACAAAACAGGGAATTTCGGAGTCAATCCGACACTGTCTCCCAAAACTTTAAATATACTTTTATAGGAAATTCCTTTGCTTACATAGTTTCTTTTATAAGACACTAGACTCAATAAGCTTCATTTTCATATTTTATTCAACTTCGAACTCGCCTTCTACAATTTTTGGTGTAATTTCAAAGTTACAATACTGCAGTAACTCAAATCTGTCAAGACTAGTTCGGCACTTTAACTATATAAATTCATCCTTCTCGCTACTAAGTTTATACGATCTTTAAGTATACTAAAGTAAAGTTCAAACACTTGAGAACTTACCTCGGATACTGTTGAACAATTTCAAAACGGCTATTCAATTACATTCGCCTTCCCGCTATACAAGATTGATTCCTTGAGCTCGTGAACTAAATCAACCAATTTAACAACTCAATTTACATTCGGCAATGTCATCACATACATAAGAAAATTATATTCATTTCTTAAACCATCCCCGGCAAATCGCCTTCCAAGAACCTTGATTTACTTTAAGCTAAACCACTTCATGGTATACATATACACATTCCGCTAATATAAACAAGGTTAGCACTTAGCCGGAATAATTTCTTTAACATTTTAAATTTCATTCGGTCTAATCTACATATCAACTACTAATTCACAATAAGAATCAAATCCAAAATCAGCTACTATAATATATATCTAAATGCCATGTAGCTACTTAGTTGATTATCAATTATCACTTAATTCACATATTAACACACAACAATCTCACATTAGCAATTCATTTGTATTATTCGAATACAAGCTCAACACGCAACCTCATCCCTTTAGTTATCCATTCAATGATCGAACACAAAGATCACATGTCTAACTCACTATCCAATCTTGATTTCTAACACAAATACTCCCCTTAACCGAATGTCCATAACCCATTTACAAAACATTTTCCATGAGCTAGCTTCTATACTTGATGACCACTCCAAATATACAAAGATTTTCAGTGAAAGAGCATTAACATACCTTAATCCCCCTTTTTAGCCTTTTACTTGAAAATTTCAACTTAGAAGCAAACAAGTTTCATGGTTTTCCACTACATGCAGCCGGCCTCTCCTCTCTAGCTTCCTTTGCAAGAGACAAGGAAGCAAGATAGAAAAAAAATGTTGAAGTCTTTCTTTTCTTCCTTTCACGGCAATGGGGGAGACAAATTTGGTTTCTCCTCCCACTCCCTTCCTTTTTTTATTATTCTTCCCACACATTTTAGCATAATATGTCTACAATATGCCTTACCCCATGGCATGGCCGGCCACCATTTAGATCTTTGGCTAATTTGACATGCAAGTCCCTCATGTCAATAATTCATGCATTATTTGGCCACTTTAAATTTCACCTCTCACATTTTCACGTCCTATCACATGGGTCCTTTCTTATAAATTAGCACCTAATTGATAAAATCAAGGCACGTAATATTCACACATACAAATCCCACATATAATAAGCACAGAATATAACATCTAATTATTTTTGTGACTCAATTTTGTGGTCCCGAAACCACTTTCCGACTAGGGTCACATTAGGGGTGTCACAACTCTCCCCCACTTAAGAAATTTTCGTCCCCGAAAATTTCTACCGATGCATAGTTTAGAAAAGCGTCCTCTTATTGAATTACATTCATATAAACATTAGCTCATCGATAGCAATTGTAATTCATTATTGATTTCACATCGATCTATAAAATCATTTTCTTATCTCAAAACAAATACATAAACATTTCTACAAGTATGCACATATATCTCATTTCCTTGATTTCATAAGCAATAATCACTTAATTTAATTCACAATTGCATTTCAAACACATATCAAGCACATGCTAACATGTATAATTCACATCATCAACCCACATATTTGTATCCCACATTTTCATCCATGTATAAGCTGTAACCTGGCCGAA
Source organism: Gossypium arboreum (assembly GCF_025698485.1). NCBI lineage: Eukaryota > Viridiplantae > Streptophyta > Magnoliopsida > Malvales > Malvaceae > Gossypium > Gossypium arboreum. Next base: position 65,590,462 of record NC_069075.1, on the reverse strand, counting down.
AATACACATATACTCAAACATCCCAATAAATATCCTTTATAACTCCATCGTATCTCAATATTCAACTTCCACACACCTGAACCTTTAATTCATTCAGCACATACGAACATACCTCATTGCTGGAATTTTTGCAAGCGTATTAACTGAAATTTTTACAGCAAGATTGCTCATCTCCGAATCATGTACCTTCGGGATTTAACCGGATATAACCACAAGCACAATTGCCTTCGGGTCTTAACCCGGATTTGGTAACTTGCACAATTGCCTTCGGGTCTTAGTCCGGATATAACAACTCGCACGAATGCCTTCGGGTCTTAGCCCGGATATAATCACTAGCATAAATGCCTTCGGGACTTAGCCCGGGTTTCATTCAAATGCTCATGTACACATATATCAATAATCACGACACATCCATATTTCATTTTCGTTACTAAGGCTCAAACACAAAATATTTATCAACCTTTAAAATTTCGGCTCAATAGCCACACACACAAGGAGCATGATTTCAATTGACTTTTCAACGTAATCCCTACGCACATTCGGCTATCCGCCATAATACGACAATTCATTTCAATATAATTCAAGTAGGGTCATTACTCGAAGACTTACTTCACATTACCAACCCTTATGTTCATACACAAAAGATCAACTTAGCCAAAGGCTGGTAGCTCGTTTATCAACTAAGCGAATACTTACTTGTAAGGGCTCAACTAATTCAAGCGCATATAGCTCTTACAATGCCATATCCTAGATATGGTCTTACATATTCTCATATATCGAGCCGATGCCATGTCCCAGACATGGTCTTACACACTATCTCAAATCAATGCCTTCGTCCCAGACGAGGTCTTACTTGAATTCCATTCCACACACTTAGTGCCCACTGACCGATCTCGCACTCATAGTGCTCGGTTAAAGGGATTTACACACACACAGTGCCTCCAATCATTCACACACATAGTGCTCTTATTCATTCGTTATTACACATTGAAATGACTTAACCAAGTCGATGAACATCATGTATGTACACTTTTAAACATATCATCTCATTTAAATTTGAATTCGTATAGTAATGAACACTTAAACTTTGCTCAAATTACCGACACGAAGCCTACTAGGCACGAAGGCCCGAATACACGTCACCAGCATGATTGCTCTTCGGGACCTAGCCCGGATACATCACTAGCACGAATGCTCTTCGGAACTTAGTCCGGATACATCACTAGCACGAATGCTCTTCGGAACTTAGTCCGAATACATCACTCTCAATTCTCATGGTCATATACACATATAGCAATACACATTAGTATATCATTTACATTACTAGAATACAAACACAACATGCTTATCGACCATTCAACTTCCAGTTCCATAGCCACATACAAAGAATCACATTTATAGTCATAACACTCTTTCAAATTTGCATCACTCATACCCTTAATTCAATCCAAATCGAAATTCAAATACGAGTGCATGATACGTACCTGATCAACTTAATAATTTAGGCATATCTAAGTGAAGTTATATCGCAAATTCTCATAGTCAGAAGCTTGCTACAGCTCAATTGGGATCAAGATTCATTACAATACAGCAACCACCTTTTAATAGTCAAAAATCATCACACTATCATTTTATCACTTTATGGCATGTATAAATAGACTCACGCGTGCTACGTTAGTCCTAGAATCGACTAAACCGTAGCTCTGATACCAATAAAATTGTAACACCCCGTACCCGAGTCCGTTACCGGAGTCGAACACAAGGTGCACACAGACTTAACGTAATTGGTTTCTCAGTCCATAAAAAAAATTTTCCAGACTAGCTGGTTACTGCGTCACTATTGCCTTAAAAATCATATCTTGAGTTTTAAAGCTCGAAAATCAGTTTCGTAAATTTTCCCAGAAACTAGACTCATAAGTTCATCAACATATTTTTTTCTAGAATTTTTGGTCAGGCCAATTAGTACAGTTTATTAGTTAAATTCTCCCCTAATCGAGGGTTCGACTACACTGACCTTCACGCATTACGAATTGGATATCTCCCTGTACAGGGCTTCAATACTGATGCCGTTTGTTTCTATAGAAACTAGACTCAGAGAGGAATCTATACATATATGGAATGAATCCTAATTATCTCTGGTTAATTTACAATGATTTTCCAAATTCGGAACAGGGAATCCAGAAACCGTTCTGGCCCTGTTTCACGAGAAATTTAATATCTCTTAACATATAACTCATATGACAGTTTCGTTTCTTCCATATGAAAGTAGATTCATCAAGGTTCATTTACATAATTTATTCACTATTTAATTCCATTCCTACAAATTTTAATGATTTTAAAATCCACACCACTGCTGCTGCCAGCATCTGTTTTCAAGGTAAACTTTACCTATCTCTTAGTTTCCATGGACTAACTAGAGTTTTGTCATACATAGGTCCACATATAATCATATTTAGCCATTCCAATGGCTAATCATTTGCCCAACACTTCCATTCAGTCCATAGTCACATCATGAAACCATACATATATACATCACAAAACGTACTTGAAAAACAGCAAAGGGTAGTCCTATACATTAACCATGATATCCTCTCACTACTAGTCTATTCTATACATGCCATAAGATATTCCAAAACATAGCAGTACCAAACAGTGGATAGCGATAGTGTGACTAGTTGCTGACGATCCCCGAGCCTGTAGCTTCCAAATGAGATCTATAAAACAGAGGAAACAAAGTACACGGAGTAAGCATTACAATGCTTAGTAAGTTTCAAGCAGTGTCAACAGATAACAATCAAGTTATAACATAGTTGTTCGTATTTTTATTTCACTCTTCCTTTGGGCATACCACCCCTTTTTCCGAATATGCACATCTCATCATAATCATGGGAATAGCCTCATAGATTTCTCTCGTATACATCACATAACCACCTTATGGTTTAGTTTAAATCAAGCTCACATGTAAACTTGGAGTACATACCTGTTTAACCTTTCGCATTGCGTATATTTATAAGCAATTCTTATTACGAAGTCTTACCCGGACATAATCTCCACACATAGTCATCGGGTCGTACCTGGACATAATCTCCATACGTAGTCATCGGGTCTCACCCGAAACATATTTCCAAGTTTCACGTACACTTAATCACATGTTACAACATTCACATTAGCCATTCGGCTTTACCACATATATATACACTTTCACATTCATCACATCGGCCATTAGGCCTTATCACATATACATACACTTTCACATTCACCACATCGGCCATTAGGCCTCATCACATATACATACACTTTCACATTCACCACATCGGCCATTAGGCCTGATCACATATACATACACTTTCACATTCACCACATCGGCCATTAGGCCTTATCACATATACATATACTTTCACATTCACCACATCGGCCATTAGGCCTCATCACATATATATACATTTTCACATTCATCACATCGGCCATTAGGCCTTATCACATATACATATACTTTCACATTCACCACATCGGCCATTAGGCCTTATCACATATACATATACTTTCACATTCACCACATCGGCCATTAGGCCTTATCACATATACATATACTTTCACGAATCTTGATATCAGAGATCCATCTAACACTCATGTATCATTTTACAATATCACACTTTAGAATTCAATATGGGATCAATCAATAGCATATGAGCAACTAAAACAAAATCACAACAAAATCACATATTCGCTACGAGCTATTTTCCTGAGCAATGGTCACTAAATTATTTATACCCGGAGCTACAAGACTCCAAATCACTTGCCGTTAATTTTCTCAGAATATAGACTCACGTATCTTCCACCCATGAAATTTTCAGAATTTTTGGTTTGGCCAATCAATACCAGATTTTTCTTAAAGTTTCCCCTGTTTCACTGTTTGACTAATCTGACCACTCTTCGCTACGAATCAAATTTTTTATTGTACAGAATTCATAATGTGTTCTATTTGATTTCATTTGAAACTAGACTCATTAAGGAGTCTCAGCATATAAATCTTATCTTATAACCATTTTTGTACAAATTATAATGATTTTCCAAAAACGAAACAGGGAATTTCGGAGTCAATCCGACACTGTCTCCCAAAACTTTAAATATACTTTTATAGGAAATTCCTTTGCTTACATAGTTTCTTTTATAAGACACTAGACTCAATAAGCTTCATTTTCATATTTTATTCAACTTGAACTCGCCTTCTACAATTTTTGGTGTAATTTCAAATTTACAATACTGCAGTAACTCAAATCTGTCAAGACTAGTTCGCACTTTAACTATATAAATTCATCCTTCTCGCTACTAAGTTTATACGATCTTTAAGTATACTAAAGTAAAGTTCAAACACTTGAGAACTTACCTCGGATACTGTTGAACAATTTCAAAACGGCTATTCAATTACATTCGCCTTCCCGCTATACAAGATTGATTCCTTGAGCTCGTGAACTAAATCAACCAATTTAACAACTCAATTTACATTCGCAATGTCATCACATACATAAGAAAATTAGATTCATTTCTTAAACCATCCCGCAAATCACCTTCCAAGAACCTTGATTTACTTTAAGCTAAACCACTTCATGGTATACATATACACATTCGCTAATATAAACAAGGTTAGCACTTAGCCGAATAATTTCTTTAACATTTTAAATTTCATTCGGTCTAATCTCCATATCAACTACTAATTCACAATAAGAATCAAATCCAAAATCAGCTACTATAATATATATCTAAATGCCATGTAGCTACTTAGTTGATTATCAATTATCACTTAATTCACATATTAACACACAACAATCTCACATTAGCAATTCATTTGTATTATTCGAATACAAGCTCAACACGCAACCTCATCCCTTTAGTTATCCATTCAATGATCGAACACAAAGATCACATGTCTAACTCACTATCCAATCTTGATTTCTAACACAAATACTCCCCCTTAACCGAATGTCCATAACCCATTTACAAAACATTTTCCATGAGCTAGCTTCTATACTTGATGACCACTCCAAATATACAAAGATTTTCAATGAAAGAGCATTAACATACCTTAATCCCCCTTTTTAGCCTTTTACTTGAAAATTTCAACTTAGAAGCAAACAAGTTTCATGGTTTTCCACTACATGCAGCCTGCCTCTCCTCTCTAGCTTCCTTTGCAAGAGACAAGGAAGCAAGATAGAAAAAAAATGTTGAAGTCTTTCTTTTCTTCCTTTCACGACAATGGGGGGGAGGGGGGAGACAACTTTGGTTTCTCCTCCCACTCCCTTCCTTTTTTTATTATTCTTCCCACACATTTTAGCATAATATGTCTACAATATGCCTTACCCCATGGCATGGCCGGCCACCATTTAGATCTTTGGCTAATTTGACATGCAAGTCCCTCATGTCAATAATTCATGCATTATTTGGCCACTTTAAATTTCACCTCTCACATTTTCACGTCCTATCACATGGGTCCTTTCTTATAAATTAGCACCTAATTGATAAAATCAAGGCACGTAATATTCACACATACAAATCCCACATATAATAAGCACAGAATATAACATCTAATTATTTTTGTGACTCGATTTTGTGGTCCCGAAACCACTTTCCGACTAGGGTCACATTAGGGGTGTCACATTTATCACATGTTCAGATTGTCCATCAGTCTGAAGATGGAATACGGTACTGAAATGTAATTGCGTACCCAGAGCTTCTTGCAACTTGTTCCAGAATCAAGATGTGAACCGTGGATCTCTGTTTGAAATAATGGAAACTGGCACTCCATGTAGCCTGACAATCTCAGAAACATATAATTCAGCCAATTTGTCTAGGGAGAAATCCATACGTATTGGAATAAAGTGCGCATATTTCATCATACGGTCGACAATCACCCAAATGACATCTTTCTTTTTCGGAGATAGGGGTAACCCTAACACAAAGTTCATGGTAATTCTTTGCCATTTCCATTTTGATATTGTCACTGGATGTAATAACCCTGAAGGTACCTAATGTTCAGCTTTAACTTGCTAACATACTAAACATCTAGATACAAATTCAGAAATATCGCGTTTCATTCCCGGCCACCAGCACATCTTTTTCAAATCATTATACATTTTATTACTTCTCGGATGAACAGACATGGTACCATTATGAGCTTCGTGCAAAATATTTTGTACAAGCTCTGAATTCCTCGTACACATATTCTACCTGTGAACAACAGACAATCATTAGGTCCAATCTGAAATTCTAAATCAGAAATCATTTCACACTGTACCCGTTTAGCTTGCATCTCATTATCACTTTTTTGAGCCTCGCAGGTCTGATGCAGAAACATTAGTTTGACTTTTAACTCAGCTAGGATTGAGCCATCATCAGAAAAAGAAAATTGGGTATTCATTGCTCGCAAAGCAAATAGAGACTTTCTGCTTAGAGCATCTACAACCACATTGACTTTTCCTGGATGATAATCAATAACCAAATCATAATCTTTCAACAATTAAAGCCACCTGTGTTGCCTCAGATTCAAATCCTTTTGCGACATCAGATACTTTAAGCTTTTATGATCGTTGAAAATATGACACTTTTCACCGAACAAGTAATGTCACCAAATTTTTAGTGCAAAAACAATGGTTACCAATTCTAAATCATGTATCGCGTAATTCTTTTCATGTGGTTTTAGCTGTCTAGAAGCATAGGCTATTACTTTACCTTCTTGCATCAAGACACAGCCTAAACCATTCAATGATGCATCACTGTAAATTACAAATTCTTTACCCGATTCAAGCTAAACTAGTATGGGTGTTTCAGCTAACAAGGTTTTCAGTCTGTCAAAGCTCTGCTGAAATTTACCGGTCCATTCAAATTTCACATCTTTCTGCAGCAAGCATGTCATCGGAGAAGCTATTATCGAGAACCCTTTTACAAATCTCTGATAATATCTAGCTAGTCCCAGAAAACTTTTAACTTTAGTCATATTTTTTTTGGTGGTTTCTAGTTAACAATTGCTGAAATTTTATTCAGATTCACTCTAATGCCTTCAGCAGATACTATATGTCCAAGTAAACCAACTTCTCAAAGCCAAAATTCACACTTGCTAAATTTAGCATACAATTGTTTTTCACGCAAAGTTTGCAAAACAATTCTCAAATGACCAGTATGTTCATTTTCATCTCGGGAGTATACCAAAATATCATCAATGAATGCCACCACAAATCTATCTAGATACGGTCTAAAAATTCTATTCATTAAACCCATAAATACAGCAGGTGCATTGGTCAAGCCGAACAATATCACAAGAAATTCATAATGCCCGTACCTAGTTCTGAAGGTTGTTTTTGGCACATCTGACTCTTTCACCCGTAACTGATATTAACCAGAACGGAGATCTATCTTTGAGAATACAATGGTTTTAATTGATCAAACAAGTCATCAATATGAGGCAATGGATACTTATTCTTTATTGTGACTTTGTTGAGCTAGATGTAATCAATACACAGTATCAATGATCTATCTTTCTTCTTAACAAATAAAATCGGTGCACCCCAAGGTGATGAACTAGGTCGAGCAAAACCTCTGTCAGTCAATTCTTGCAACTGTGCTTTCAAATCTTTTAATTCTGTAGGGGCCATTCTATATGGTGCTATAGATATCGGTGTTGTACCCGGAATAAGATCTATAGAAAATTCAACCTCTCTGACAGGCGGTAATCCAGGTAATTCCTTCGGAAACATATCAGGATACTCACAAACAACTAACACTGACTTAATCTTCGACTTGGATACTTTAGTGTCCAACACATAAGCAAGGTAAGCATCATACGAGTGTGTGTCCCCTACACCTAGAAAAAATTTTGAAATTTTGCGAAAAATTTTCTAAGTCCCCGAATTAATCTCGACTTGTTTCTAATACATATTTTGGGCCTCAAAGGCCAATATAAGGGATATTATGATTGATTTCTGATATGAATAGTAAATGATATGAAATAACTGTATTTGATCTATAAACTCCGATAATGCTCTGTAACCTTATTCCAACGACGGATATGGGCTAGGGGTGTTACAAGTCCTTTTTGACATTTTACAAAATTGCCCCTAACATTTTACTTTTATTCAATTTAGTCTCTGAGCGCAAAACATGCAAATCAACCATTTTTATTCAATTTCAAATTTAACAGAATTTTTTAGAACCCTATTACAGCCCATATTTGTTGTTATTTTATATTAAGTCCTTGTATTTTACTAATTTCACATTTTAGTCTTTAAACATTAAAATTACCAAAAATTACTTTACAAAATAGTCTTATCTAGCTACCAACCTTAAGATTCTACCATAAACTTTCAAGTGCATGTCAAATTCATCAGTGGCACATTCAATAACATTTGACTGTTTTACAAATTAGTCCCCAATTTAGCTAGATTAAACTAATACAAGTTCAAAAACATAAAAATCACTAAAAATGAGCAAGATTTTCTCACCCAATCAAAGAACACAATTTTACTTGAAGCGTTCCCTATGTCTTCCATGGATATTCGGCTTGTTCAACAATACGAAGAAAGAAAATTTGATAATATCATCTTTTACGTCTTTTAATTTAACTTATTCTTTAATTATTTACAAAACTAACCTTTAACTTATAACTTATAAATCACTAAAACATGTCCAAAAATATCCACTATATATAAACATGGTATAATTACCATTAAAGGAAATTTTAATTGCACAATTGGTCCTTCAATTAAATTAAATTCCAACTAAATAAACTTATTTACAATTTAATCCTAAACTAATTAGGACTAAAAGAGCAAATAGCCCAAAAGCTAGTGGATTTAATCATGTCACCACCGCTTGGACTTTTTGACCATGATTTAATTACCATTTTGGTCTTTTTGCATTTTAAATCTATAGTGATTAACTTTTGCATTATTTACAATTTAGTCCTTTTTCCTTAATTAACTATCCAAACATTAAAATTTCTTAACCAAATTTTAATACAACCTTAACAACATTCCATAAATATTTAATATTTACGACTTGGTTTATAGAAACGAGGTCCTGATACCTCATTTTCTAAAACCATTTGACTTTAGGATCATATCACTTGAATCTAATTATTCATTTAAATAGCATAAATTGCTAATTCAAAATTTATTTTAATACCATATTTGACATGTAAATATTAAAAAATAACATTTACGAACTTACTCATCGATTTTGTGGCCCCGGAACCACTATTTCTAACACCACTAAAAAACGGGCTGTTACATTAACCATATTCATATTTATTGCCAAAATTATATAAAATTGAAATCTTAAAATTTAACACCCTTAAGAAAAATAGAAAGTCCAAGCCGCAGTCCGTTTGTAAACAAGACAAAAATCAACAAATTTAATAAAATGAAGTTTAAAATACTTTTGTATAAAATCCAGTCACAGTGTTCCGAATGCCGAGTTTGAGTCCTAACCTCATGAGTTATAAGATGGAAAACTAAAGAATGGGGTATGAAGCTCAGTGTGGTCTTAACACAAAGAGAAATAACTACATAAATAATAACATTAGCATACAAACTTATAGAAAACAGTTCATATCAGATTATTAATCTCACATTAAATTTTCAGTAAATATTCAATATGCATGATTAACGATATAATTTCCTACCCATCCATCCACTGCACTCCATAGTAGGAGTTCCTCAGAACTCATCCATCCCTTCACACCAAAATAATATTTTGCGGGTGAATCGCCAGTATAATTGTGACAGTCCTAATTTGACCCTAGTCAGAATGTGGTTTCGGGACCACAAAACCGAGTCATAAAATTTACTTTAATTTTTATTGCATATATTTAATGTGTGATAGTGTGTGTATGAAAATTTAATGTTTTAATTTAGTCTTAGGAATGTGAATTTTCTTAAAAGGACTTAGTTGAGAAACTTAGAAAAGATGATAGGTAAATCGTAAGGATCAAATAACAACAAGGTGAGAAAGCTTGGGTTTACATGTCAATTTGCCCAAAATTCAAGTAGTGGCCGGCCAAGCAATGATGCTTCTTCCACTAAGTTGAATTTTATTGTAATTTTTTTATATTATTTAATGGTTAAAGTAAATTAAAGAAAGGAATTAATAGGAAAAAGATGAATAAAATAAGAAAGGGAGAGAAAGTATTCATCTTCTTCCTCTTGCAAATGCCGTAAGCTAGGGAAAGAAGGAGGAAATTTTCTAAGACATTCGGCCATCCTAAGGGGTTGATTAAGGTAAGACTCATGTTAATTTTATTAAATTTTTGTGAAAATCTAGTTAGTAGCCAATGTCTTATTATATCCCATATGTTAATTTTCTACCTAAATAGGTGACTAAATGGCATACGGTTAGAGGGAGGTAAATGCTAAGAGTATGGTGCTTTTGATGTTATGAATGGAAATAGTATAAAGGTGAAAGAAAATTAGGGTAGATATGTAGATATATGTGGATTTATATGATGTTATAAATAGATGTGAAGCTATGCTAGTTTAGGAAAAATTCGGTCAAGTGTTCATGAGATGAAACTATGTGTGTAAATGAATTAAAAATGATATTATAATTGATATTGTATATTCGGCCATCTAATTAAGTACATAGGTGATGTTGAATTTAATTTTTGCACATTCGGCTATATAGGTATGCCCATTTGTGATATTACTTTTGATTGTATATAATCGACTAAATGAGTGATATTGGCTTATAAGTTGAGTTTGATTCATGATTATATATATATTTGAATGTAAACCTATTTGAGATAATGTTATGTTGAGAAGTGACGATGCATTCGGCCTCGAGGTAATAGATGAATATTTGTTGAAGTTTTAATGTCTTGAACAATTACGGTTGTAAAATGTAATGAAAATTATTAGACTATATATATGAGTAATTAGCAAGGGTGGTTGTCGTATATACAAATATATGTGTGTTATAAATGTATGTGTAATTGGATTATTGATAGTAAGGTGATATTATATGGTTAGTAGCCGAATAGCTCAAAAGCATAAGGTAGGAAGATAAAATTTTACCATGTGTTTCTTATGATATAAAATCATTAATATTTTGATATAAATATCTAGTAAGATGGTTAAACTAGTTAATTTATTTTATTAAGCTCAAGAACTTAAAGGAGGGGAATCAAGCAAGGGCAAAGCAAAGAACATCGAGTAGCCGAGTTGGAACCGTTTTACCCAACACAAGGTAAGTCCTTAAGCATTTTGTAAGGTTGATTAGTTTTTGCATAAATAATACTAGTGAATCATGAAAGAATACCTTTTTGTTAGGTGTTCTTTTGAAGCGATATATATATTATTAATGTGATCGTATATGCTATTTGAATTAAGTAAGTTGTCATATTATAATGAGTTACCATTGGCACTATGTGTGCGGAATTAAATGTCACTTTGTGTGCAGATTTTATATGCTATTTGAATTAAATAAGTTGCCATATTATAACGAGTTAACATTGGCACTATGTCTGCGGAATTAAATGTCACTTTGTGTGCAGATTTTATATGCTATTTGAATTAAGTAAATTGCCTTATTATAATGAGTTAACATTGGCACTATGTGTGCGGAATTAAATGTCACTTTGTGTGCAGATTTTATATGCTATTTGAATTAAGTAAATTGCCTTATTATAATGAGTTAACATTGGCACTATGTGTGCGGAATTAAATGGCACTATGTGTGCAGATTTTATATGCTATTTGAATTAAGTAAGTTGCCATATTATAATGAGTTAACATTGGCACTATGTCTGCGGAATTAAATGTCACTTTGTGTGCAGATTTAATATGCTATTTGAATTAAGTAAATTGCCTTATTATAATTAGTTAACATTGGCACTATGTGTGCGGAATTAAATGTCACTTTGTGTGCAAATTTTATATGCTATTTGAGTTAAGTAAATTGCCTTATTATAATGAGTTAACATTGGCACTATGTGTGCGGAATTAAATGGCACTATGTGTGCAGATTTGAATGTCGACGCATGAGTGAAAATTACAGGCACTATGTGTGCGGTTTAGTATGGCACTATGTGTGCGAGCTTAATTAGCACTATGTGTACAAATTCGGTTGATAATATAATATGTGCAGGAAAAGAATAAAGTGATAGAACTATTAACTAAAATATCGAATTTGAGACATGAAATGTATATGTATGAATTTATCTAATGCATCATTGTTTCATGCTTTGAGGAAATGGATCTAGATCAATTGGTTGTTTTGATATTTGATTGGATAGAAAGACTTGGCTTAAGATTGAACCAATAATCTAAGTAATTATGGCATAGTTCGGTATGGATGGAGTAATAGATCTTACATTATTTTCTTATGATCTTTTATCAATGGAATGTATTATATTGCTTATGACTTACTGAGTTGAATACTCATTTGGTGTGTTTACTTGTCTTTTATTTAGATTTCTTCAATCCATTTTGTGTGCTCGGGTCCATCGTCGAAGTCATCACACCAGCTTGCAACATTTTGGTACCCTCTTCTTAGTTGGTCTAAGTGAACATTTCGGCATGTATAGGCTAATATGTATTTGTTTGAACTTTGATATGTATACTTCTAGCCATGCGAATATGGCTTAAATACTAAGTTTAAATTTGGTTATATTTAATCATGGTATAATTTGTCTTGGCTATAATGTTTAATGCTATTAATGAATGATAAATATATATATATATATATATATATATAAAAATTATACATATGCTTGAGGGTTGATAATGCTAAGAAATCTTGACTATCTGTTTTTGGGATGGTTCGATTATGACACATTTATATAAGTGATTAATTGTAACGTGGCTAATGTATATGATCTTAGTATTTAAATTGAGATAGCATAATGGGTCGTCTGGTTATGTCTGAACATAACATGCAATCGTATGATATGGTTGTTATATGATGTAAACTTATGTAATAGTCTTGATTGAACTTGATAATGATTAACTATGTGTTTCGGCTATGTATGAATAAGGATCGTATATGGGAGTATAATGAATTATGCATTATTAAAGATGAACTGAACGCAATGAAGATGATAGAAGTAAATGCATGGAAATTTTACGAATAAGTATTTGCTTCGGTAATATCTCGTAACCTATTCCAGTGATGGAAACGGGTTAGGGGTGTTACAATAATGGTATATTTTATGAGTGAACAGATCCAGCATTTAAACCTTCAATATCCCTTTCCCAATGCAACAATATGACATGCTTTTATAAATCAGAAAACAATAATGGTACCAGTATTAACATGCAACTATCATGCAATCTGTAATGGTTTGTAATTTTAACAGAACTAGTAAACATGCATCAGTAGCAATGGTAGATTTAGCATAAGGTTTACATCACATACATGATCAACATGATAATTTAGAAAAATGGTAGCATGAAAAAGTTAGATCTACCATACACATTTTGTTACCCATTGAATTGAACCGACGATTTTTTGGTACCAATTTAAGGTTTATTTTTAGATCAGATTTGTCACAACCGAGTTAGTAAAAATTGGGTTAGTGAACTGAGAGTGGTCATGCCCCGATTTTTAAGATATTTGCACAGTTGATAATAAATAAGTATTTAGTCTAGTGGTTAAGTATTGGTGGAGTTGTCCTTGAAGAACTGAGTTTGAATCCCTTCTCTCACATTATTTTCTATTTTGTGAAAGTTTGCTTCAAACTTTAGTATGTGTCATACCATGTTTTTAAATAAATGTTGTAGGAGTTATAACAAGCAAGTGATTTGGCTTAAAGGTTAAGTAGTGATGAAGCTACTAAGTGAACCAAGTTTGAATCCCTTTAGCTTTATTTTTGTTTAATTTTCATCATTAAAAGCTTGGTCAAACCCCTCCTTGCCACCCAAAAATTGTTTCCATACAAGGGAGACTCTTTCCTCTCTTATCTTTCTTTCTTTCTTTGTTTTATCCCCTTTTCACTCCATGTGTTCCCCTTCTTTCCCTTTCTTCCCTTTATTTCCCTCACATTCCTTCTCCTTCCCCTTTGACTCGTTATGACACCCCTTTTACCAAAAGAAAGCCATCAACTTTCATTATTTTTCTTGTCATCTTTTTTCTCCAAAACCACCACTCTGTGTTGCCCCTATAACCACCTTGCTCTCCTTCTCCTCCTAATATTTTTTTGTTGTGATTTGAGCTACCACTTTCCACCGTAAGAACTACCTTTGTGTCGCCACTCTTGGTTACTCCTCCACATTTGAACCATCCTGATCACCACCCTAGATCACCACTATTCTCCACCATTTTTCTCATTTCTTTTCTCTTTATATCTCATTATTTTTTCTTCATTTCTTTCTATCCTTTTTTAAGTGTTCATCACCATTTTTTTCCTTCTTTTCTACATCTAAATTTAGTCACCTTTCATCATGGGTCTTTCTCACCATTTTCGGCTCATCATTAGTAGGTAGTGTAAGTGTTATTAAGTATTAAGTTTCCATCTTGTTATGAGATATATAGTATTAATGTTTTCCAAATATACATATGTTAATCAAGTGTTTAGATTGGATTGAAGGATCACATTTGGGCATTTGAATCTTTAGTGGGTTAAGATCAAAGTTTTCTTTGTTTGAAGTTGAGGAAGAGTAAGTAGTGACCTCACAATCAAGTTATGAAACGTTTTGGATTCTTTCAATTTTTGTAGTATATTTATAGTATTGAAAGCTAATATATATAACTTTGATTTGTATATTTTAGGTACTGATTTGAAATTGTTTAGTTAGATCTGAAAGTAAAGGTTGCGGTTTAGATTTGTTATGAGTTGGATGATTATTAAAGTGTGCGTCTTACCTTAAGTAGTTGGTGAGAAAATATTGCTTATGATGTTATTTCGATGTATATATTATTGTCAATAATGTGATTAAATGATGGTTGGGAAGTGCTAAAATGATTACTGATTTTGAGCCTATGGTTAGTACTTGATTTCAATGATGATTGATTTGTTGTATGATGATAAAATATGTTATGTTCTAACGCTCATGTTTTGTTACATTATGGCACGATTTTGTTTCTATTAATCTAATATCATATTATGAGATGAATTTTTTTATATTACTATATTTTATTGCATGTTAATGATGCCTACTATCCTAATTCTATTTTTATGTGCCATGTCACATTGCATAGGGTTGAGACGATATTTAAAGGAGGAAGTTTCTGGCAGTTTAATGATATGTACTTTCTGGTGGTTTATCCAAAAATTTAGGCAATATATCTGCTATTCTGATGGCATGTCTACATATATTTGTATCTGGTAGCTTGTCTACAAATTTTGGTGACTTGTCCATAATTTTGGTGTGTTATTGGATGGATGAGTTCTAGGGAACTCTTTTATAGTGTGTAGTGAAGTTGGGTAGGAACTGTTCTGAAAAATATTGCATTATTTTTCTGAAGAACATTGCATTGGCATAATCATGCATAAGGGATTCTATGAAATTAGACTGTACAAATTCTTTGTCATATTCTGATTAGTATGCTATAATTCCTATTTAATACTTGAGTTAAGTCACACACTAGGATTTATAGCTCACTCTGTTTAGTTTTGTGCTTTTAGATTTTTCGAATGTTAGGACTCAATGGCGACATTTGGAGGAGTTTCTCAAAATTAATTTTAAATTAAAGTATTAAATTTTATTTTGGTATTTTGTTATTTTGGGACTGTATTAAATTTTTATACTGCATTATGGCATGGGTAAGTTTGATTTTGTTTGGGATTTAATTTGGCATGCATGATATACTATTTTTAAACTACTTAATATTTTATCCATCAATATAATTAATCTCATTAAAAATATTTTTAAGATAAAAATCCAACTTTTATTGTTTTCTGCTGCAAATATGAAAATGGGTTTTTAAAGAAATTCAAGTAATATGTAACAATGTTTTCAAAATTGAATTTCGACATTCAATTTTTTTACTAAGTGAATATATTATTTCCAAAAAGAAAAGAAAATGGTTTTAAATATACATTTTGAATTCGATTGTTTTTATTGGGTCATTTCAGTGGCTAATGTGGCCTTCAGAATCCGACCATAACTTTTGGTTCGAGCTTGAGTGGTTATAAGATCTAGGTTACTTAGCAAAACCGAAACCATTAGAAATATTTAATCATCATCAAGATATGAAATTAAACCAAAAATCACAAGGGAGTCACATATATATATTTGGCCAAATGTTGACACACACACACACACACACACACACATGCGATAACATTAGTCAGGAGACACATCTTCACCACAAGAATGATCGACACACCTCAAGTTCAGATCTGATTTGCCTATCCTAGATCTGGCCCTTCAAATGACAAATACATACAAAATGTGGCTTATGTTAGAAAATAGAGTTAGTCCAATTTAGGGAACCATAGAACCATATAACATAACAAAAAAAAGAGGGCTAGAAATTGCACTCTCCAATGTACCATCAACTGAAACTAAAGACTACTAAGATCATACTTACCAATCTATTGTTGTTAAAATTGGAATTAATTGTGGATAGATCTAAGTGCTAATGGAATCCAAGTGGACAAAGTAATTCGATAAGGGAAGAAAAACCAGCGGCGCAAGGGATGAAAAGTTCGGCAGCTTAAATTGGCAAGGTTTGGCTGTGAGAAGGGGAAAAGAGGGAAAATGACAACCCAGAAAGTGATGGTGTAACACCCCTCACCCGTATTCAATGCCAAAAGAGGGCTACGGAGTATTACCGAACTTATAACACAAACAAACGTACATTTCACATAAATATTCTAATATTATGTAATCATCATTCAACATCAATTATATTGTCCCTATTACGAGCCTACGAGGCCCAAAACATGCATTCGGGGTGGTTCGGGACTAAACCGATAACTTAAGAAATTTCAAGAAAACTTAGAAAATTTTACAAAATATAGTGGACATACGCTTGTGTGTCCCAAATGTGTGTCTCACACGACCAAAGACACGCTCGTGTCCCTGCCCGTGTCCGACCCCATGTAACTCTCTGACTTGGGTCACACAGCCAACACACGTCGGTGTGACTAGCCTGTGTGCCCTAGAAATGGCCACATATGCCCGTGTGCCAAGCCGTGTGCTAGGCCGTGCCAAACCCATAGGTAGGGGTGAGCGTTCGATCGAATCGAATGAAAAAATTTCGAGTTAATCGAGTTGATGAATCATATTTTATCATCCTAATTTGATTTGAAGTTTTCTTGAATCGAGTCGAGTGAGATGGAATTGGAATCTAATCGAATCGAATATATTTGTTCGAGTTAAATTTTAAAAAATAATTTTGGCTCCTTGTACCTATTGTTAGCCATTGTAATAAAATTTCTCCACTTTAATCAAAGTTTTTATTAACTTTCATCACCTCATAATTTATTTATTAATCTTTTATATACGGGTTAGCTTCTTTGCTTGCTTAGTTGTTTCAATTATCTTCAAATTCTTGTCACTATATATTTTGGAATTAAAAATATATTAAATGTAAAAATGTGATTTTTAATAAAAGTTATTTTAAAGATAAAATGTGAAATTGATACCAATATAAAATTTTAACACGAATATTTTATGGCATAGTTAATAATTCAATTTTAATATAAATATTCAATATGACTAAACAATTCAATAATATAAATAATATAAAATGTGGAATTTAATTTAATAATATAAATAGTAGATATAAATAAAATTATTACTATTTATGTTTAGTGATTTTTTGGATAATTTTGATTTTTTATTTGAGAGTAAAGAGTGAGAAGTAAAAATTTAGGGGGAAAATAAAAAGTTTTGGGGAATAAAAGTTTAAAGGAAAGTAAATAGGAGGAGTAAAATTTTGGAGGGAAAATACTAAAAAAATTGAGGGGGGATGGGTTTGGGGTAGATGGGAGGTGGGATGATGGGAAGAGAGTAAAAGTTTAAGGGGGAAAGTGGGAGGGAGTAAAAATTTTGGGGGAAAATAAAAATTTTTAAGGGTTTTTAGGAGTAAAATTTTGAGAAAAAGTAAATGGGAGAGTAAAATTTTGGTGGGAAATGGATTTTAGGTAGATTGGGGGGTTGGGATGGGAGGGGAGTAAAAGTTTTAGGGGGAAAGTGGGAAGGAGTAAAAGTTTTGAAGGAAAAGTAAAAAGATTTAAAAGTTTAGGGTAAAAATGTAAAATATTATAGTTTGATATTCAAATTATTCTAATTATTCGATTCATTCGAATTCGAAAACTCAACTCGATTCGAACTCGAAATTTGAAAAAAAAATTGAGTTGACTCGAATAACTTGATTCGTTTAACTCGAAATTCAAATTTTTTTCGATTTTTTCGAGTTCAATCGAGTTTTGCTCACCCCTACCTGTAGGGTATATTGACCTATGCCACACGACCAAGTCACATGCCCGTGAGCTAGGCCTTGTGGAGCATACTGGCTTTATTCTTAATTCAACACTAGGGGGCACACGGCTTTACAACTTGATCGTGTGTCACACACGGCTGAGACACACGCCCGTGTCTTTGCCTGTGTGGACAAAAATAGGCTATTTACCAAGCCAATTTGTCACCCAAATTTGCATATACTTACATCAACCCAAATGGCACAAAACATGGCATAACTAGGCATATAAATCAACTCCAATCAAACTCAATTCATGCCATTTCAATACCAACCATTACAAGTCACACATTTACCACAATACACCAACCAATTTTATACCAAAACTCACTTTTACAATACATCAAAATAACCAATTCCAAATATGCATTATTTTTCTAGATTCACTAGCATACAAATATTTAACTCAACCATTTACTATCCATATCACCTATTATCAACAAGCATCACATAACCAGCATCCAACACATCACACAAGCCATGCACATATATATACATGATCATCTATATCAAAATAAGCCAACTCCCATGGCTATATACAAAACCAAACTTTGGACATTTACAAGCCAATTCAAATGACTAATTTCATTATCAATCCATAACCAAAATGACCATAATCCTATACATGCCATATACTCAAAATACTTAAGTTCAAAAGTACCAAAGTGATAGTAGGATAGTGTGATGAAGTCTCCGACGGTCCCCGAATCTAAGCTAGCTTTGAATTCACTATAAAACACGGAAAATTAAACAATGTAAGCTATAATGCTTAGTAAGTTCGTATGAAAATAATAAGCAAATCTCACCATTTAATTATCATTCAAAATATGCATATAACATACTATAAAGTATTTAATTATAATATTAACATGTATTCAAATCACTTATTTAACCATGAACTCATTTCTTCCATATGTTCAATGCATATATAGTTTTCGTACATACCTGTATTGATACGTATCTAGTACTCACCATTTCATATCTTTGATATACCCGTTGAACCATTTGGAATAATACAGGATACTTGGGAATCTTACACTCTAATTTCCAATATATATAGCCGAAGCCATCTCAATAAATCTTACACCGAAGTGCCAATACATAGCCGAAACTATCTCAATATCATATCTCAATAATGCTCACTCTCAAGCTATCAACAGGTCTGCTCACACAAGCAGACGGTCATGACGTAACTACACGGTCCTGCTCACACAAGCTGACGAGAATCCACAACACATGCTAGATAACTCAGCCACCGGTAGGACATACGAACTAGCACCCAAAACAATAATAAACCCCTAATGACATGTCATTCGTATCCTAATCTATTCTTAACGTTCAACCAGGGTCTCTCAATGTCGAATCTTCATCGAATATATCTGCAATGTCATATTCACAATTCATGCAATATTAAAGCATTTAAAATGCAATTAAAAAAAAGTTTATTAAATACGAACTTACCTCGGATACAAAAACGACAAATTAAGTCGATTAATCTGAAACTTTGTTCTTTCCCCGATCTAAATTCGTATTTCTCCTTTCTTGATCTAAATGTAATCAAAATTAACTTATTTAATACTCTCTCTATTCAATTTAGTCCAAAAACACACATTAAACCACTTTTACATTTTTACCCGTAACATTTCACATTTTTCCAATTTAGTCCTTATTTCATAAAATTACAAATTCATGCAATTCAACCAAATCCCATGCTAACTAAATTTCAATTAGGTCCCTAAAAGTCCATATTTTCCATTTATTTCACAATTTAACCACCAAATTTACGCATTTCACAATTTAACCCCTAATTAATAATTTTGTCAAAATCAATTTACAAATGTTGTTTATCTAACAACAAGCATGCATTTCCTACCTTAAACCTTTAATAGTTTTACAAATTAGTCTCTGGGCCAGCTGGATTAAGCTTCACGATCTCAAAAACATAGAAATCATTAAAAATGGGACAAAATTAAACTTACATGCATGGATGATAGCTAGCCGAACTTTGAAGCTATTTTAATGGTTTCCTTCTTGCTACACTTGGTTGAAAATGAAGAAGACAATATGATATCTTTAGTTATTTTATTAATTTACTTATTAATTCACTAATTTACCTTTTTAACCTTTAATAAAAACATTAGAAATCATCTAATTTATGTCCATACTTGTCCATTCATAATAAAAATGGGTTAATTACCACATAAGGACCTCCAATTTAAAGTTCTATAGCTATTAGACACCTTTAACTAATAGAATTCAAGTTTTACACTTTACGCGATTTAGTTCTTTTTATCGAATTAAATGCTCAAACGATAAAATTTCTTAACAAAAATTTCACACGAATATACTATCATACTATAAACATTACAATAGTAATAAAATAATTATTTTGAATTCAAATTTGTGGTCTCAAAACCACTGTTCTGAATTGATTAAAAACGAGCTGTTACAGATGGATGTGACGTCAAGGGAAAATAAAAGGGGGTTTGGCAGTTCAAGGTGCCAAGTATGGTGGCTAAGAGGAAGGAAGAGGATGAGAAGGGAAAAGAAAGGAGAATGACAACCCAATAGAGATGGAGGGAGCGGCGATGCTTGGGGAGAAAATAGAGAAAATAAAATAAAAGATTAGTGGAGAGGGGGAGGTGGATAGGGTAAAAGAGAAAAGGGTAACAGAAGAAAAAAGAGAAAATAAAAGGTTTGGAATAAATTTTTTCTCCCAATATGATCTTATTTTATCTCTTGGTAACTATTACATCTTCCTTTATGAAAAGTCAATTACTATCAAATAATAATTAAGTTGTTTATCACAAAGACAAACGACTCTTGGTCACGTTTACTTTTCATCTATCATGTAATGTCGATGAGAGAGTATCATTTACTTATTACTTGGGTTATGAATTCCACTGTGGTGAATGAAATTGCATACTACAGAAGTCGTATACCCAATGCACCAACTTTTAGTTCCTTATCTATTTTCACTTAGGCTTTTACTTACATCAAAGTATATGAGTCACACATACATAGTCCATCATCCATTTAGGAATAAGATATGCCACACTATGAATGTCACAAGTGAATAAATCCATAAATGGATCTAGGATCTATTCTATTCGTGTCTTGTCTGATGTACTATCAGTCTAGTCAGTCACATCTTTGTTTTTATTTTCCCGAAGTCACCCGCTTCGATGCTCAAGACAAAGCATCTTCCCAATTGGAATTTATAGATAACATATTATTCTTTCAAATGGTTTGCTCTTTTTTATTAGACTAAGAACATTTTTAAGTTTATCTACTAATACAGGTTGTCTTTCTGTATTACAATCCGACCACATAATACCACTTAGTATTAGTTTAACATTAGATAACCAGTGAGTCAATATTCACTTCCATTTTGCTTTGCGTGCAAAAACATTGAGAACCACAAAATACCACCGGCCCATGTACTTCACAACACCCATAGAGGGGCCTCCCAATTTTGCCTATCCTTTGGGCTCTCCATCAGGCCACTTGCCTTTGCCGATTCACTTTCATTCCCAAGGGGAACCATTAAGGAACCACTAAGGCATAATAGCCTCGTACTACCTCAGTAAGGGAATGCTAGGGAAGGACCACACAGTACTATGCTAGACTATAATTGACATTCAGTGGACCAACCCCTTGACTGACCACACGAGCGAGTCACCATTCGTATTGTTAATGCCGTGGTACTACTGGACAAGGGACGTTAACCTATAAATACCCCTAACATATAATGTATGAAGGATCTTCTCCTTTTGGGCCCTCTGAAATCTTTTACCTATTTACTGAGTATTCTATAGTCTCCTCTCCTTTCTCATTCCTTCACCCCCTCATTCCTTAACTATTTCGACTCTTCACCTATCATAAATGAATCAGCCTCCTTGTTATCACCATTATCTCCTCCTTGTTGAACACTAGTATAAACAATAAATTAATAAAATAATTGTGTTTTTTAGGTTAATTAACTAATTGTTGATAAATGGTTACAAGGAATGCTTAATCAACTGGTGGTACAATTATATACTTATGAATTAAAATATAATTTATCTATAAAAAATAAAAAGAGATGTTCTTTATATATTAATATATTAAACTCTAGCCCATCTATCATTCATCAAGGAATAAAAGGGAAAGAAAATAGTCGAGGGTATAGCTAGCTAGGCGTAGACCTAGAATTAACGTTAATTTGCAGCAGATTAGCAAGTAAATGGATTCCAAAAAGTCTAATAAGATCAGTGAGATCGTCAGGCTTCAACAGATTGTCAAGAAGTGGAAAAAGTTGGCCAATGCATCAAAGAAAACGACCAACACCGGAAGCGGCGGCGGAAAGAGTATGAAATTCTTGAAAAGAACATTATCTTTTAATGATGTTTCAGCAGCGACAACAGGGTATGGTGGTGAGATCGTTCCCAAAGGGTACCTGGCTGTTTGCGTAGGCAAAGAGCTGAAGCGATATATCATTCCTATGGAGTATTTGGAGCATGAAGCCTTTGGGATTCTCCTGAGAAAAGCTGAAGCGGAGTTTGGGTTCCAACAGGAAGGAGTTTTGAAATCCCTTGTGATGTTTCCATGTTTGACAACATCTTAAACTTGCTTCAACACAAAAAAGATGATGATGATGTACTCTTCTTCCGTCTTGACAATTCTGACTTAACACCATCTCATCAGTCTCAAATGTGTAAATGATCAACTCTTCTTTTTTCTCTCTCTTCCGATTTGTATTAGAAATATAAAAATGGATTACATATGTTTATATTTGGTTGAATGTCACTTGTTATCACAACATGTATCAACCAAATTATACTCGAAATTACCAATCTTTGTGTCACTTTATTACCCAATTAGAACAACTTTTTTTTTATTACTACGCTTATCATCGGAACTAAATCAAAATCTTAGTATTTCTTTATGTTATTTCATTACACCTATTCTTTTTAATTTGAGATTCTCAACATTTTCCCTTTTGTTTGTTTTCAATTACTTGTTTTTGACATGGTAGATTAAGAACATGAAAGCGAGCTACAAATGTTAATGCAAAAGTTAAATTATCAATACATCTAAACTCAAAATTTTGAATCTTTCATTTACTTCATTACATAAGTAATAGGATATGTAAACAATTTTCCTTTGAATTTTATAGTTGAAAGAGAGGAAAACTGGGGTTAAATTTTTTTGGAAATAATTACTTATATTAGTGTAAAATTAAAGTAATTTTATACCATTTTATTTTTTGTATGATTAATATTTTAATTATCCAACCTTTGAACTTATCGATATAATTGTATTTATTATATATGTAAAATTTTAAATTGATCTGATGTATCTATCATATTGAACTAAAATACTATATATATATATATATATATATAATATTTAGTGAACAATTGAAAGTTTTTATCCAAAACAAATAGTTATTAATTTTTATTTGCATCAAATTTGACAAACATAATTTATATGAATGGAATAAAAATTCAACAATTAAATTGTTAAAATATGAATCATATAAAGAGATACAAAATATATTTGATAATCATTTCCAAGAAAATTTATGTAAAATATATTTATAAAATTTTTATATTAAAATTAATTGAGGTTTTGACTTTAATAGTTAAAGCTAAAAGTTTACAACTCACGTTCCCTAAATGTAAATCTTATTATAATATTTTTATTAAAATTTTGAAAAGACAAAAGCACCCTCGTATTGATGGTTTTAATATAATAATGATTCAAACCTAAATCATATCAAACAGATGAACACTCGACCAAAAGATTACAACTTAAATTCTTAAAGCTTATTTGATAATATGTTAATAAATAATTTTAGTAAAAAAATTTTTGAGCCATTCAAAATTTTATATGTATTTACCATCAAATATTAAAAAAATCATTTCATATAATATAATAAATGAAACATTAGAAAATATAAGTAAATAAGGATTAACTTATTGGAAAATATATTTAGTTAATTTATATGTTTTTTTAACATTCTTTACCCCTTGAGTTGCAAACCAATAATTTAAACTAGTTACTTTTA
This sequence comes from Gossypium arboreum, assembly GCF_025698485.1. Lineage (NCBI taxonomy): Eukaryota > Viridiplantae > Streptophyta > Magnoliopsida > Malvales > Malvaceae > Gossypium > Gossypium arboreum. Next base: position 65,565,996 of record NC_069075.1, on the reverse strand, counting down.
TTTTTAATTTGGATATTGGTAAAAATATTTATCTCTTTTAGTTTTATGCTAATTTCATATTTATTACTTTTATCTTTTACTAGATATTTATTTTATATTCAAATTAAGAGTAATGGTAAAATTTTAAAATGAAAAATATCAAAATTTAACATTTGCAATAAAAAAATTCTATTGAACAAACAAACAAATTTTATAGTTGAAGTTCAGTACTTTTAAAATCAACATTTAAGATTTAAAATTTAATTTTTTTTCACTTAATTTTTAATTTATCAAATAATGTCTTAAAGTTAAAAATATTTGTTATATATACTTGTTGATGTAAGGAACAAATAAGGGCAGAGCTATGTGGTGATTGGTTGTTCACCAAGTTTAGAGCAAGGTGGAGAGCCACTGTTGATCAATCTAGGGTTAAAAGATATTTTAGAGTTAAGTTCAAAAAAAGAAGGGAGAGAGAGAAAAGAGAAAAAGATTACCCTTCCTGAGGTAGTTAAGTGTCTACTTATATATTCTAGGCTAGAAATCCAAGATGCCATGTGTTATCTGGTTTTATAGGCAACAAAAGGTTATTAAATCAATCGGTTTGACATGTTTAAATAGGACCACTAAAGTGACACGCTTAAATAGAATTTGACAATTAATTATATGGTGATTAGTTGAGATTAGGGGCGAAGTTAGGGGGCTGACATGGGCTCCGGCCCCCCTAATATGTAAAATTAATTCTAAGGCTCTTTAAATTTTTTTAAAATTTTAAAATAGTAAAGGTAAAATTTAACTTTAGCCCCCTTAAAATTATAAAAATTTGATTTAATCATTTACTAATTATAAAGATATAAACTATAAAAAATTAAAATTTCATCCGGTCCCCTTTAAAAAAATTTTCTGGCTTCGCCCCTGGTTGAGATCCTTATGTAATTTAGGTCCGAAGAGGTTCAATGAGAAGAATTTTCATGAGGAGATTCCACAAGAAATTTATATGTCCAAAATATCGAGGGGCAATGCCTGAAAGATCTTCTTGAAGTATCACCGATTCACGATAAGTGATATCCGAGAGGTTGAGGGTATACCAATATTATTTAATATTAGTATTTAACAACCTATTTGTATGTGCTATACAAATTAAATCTAGTTTATTTTAGTAAAACATAAAATTGAAAAGAAAAGATGTAAAACTTGATCCCCTTGGTATAAATATTAAAATCTTTGCCTTTCACTAAAGACAGTTATAAGACAAATAGTACTCTTATAAGTACGCTCATTATAATATTCATAATACTTTATATTGTTAAATTATTAATTTTAATTACTTAGTGTTAGGCTACTTATTTCCATGCACTGTGTGTTGATTACAGCTAAAATATGGGAAATTAATAGTTTGAACGTGGTACACACTTGCCCAAGTACTTTCCTCTTTTATTTTGAAAAAATAAATAAGTGTTGTAAATTAAATGGATGTCTATAATTCCTAAGCATATTAAAGTAATAAAACTCTTTACTTCATTTATAATTAGGAGATCATTAAATGAAGTAATTAAGAAAATTTAGTTCACTAAATGTAATTGAATGTAAATGAGCTTATAAATAGCACCTTGTAAGTGAAAATACGATAATGAAACTTTCTCTTGTATTTTCATCCGCTTTTATTTATTGTTTTATTAAATTTTCTATAACACATTATCAGCACGAGTTTCTACGAGTTTCTACGAGTTCATAGTGAAGTTCACGACATTTTGATTTTATATAATTTGGCCGTATAACTCCCGTTAAACTATATACGGTATATGTATTTTCATAATCCTTTTATTTTATTTTCTAGATGAAATATTTGCTTTGGATAATATTTGTAAAATTATTTTTACAACTAAAATCTAATAATGATAATATACATGTTTTTTTTAAAGAAATTTCAATTAATGTAATTTGTGTTAAGTTATTATTATGACTATTCCTCTTTATGTCAATATTTGACATACATATTTTTATTTAGCAAATTTGGTATATATAATTGAATTATTTTACGATTGAGAATACTTATTATTTTACTAATATTTTTTTTATTTTGATTCAAGTGATTATAATGTCAAATCTTGCCAAACTTGAATTTGCGGTCTTAGACATCTCAGGCAAGAATTGTTTGTCATGAGTGTTAGATGATGAAATTTACCTAGATGCTAAAGGTCTATGAAATACTATTTTAGGAGATAAAGAAGCATCTAATCAAGACAAGACAAAAGCAATGATTTTCATCTGTCATCATCTATATGAAGGATTAAAAGTCGAATATCTCACTGTGAAAGACCCTCTTGAGTTGTGGAAAAATTTGAAAGAACAATTTGACCATCAGAAAACTGTGATACTCCCTAAAGCTTGTTATGATTGGATGCATTTACGGTTGCAAGATTTTAAGACTATAAGTGAATACAATTGAGAACTTTTCAAAATTAGTTCTCAACTAAAATTATATGGAGAAAACATAACTGATGAGGACTTGTTAGAGAAAACATTTTCAACCTTTCACGCTACTAATGTGCTCCTGCAGTAACAATACAGTGAAAAAGGTTTTAAAATGTATTCTAAATTGATTTCATGCCTTTTGGTGGCTGAACAAAATAATGAGCTATTGACAAAAAATCATGGAATTCGTCCCACTGGTTCTGCACCATTCCCTAAAGTGAATGTAGCAGTACACAATAATTATGGAAATAAAAAATATAGAAGTCGCACCCGTGGTCGTGGGCGTAGTGGGTGACGTGGTCGATGACGTATTAGTAATCGTTATCATGGTGGTCATAATAATGATACTTCTAACCACCAGAAAAAGAATAACAATGAAAGACAAGAAAGAAGTGATCAAAATAATCCTTCAAAGATTGTTGAGAATATATGCTACCGATGTGGTATGAAGGGGAATTGGTCATGTACTTGTCGTACGTCTGAGCAGTTAGTGAAACTTTATCAAGCATCCATTAAAAGTAAGGGAAAACATATGGAGACAAATTTTATATTCTAAATAATGGAGGCAAAAGATGAAGATATTCACTATAATACTAAAACTGACCATGCCTACGAGGATGATAAATTTAATGACCTTAATAATATAACTCACCTAGATGTGGCAGATTTTTTTGAGAATCATTAGAAAAATTGATGTTATTTTTAGATTTTTATGTTGTTTTAAGTATATTTTATTTTCTTGCATAAAGAATAATTTATATATTTAATAAATATTTGCAATGTTTCTCATATTATATTTTGTTTTTTTTATGAAGAATATGAATATTCAACAAAATTTCGATGGACCCAAAATCAATGAAAACATGTGTCTTGCAGATAGTGCTACAACACATACGATACTCAAAGATAAAAAATATTTTTCTCATTTGACAATGAGTAATGCCCATGTTAATACAATATCGGGTAGTTCAAAACTTATTGAAGGCTCTGGAAGAGCTATTATATTATTACCTAAAGGTACAAAATTTGTTATTGATGATGCTTTATATTCCACTAAGTCTCAAAGAAATTTATTGAGTTTTAAAGATATTCGTCTTAATGGATATCATATTGAGACTATGAATGAGAAAAATGTTAAATATCTATATATTACAAATGTTGAATGTGGAAAGAAATATATTTTGGAAAGGCTACCTGCTTTTTCATCAGGTTTATATTATACACTTATTAGTGCAATTGAGTCACATGTTACTACAAACCAGAAGTTTGTAGAACCACATACTTTTACTATTTGGCATGATCGATTAGGCCATCCTGGATCTATTATGATGCGAAGAATCATCGAGAATTCAATTGGACACCCATTAAAGAACCAAAAGATTCTTGAATTCAAGGATTTATCTTCTGTCGCTTGTTCTCAAGGAAAATTGATTATTAGACCATCACCAGCTAAAGTTGGGATTGAATCTCCAACATTTTTGGAACATATTCAAGGTGATATATGTGGGCCCATTCATCCATCATGTGGACCATTCAGATATTTTATGGTATTAATAGATGCATCTAGTAAGTGGTCACATGTGTGCTCATTATCGACTCGTAACCTGGCGTTTGCGAGACTACTTGCTCAAATAATTCGATTAAGAGTACAATTTCCAGATTATGCAATCAAAACTATTCGTCTTGATAATGCTGGTGAGTTTACATCCCAAGCTTTTAATGATTTTTGTATGTCAATTGGGATAAAAGTTGAACATCCTATAGCTCATGTTCATACACAAAAATGGTTTAGCTAAATCATTTATCAAAAGCCTCCAACTAATAGCTCGACCATTGCTTATGAGAACAAAACTCCCTATTACAGCTTGTGGATATTCTATTTTGCATGTAGCAGCACTTGTGCGCTTAAGGCCAACAAGTTATATTAAGTACTCCCCATTACAATTGACTTTTGGTCAGGAGCCAAATATTTCCCATCTTAGAATTTTTGGATGTGCAGTATATGTTCCAATTACTCCACCACAATGCACAAAGATGGGTCCTTAAAGGAGGTTGGGAATATATGTTAGTTATGAATCTCCTTCTATAATTAAATATGTTGAACCATTAACTGGAGATTTATTTACTGTACGATTTATTGATTGTCATTTTGATGAAACAACATTCCCAATATTAGGGGAAGAGAAAATAAAACTGGTAAAAGAAATTACATGGAATGGATCATCATTATCTCAATTAGATCCTCGTACAAGTCAATGTGAACAAGAACTTCAAAGGATTATACATTTGCAAAACATTTCCAATCAACTGCCCGATTCATTTACTGACTTAAAGAGAATTACAAAATCTCACATACCAGCTGAAAATGCTCTAATACAAATTGATATCCCAATAAGGCAAATTGTTAGTGCAAAAGAAAGTAATCCACGCCTGAAGCGTGGAAGGCCAATCAGTTCCAAATATAAAAATCCTCGTAAAAGGAAAGGATCAATTATTCAAGATGGTAATATTGTGGAGGCAAGTGCCCCAAAAGAGGCCAAAGATATAACTAATAAAAAAACCCAGAAGAGGTTCAGGTACCTGAAAATGGTGATAACAAAGAAATCTCAATAAGTTATGTTACTTTAGGAAAAAGATGAAACCGAAAAAATATAGTTGCCGACAACAATTGTGACACCCCTAATGTGACCCTAGTCGGAAAGTGGTTTCGGGACCACAAAACCGAGTCACAAAAATAATTAGATGTTATATTCTGTGCTTATTATATGTGGGATTTGTATGTGTGAATATTTTGTGCCTTGATTTTATCAATTAGGTGCTAATTTATAAGAAAGGACCCATGTGATAGGACTTGAAAATGTGATAGGTGAAATTTAAAGTGGCCAAATAATGCATGAATTATTGACATGAGGGACTTGCATGTCAAATTAGCCAAAATCTAAATGGTGGCCGGCCATGCTATGGGGTAAGGCATATTATAGACATATTATGTTAAAATGTGTGGGAAGAATAATAAATAAAGAAGGGAGTGAGAGGAGAAACCAAAGTTGTCTCCCCCCCCCCCCATTGCCGTGAATGGAAGAAAGAAAGACTTCAACTTTCATTTTCTATCTTGCTTCCTTGTCTCTTGCAAAGGAAGCTAGAGAAGATAGGCCGGTTGCATGTAGTGGAAAACCATGGAATTTGTTTGCTTCTAAGTTGAAATTTTCAAGTAGAAGGCTAAAAAGGGGGATTAAGGTATGTTAATGCTCTTTCATTGAAAATCTTTGTATATTTGGAGTGCTCATCAAGTATAGAAGCTAGCTCATGGAAAATGTTTTTTTTAAATGTGTGAAGATGACAATCGGCTATGTTGAAGTGCTAAATGAGTGCTAAATTGAGCTTAAGATAGTAATTAGAATTTGGGAAATTCATGCATTTTGTGGTCCAAGGGTGATAAGAACCATACGGTTATGGCATGTAAGCATGAAGATTGTGGAAGTCTTAGAATTGACTCAAGTGTTTTCATCATTAACATATATATATATTGCCGAATGTATGCTTGAAGGGTTGGTTAAGTACATTGTTGTTAAATGCTTGTTGATTTGTATAATTGTTGCTTAGCTACTAAATGAACTTAGGATATTATGGATAAGTTCAAGAATGGCAAAATTGAAGAAGTTGCTTGTGCCGAATGTACATATAAGTAAGGGAGTTATGTTATAATAGAACTAAGTGTGGCTAGTAAAGCCTATTTAATTTTCTTGCTATGTTGGACCATAAATATGATACATATTTAAATCTATTGTTCTAGATATAGATTAAATGATATGTGATTGCCAAATGTGATTGTTAAGTGAATAATATTAGTTAAGTACCTAAGCAAATCTATTGTTGTACTTAAGCTTAAACGCAAAGAGGACCAAAGTTGGATAAGGAAAGGGAAAAAGTGATCAAATAGTCACGAGATCGTTCGACCACATCCGAGGTAAGTTTTAAGTGATCAAACGTTGAGTAAATTCAATCAAAATAGGACATAATGAGTTGATTTAATAAGATATGATGTGGTCATGATATGTTTAAAGCTCAAATGGTAAGTTCATAAGTGTTTGGACTTGGAAATTTAAGAGCAAATTGTAATAGTTTGCTTAGGACAGCTGCAGTAACGTGATTTTAGAAAATCACCATAAATTATTGGTGTGGAATTATAGGCTGAATAAAATATGTAATCAAAGCTTAATTAGTCTAGTTCCTTATCAAAGAGGCCGTGTGAGCAAAGAAATTTCCTATAAAGAGATATTTAAAGTTGTGCGGGACAGTGTCGGAATGACTCCGAAATCCCCTATTCTGTTTTTGAAAAATCACTATAATTTGTAAAAAAATGGTTATGAGATAAGATTTATATGCTTAGACTCCTTAATGAGTCTAGTTTCAAATGGAATCAAATAGAACACATTATGAATTCTGTACAATGAAAAATTTGATTCATAGTGAAGAGTGGTCAGATTAGTCAAACAGTGCAACAGGGGAAACTTTAAGAAATATCTGGTATTGATTGGCCACACCTAAAATTCTTAAAATTTTATGGATGAAAGATACATGAGTCTAAATTCGGGGAAATTTAACGGTAATTGATTTTGAATTTCGTAGCTCCAGTTATAAACAAGTTAGTGACTGTTGCTCAGGAAAACTGCTTGTAGTGAATATGTGATGTTGTTGTAAACTTTGATGAAACTATTTGAGTTGCTTATAAGCTATTGCTGAAATTGATGTACAAGAAAAATATGAAATTTGTATGAGGTATATATATGTGATAAGGCCTAATGGCCGATGTGATGAATGTGAAAGTGTGTATATATGTGATAAGGCCTAATGGCCGATGTATATATGTGATAAGGCCTAATGGCCGATGTGATGAATGTGAAAGTGTGTATATATGTGATAAGGCCTAATGGCCGATGTGATGAATGTGAAAGTGTATATATATGTGATAAGGCCTAATGGCTGATGTGATGAATGTGAAGGTGTATATATGTGATAGGGCCGAATGGCCAATGTGATGAATGTGAAAGTGTATAAATGTGATAAGTCCCGAAGGGCATTTGTGTCGAGATTATATCCGGTTAAAACCCCGCAGGCTTTATGCGAGAATATTATCCGATTAATGTCCGTAGGGCTTCGTGCTCGTACTATATCCGAGTTTTAAAGACCCGACGGCTAAATGCTAGGATTCAAGTAAAACTTTGATATTGAGTATCTGCATTAAGTTACCATCAAATAAGTATTATGTACTTAAGATGTTTAGGTACGTATCACTTACTCATCAGTGGAGTGATTTCGAGGTGAATTATCAGTATCAAAGAGGTAAGGATTATGATTTGTAAGCTTAAGTATGGACGTGATTATAAACAAGTGGAAAGGATTATTGAAAGCTGATAATCGATGAAGCATGTGCTTTGGAAATATTTGACCATCTAGGTCATTATTATTCGAAAGTATATATGTGGCAGCCAAGTGTTGCGTTTAATGACATTATAGATCGAGATGAAGCTCTAGATTAACTTCATCGAACAGTTGAAATGAATGACCAATGATAGTGATTGAGAACACTTTGTTTTGCTTAAAACTTACTAAGCATAAATTGCTTACTCCGTTTCTTTGTTCTTTGTTTTATAGATTTTGCTCGTTAGCTATCGGATTCGGGATCATCAAAGTCGAAGTCATCCACACTATCAAAGCCCCCTATTTTGGTACAATTTTGGTTGAACTTTGAAATGGCATGTATAGGACTACCCTTTTGTTGTAGGTCATGTACCTTTTGGTTTGTGTAAACTTGGATAGCCATGCGAAAATGGCTCATATACGTTTTTAGCATAGTACTATAATCGTTTGTATGTTGATCATTATGAGGTATGATATTGTTTTGAAACGGTTAGCCATTGGAATGGTTAATCATGATCACTCTTTGTGCTATGTATGCAAAAAGGGCCAATTGAATCATGAAATCATGAAATAGGTAAAGCCTACCTTAAAGGCAGATGCTGACAGCAGCAATGATGTGGATGTGAAAAATCACTAAAAATAGTAGGAATGGTATTAAATAGTGAATAAATTATGTAAATGAACTTGGATGAATCTACTTTCATATGGAAGAAACGAAACGGTCATATGAGTTATATGTTAAGAGATATTAAAGTTCTTGTGAAACAGGGCCAGAACGGTTTCTGGATCCCCTTTTCCGACTTTGGAAATTCATTGTAAATCAACCAGAGATAATTAGGAGTCATGCCATATATTTATAGATTCCTCTCTGAGTCTAGTTTCTATAGAAACAAACGGCATTAGTATTAAAGTCCTGTACAGGGAGATATCCAATTCGTAACACACGAAGGTCAGTGTAGTCGATCCCTGCAACAGGGGAGACTTTAACTAATAAACTGTACTAATTGGCTTGACCAAAAATTCTAGAAAAAAATCTGTAGATGTACATATCATTCTAGTTTCAGGAAAAAATTACGAAACTAATTTTCGAGCTTTGAAACTCAAGATATGATTTTTAAGGCGACAGTGACGTAGTAACCAGCTTGTCTGGAAATTTCTAAATGGACTGTGAAAATAGTTAAGTCTGTGTGCACCTTGTGTTCGATTCCGGTAACGGACTCAGGTACGGGGTGTTACAACAATTTTGCTTATAATGTTGCTATTGAAATAGCAAAAGAAAATGAGGATCCTGAACCTAAATCTATTGAGGAATGTAGAAATAGAAAAGATTGGCCAAAATGGAAAGATGCAATTCAAGCAGAATTAAATTCACTTTCTAAACGTGAGGTTTTTGGGCTATAGTCCAAACACCTAAATATGTAAAGCCAGTAGGATATAAATGGATATTTGTGCTAATACGAAATGAGAAAAATGAAATCGTAACATATAAATCACGACTTGTAACACAAGGATTTTCACAAAGACCCGGCATTGATTATGAAGAGACATATTCTTCCGTGGTGGATGCAATCACGTTTAGATACCTTATTAGTTTGGCAGTATATGAAAAACTTGACATACATCTAATGGATGTTGTTACAGCCTATTTGTATGGTACACTTGATAGTAGAATTTATATGAAAATCCCAGAAGGATTTAAAATCCTTGAAGGATGTAGAGTTTCCCGAGAAAATTGCTCAATCAGATTAAAGAAAAGTTTATATGGATTAAAACAATTTGGACATATGTGGTACAGTCGTCTTAGTGAATATTTTTTAAAAGAAGGTTATAAAATTTATCCAATCAGCCCATGTGTTTTTATAAAAAGGTCTGAATCAAACTTTGTGATAATTGCTATTTATGTTGATGATCTAAATATTATTGGAACTCCTGAAAACCTTCAAAATGCAGTAAATTATTTAAAGAAAGAATTTGAGATGAAAAATCTTGGAAAAACAAAATTTTGTCTTAGCCTGCAGATCGAGCATTTAAAAGATGGAATTCATGTCCATCAGTCAACTTATACGAAAAAGATCTTAAATAAATTTTATATGGATAAAGCATATCTATTGAGCACCCCGAAGGTTGTACGATCATTAGATGTCAATAAAGATCAATTTCGTCCTTATGAGAATGATGAAGAGTTTCTTGGTCCTGAAGTACCATATCTAAGTGCCATAGGAGCATTGATGTATCCTGCAAATAACACAAGACCTGATATGTGACAGCCTTAAAACGACCCTAGTCGGAATGTGGTTTCGGGACCACAAAACCGAGGCATAAAAATAATTTAATATTTATTTTATTGCCTATAATATGTGTTAACTCATGTGTGACATTTTTTGATGTTTTGATTTAGAGTTATAAATGTGAATTTCACTAGAAAGGACCTAGTAGAAAACTTTGGAAGTATGATGGGGGAATGTGTAATGACTAATTAAAGCATGCATGCAAAACAATGGCCTTGCATGTCAAATATCCTCTTTTTATAAGAGGTGGCCGCCATGACAATGAGGATGGGCAAAACATGTCATAGACATGTTTTGTTGGTGCATTAGGGAGAAAAGAAATAAACAAATAAGCATGGGTAATAAAGAATGAAAAAAAAATGTGTGAGTGAACCCCCTATTGCCGTGTATTGAAGAAAAGAAAAGAAAAAATTGATCATCCTTTCATTCTCTCTTGACCGAAAATCCTAAGGAAGAAGAGGGAATTTTTGCTTCATGTTTGGTTTGGAAGAGGATTAGGAAGGGGTTTGGCTATACTTGCATCAAGATTAAGGTATGTTTGAGGTTGTGCCATGAGACTCATGCATGTTTTTAGTTACTAGCTTGATGTTCTTATTAGCCCATGGTTCAAATCTTTGTTATATCATGGGGATGGCATTTGGCCAAGGTGGATTTTGTGTTAATGCCATTGCATGTTAAATATGAAGCTTGTTAATGGTATATGTGATGGGGGATTGATGGCTCTTGGACTTTCTTTTTAGTATTTTTGAGTAAGACATTAAGTTCTTTGCTTAATCATGACCAAAATTATGGTATTGTGATGTATTCGGTCATGGTATATCCATAAGTATGATTCATGCATGTTGCATGGCAGGTAAGATTTGAGCTTTGGATATGTGTTTATATTTGGATATAAACAACTTGAGATTCGCCCTTGCACCTACATGAATATGTGTTTGCACATGATGAATTGGTATGACATATATACTATTTCAAGGTGTATATTTGCTTGTGATGATGTTTCGGTTATGTAGTAAATGAGAGATGTGTATTGAGCTACAATATGTAATGCGTTAGTTAGTAAAATGTATGCTGTTTTTTTGTGTGGTATTAAGTGTAAAATTGGCCTCAACATAGACATGCATATTCGGCCAAATGAAGTAGATTGGTGTGCATGTATTCGGTTAGAGGCAACCGTATTGAAGCCTTATCTTGGCTTAGATAATTGACTAAATGGGTAATAAGTGAGGATGGTTGCGAATATACAAACATACATATGCATGTGTAATTGAATTATGAATGTTTAGCAAGATGGTTAAACTAGTTGATTTATTGATTAAGCTCAAGGAGTTAAAGAAGGAGAATCAAGCAAGGGAAAGACGAAGGTCATCGAGTAGCCGACTTGGACTGTTTTACCCAACACAAGGTAAGTCACTAAGCATATATTTTGTATTGATTTGAATAGACATAATGTCTATGTAATTATGCCGAAAGGAATGATGAATTTATATACATGTGTGTATGTGGTGATGGAAGTATTGAATGGAAGAAAAAGAGGTGAGATGTATTGAGTTGTTGATTTCGGCACTAAGTGTGCGGGTATAAACATTTGTGATCATGAGAATGGCACTAAGTGTGCGGGTTTAAAAACTTGTACAGCACTAAGTGTGCGAGTTTGATCATGTAGCACTAAGTGTGCGAGTTGATTATATAGCACTAAGTGTGCGGACTCACTATATGCTTTTGAATTACTATTGACACTGAGTGTGCGACACTATTGAGTTGATCACGGACAGCGGATCGGGTAAGTACCTTGAGTTCATGGCTAGTAGGCGCTATGTTTATATTTGGGGTCGAGCTTGGTAAGTTTGAACCTATGTGACAATGTAAATTGAAGTCACGTACATAAGAATTATCGTGGAATGAGTGAAAGGTCATGTAGATGTATGATTGAATCGAAAGGTCTAAGGAACTATGGTATTGTTCGGTTTGAATGGAGTAATTAGCCTCGTTCCATTTTTTTTCCTCTTGCGATAATGTTATTAATGGTTGTTAGTGCATTGCTTATGACTTACTGAGTTATATACTCATTCGGTGTTTGCTTGTCACCTATTTTAGGTTTCTTGGACTCGACTTTTTGCGTATTCGGGACCGTCATCAAGTCATCACACCGCTAACAACTTTTGGTATTTTCTTCGTAGTTGGTCTTGGAGTACATTTCGCATGTATAGCCTATTATGTTTTGTTTGAACTTGGTATGTAAAATTTTGAATAGCCATGCGAAAATGGCTTATAAATGTTTTGAGCATAATGTTATAATCATTTGGTATGTATATGCTCATTAAGAAGCACGGAAATGTTTGGCAATGACCAGCCATTAGAATGGGTCATCATGATTATATTTTGGACTATATATGAAAAAGGGTGGTTGAATCATAGAAACTATGTGTTAGAGAAAGTCTACCCTAGAAATAGCTGCTGGCAGCAACAGTGACGTGGATGTGAAAATCACTAAAATAGTAGGAATGGAATTAAATAGTGAATAAATTATGTAAATGAACCTTGATGAATCCATTTTCATATGGAAGAAACGAAACGGTCATATGAGTTGTATGTTAAAAGATATTTGGGTTTTCGTGAAACAGGGCCAGAACGGTTTCTGGATTCCCTGTTCCGACTTTGAAAATTCATTATAAATTAACCAGAGATAATTAGGAGTCATACCATATATGTATAAATTCCTATTTGAGTCTAGTTTCTATAGAAACAAACGGCATCAGTATTGAAGCCCTTCACAGGGATTTATTTGAGTTGTAACATACAAAGGTCAGTGTAGTCGACCCCTGTAACATGGGATACTTTAACTAATAAACTGTACTAATTGGCTCGACCAAAAATTCTAGAAACAAATCTGTAGATGGACATATGAGTCTAGTTTCAGGGAAAAATTACAAAACTGATTTTCGAGTTGTAAAACTCAAGTTATGATTTTTGAAGCGACTAGTACACAGATTGGCAGCTTGTCTGGGAAATTCTCAATAAGTGGTTTGAAGTCCGTTAACACCTCGTGTTCGACTCGTGACGGTCTCGGGTTCGGGTGTTACAATTTTATTGGTATCAGAGCTATGGTTTAGTCGGTTCTAGGACTACCATAGCACGTATGAGTCTAGCTATACATGCCTTAATGTTAATGTTTAAATGTGTGATGACTTCGACGGTTAAAATTATTGTTTTGATTAGTAAATGGATCTCGGTAGAGAGAACCTTGGCGGATGACGTTGAAAGTGTAGCGGCTGCTCCTGCACAAGGGACGCCACTGTTGAACCTCATCATCTGCGAATAATCGGGTGAGGGGCTAGACAAGCCTTCTTTACCATGATGAATGAGTGGGTCGCGTAATATGCCCGAACCAATCCGGCTGTCCAACAATTCCAATTTGAATAATCCACCCCAAGAGCCCGTAATGCCATCGCCATCGACCTCGTGAGGCTGAGTAAGCCACCAGACTTGATTAGGAAGTGCGGGCTGAAGAGTTCAGGCCATAGTTACCGATGATGCCGAAAGGGCCGAAGTTCGCTTGATAACACCATTCGGTGTTTGATGAACTGTCATGCACACCGATGAATGTCTAAAGTGTGCTATATCCTTGTTGCGAGACTCACCTACTATTGGTGGAGGACCTTGATTTCCATAGTTCCAAACGAATTATTTGGGATTTCTTTCAAACGGAGTTTCAAAGAAATATATTAGTCAACGGTTCATCGATCAAAAGCGTAAGGAATTCTTGGAACTCAAGCAAGGCAGTATGACAAGATCTCGAATACTGAACATGAGTTCGTAAGACTCGATCGGTATGCCCGGAGTGTGTGGCTGATGAGGTTGCTATGTGCAAGAGGTTTGAAGAAGGATTGAATGAAGATCTAAAGCTACTAGTGGGTATTTTGGAGATAAAAGAATTCGTAACACTAGTTGAACGAGCCGCAAGGCGGAGGAACTTGGAAAGGAGAAGAAGAAGGCTGGATTTGAAGCTAGAGACTACCGCAAAAGATCAACGGGTAAAGCTTCGTTCTCTCTGTAAAGAAGTTCGTGGAGAACACCAATAAATCGAGGACGATCAGGGAATTTCCATTAGAGCACGACCATTGACGGACTCGAGCTACTTGGTAGCTAGTGTGGGCAATAGCCGTCAAGAGAAACCCGAATGCCCCAATGTGGGAGAAGACACATAGGTGAATGTTGGGGTAAGTCTACCAATAGGGCTTGTTACGGATGCGGTTCAAGGACCACTTCATTAGAGATTGCACGGAGCTTGATGAGAAGAATAGGATGCAAGGTGCAAGACCTAGTGGAATGACAACTAGAGGTAGACCACCAAGAATTTTAGGAGGTAGGGTGGTAGTCAAAGAGGGCCACCGATACGGCTGTTCGATCCGAGACCAGACTCTCGCTAGGGCATATGCCATCCGTGCACGAGAGGAAGCATCCTCCCGATGTTATCACCGGTACTTTCACTCTCTTTGATACTAATGTGATTGCTTTGATTGACCCTGGTTCTACTCATTCTTATATATGCGAAACCTTAGCATCCAAGAAGACTTTACCTATTGAGTCTCATCGAGTTCGTAATTCGGTGTCAAATCCTTGGGTCGTTACGTGCTTGTCGATAAAGTGTGCAAGAAATGTCCCTAGTAATCCGAGGGTCCCGCTTCCGCGGACCGATGCTTTTGCCGCTTGATGAATTTGATGTTATTCTTGGTTTGGATTGGTTGACCGTGCATGATGCGGTTGTGAATTGCAAAAGCAAGACTATTGATTTGAGGTGCGAATAACGAGATAATCCAAGTTGAGTCTACGGACTTAAAGGGGTTTCAAATGTAATATCAACAATGTTGGCCCGAAACATGTAAGAAAGGGTGCGAAGTATACCTTATGTATGTACTTGATGATAAGGAATTGGAAAAGAAACCCAATCGGTGCCGGT
This sequence comes from Gossypium arboreum, assembly GCF_025698485.1. NCBI lineage: Eukaryota > Viridiplantae > Streptophyta > Magnoliopsida > Malvales > Malvaceae > Gossypium > Gossypium arboreum. The sequence continues at coordinate 65,550,876 of NC_069075.1, read as the reverse complement.
GGTTTGTGAATACCGGATGTTTTTCCTGAAGAATTACCGGTTTACCACCGCTCGGAAGTAGAGTTTCAGATTGAGCTTGTACAGGACTACACCAATTCGATAGCTCCAGATCGTATGGCACCAACCGAGTTGAAAGAGTTGAAAGCTCGGTTGCAAGAGTTGACGGATAGAGGTTTCGCCGACCAAGTTTTTCACCTTGGGGTGCACCAGTGTTGTTTGTGAAAAGAAGGACGGAACCATGAGGTTGTGCATCGACTATCGTCGACTTAATAAAGTGACAATAAAGAACAAAAATCCGCTATCACAGATCGATGATTTGTTCGATCAACTGAAGGGAGCCTCGGTGTTCTCAAAAATAGATTTGAGAGCGGGCTATTATCGATTCATGAATTCGGGATTCGGACATACCCAAAACCGCCTTGAACGAGATATGGTCACTACGAGTTCTTAGTGATGCCGCTTGGGCTCACTAATGCCCTCGCGGTATTTATGGATTTGATGAATCGGATCTTCGATAAAGATTTGGATCGGTTCGTAGTTGTGTTCATTGACGACATCTTGGTCTATTCAAGAGATGAGACCGAACATGTGGAGCACCCGAGATTAGTGTTGCAAATTTTACGGATAAGCGGTTATATGCTAAGTTCAAGAAGTGTGAGTTCGGTTAAGAGAGGTTAGCTTCTTGGGTCATGTGGTATCTCGATCGGTATTCGAGTCGACCCGAGCAAAATTTCGCCATACTTAACTGGAAGCCTCCAAGAAATATTACCGAGGTTCGAGCTTTTGGGACTTGCTTACATTACCGACGGTATGTAAAAGGATTCTCGATGATAGCCACACCCATGACGAAACCGCTTGTAAAGATGTCAAGTTTGAATGGATGGAAAAGTGTCGAAAAAGTTTCACCAATTGAAAACTGGTTTGACGGAAGCTCCAGGATTAGTACAGCCCGAATCTGGCAAAGAGTTTGTCATCTATAGTGATGCCTCCCTACTTGGGTTAGGTTGTGTATTGATGCAAGAAGGTCGAGTTGTGGCCTATGCGTCGAGACAATTAAAGCCACATGAGAAAAATTATCCGACCCATGATCTCGAATTAGCTGCCATTGTATTCGCCTTGAAAATATGGCGACATTACTTATTTGGTGAGAAGTGCCATGTATTTTCGGATCACAAAAGTCTCAAATATTTGATGACTCAAAGAGACTTAAATCTGAGACAAAGACGTTGGCTTGAGTTGTTGAAAGATTATGAGCTGGTCATCGATTATCACCCGGGAAAGGCTAATGTGGTTGCGGATGCCTTAAGCCGGAAATCACTGTTTGCTTTACGAGCAATGAATGTACACTTGTCTATCCTACCCGACAATGTGTTAATAGCCGAATTAAAGGCCAAACCATTATTGACTCATCAAATTCGCGAAGCTCAGAAAGTTGACGATGAGTTGGTTGCAAAATGGGCTGAGTGTGTTCCGAACAAGGAATCGGAGTTTCAAATTGATGATGACAATTGTTTGAGGTTCAGAAATCGTTTGTGTGTTCCAAGAAATTCAGAACTCATTTCGATGATTCTGAACGAAGCTCATTGTAGCCGAATGTCAATTCACCCGGGGAGTACGAAGATGTACAACGATTTGAAATGTCGGTTTTGGTGGCATGGTATGAAACGAGACATCTCCGACTTTGTTTCGAGATGTTTAATATGTCAACAAGTGAAAGTGAAACATCAAGTGCCTTCAGGGTTACTTCAACCGATCATGATACCCGAGTGGAAATGGGATCGAGTCACAATGGACTTTGTGTCCGGCCGCCATTGTCGACTAGTAAGAAGGATGCGATTTGGGTTGTTGTTGATAGACCGACTAAGTCGGCTCAATTTATCCTCGTATGTCACGGATTTTCATTGGATAAACTAGCTGAATTGTACGCTTTCTCAGATTGTGAGATTACACGGGTACCGATTTACTTTGTGTCGATAGAGATCCGAGTTCACCTCGCGATTTTGGAAGAAATTGCAAGAAGCTTTGGGTACCAAGTTGCATTTCAGACCGCCTTTCACCCCAAACCGATGTTCAATCCGAGCGAATAATTCGGATGCTTGAGGATATGTTGAGATGTTGCATCCTCGAGTTCGATGGTTCATGGAATGATATTTACCTTTGATTGAATTTGCTTACAACAATAGTTTTCAATCAAGTATTAAGATGGCGCCTTACGAGGCCTTGTATGGGCGTAAATGTCGTACACCATTGTTTTGGACCGAGCTCGGTGAGAGCAAAATTTTCGAGTAGATTTGATTAAAGATGTGAATGTAAAGTAAGAGTAATCCGTGAAAATCAAGATAGCCTCCGATCGTCGAAGTCGACGCGGATCTCAAACGAAAAGACATTGAGTATCGTGGGAGATAAAGTGTTTCTTAAAGTTTCGCCTTGGAAAAGATACTCGATTTGGGCGCAAGGGCAAATTGAGTCCGAGGTTCATCGGGCCATATGAGATATCCGAACGAGTCGGTCCAGCTATGTATCGTCGATTTTGCCCCGAACTTGAAAAGATTCACGACGTCTTTCATGTTTCGATGCTTCGACGCTATAGATCTGATCCGTCGGACGTAATTAGTCCATCGGAGGTTGAAATTCAAGCCGATATGAGTTATGAAGAAGAACTGATTCGTATTCTAGCTCGTGAAGTGAAGGAGTTGCGAAACAAAAGGGTTCCGCTGGTGAAGGTGTTATGGCTCAAACACGGGATAGAAGAAGCTACTTGGGAACCCGAGAACACTATGAAAGAGCGATACCCAAATCTATTTACCGGTAAGATTTTCGGGGACGAAAATTTCTTAAGTGGGGGAGAGTTGTGACAGCCTTAAAACGACCCTAGTCGGAATGTGGTTTCGGGACCACAAAACCGAGGCATAAAAATAATTTAATATTTATTTTATTGCCTATAATATGTGTTAACTCATGTGTGACATTTTTTGATGTTTTGATTTAGAGTTATAAATGTGAATTTCACTAGAAAGGACCTAGTAGAAAACTTTAGAAGTATGATGGGGGAATGTGTAATGACTAATTAAAGTATGCATGCAAAACAATGGCCTTGCATGTCAAATATCCCTCTTTTATAAGAGGTGGCGGCCATGACAATGAGGATGGGCAAAACATGTCATAGACATGTTTTGTTGGTGCATTAGGGAGAAAAGAAATAAACAAATAAGCATGGGTAATAAAGAATGAAAAAAAATGTGTGTGAGTGAACCCCCCCTATTGCCGTGTATTGAAGAAAAGAAAAGAAAAAAAATTGATCATCCTTTCATTCTCTCTTGACCGAAAATCCTAAGGAAGAAGAGGGAATTTTTGCTTCATGTTTGGTTTGGAAGAGGATTAGGAAGGGGTTTGGCTATACTTGCATCAAGATAAAGGTATGTTTGAGGTTGTGCCATGAGACTCATGCATGTTTTTAGTTACTAGCTTGATGTTCTTATTAGCCCATGGTTCAAATCTTTGTTATATCATAGGGATGGCATTTGGCCAAGGTGGATTTTGTGTTAATGCCATTGCATGTTAAATATGAAGCTTGTTAATGGTATATGTGATGGGGGATTGATGGCTCTTGGACTTTCTTTTTAGTATTTTTGAGTAAGACATTAAGTTCTTTGCTTAATCATGACCAAAATTATGGTATTGTGATGTATTCGGTCATGATATATCCATAAGTATGATTCATGCATGTTGCATGGTAGGTAAGATTTGAGCTTTGGATATGTGTTTATATTTGGATATAAACAACTTGAGATTCGGCCCTTGCACCTACATGAATATGTGTTTGCACATGATGAATTGGTATGACATATATACTATTTCAAGGTGTATATTTGCTTGTGATGATGTTTCGGTTATGTAGTAAATGAGAGATGTGTATTGAGCTACAATATGTAATGCGTTAGTTAGTAAAATGTATGCTGTTTTTTTTGTGTGGTATTAAGTGTAAAATTGGCCTCAACATAGACATGCATATTCGGCCAAATGAAGTAGATTGGTGTGCATGTATTCAGTTAGAGGCAACTGTATTGAAGCTTATCTTGGCTTAGATAATTGACTAAATGGGTAATAAGTGAGGATGGTTGCCGAATATACAAACATACATATGCATGTGTAATTGAATTATGAATGTTTAGCAAGATGGTTAAACTAGTTGATTTATTGATTAAGCTCAAGGAGTTAAAGAAGGAGAATCAAGCAAGGGAAAGACGAAGGTCATCGAGTAGCCGACTTGGACTGTTTTACCCAACACAAGGTAAGTCACTAAGCATATATTTTGTATTGATTTGAATAGACATAATGTCTATGTAATTATGCCGAAAGGAATGATGAATTTATATACATGTGTGTATGTGGTGATGGAAGTATTGAATGGAAGGAAAAGAGGTGAGATGTATTGAGTTGTTGATTTCGGCACTAAGTGTGCGGGTATAAACATTTGTGATCATGAGAATGGCACTAAGTGTGCGGGTTTAAAACTTGTACAGCACTAAGTGTGCGAAGTTTGATCATGTAGCACTAAGTGTGCGAGTTGATTATATAGCACTAAGTGTGCGGACTCACTATATGCTTTTGAATTACTATTGACACCGAGTGTGCGACACTATTGAGTTGATCACGGACAGCGGATCGGGTAAGTACCTTGAGTTCATGGCTAATAGGCGCTATGTTTATATTTGGGGTCGAGCTTGGTAAGTTTGAACCTATGTGACAATGTAAATTGAAGTCACGTACATAAGAATTATCGCGAATGAGTGAAAGGTCATGTAGATGTATGATTGAATCGAAAGGTCTAAGGAACTATGGTATAGTTCGGTTTGAATGGAGTAATTAGCCTCGTTCCATTTTGTTTCCTCTTGCGATAATGTTATTAATGGTTGTTAGTGCATTGCTTATGACTTATTGAGTTATATACTCATTCGGTGTTTGCTTGTCACCTATTTTAGGTTTCTTGGACTCGACTTTTTGCGTATTCGGGACCGTCATCGAAGTCATCACACCGGCTAACAACTTTTGGTATTTTCTTCGTAGTTGGTCTTGGAGTACATTTCGGCATGTATAGCCTATTATGTTTTGTTTGAACTTGGTATGTAAAATTTTGAATAGCCATGCGAAAATGGCTTGTAAATGTTTTGAGCATAATGTTATAATCATTTGGTATGTATATGCTCATCAAGAAGCACGGAAATGTTTGGCAATGACCAGCCATTAGAATGGGTCATCATGATTATATTTTGGACTATATATGAAAAAGGGGTGGTTGAATCATAGAAACTATGTGTTAGAGAAAGTCTACCCTAGAAATAGCTGCTGGCAGCAACAGTGATGTGGATGTGAAAAATCACTAAAAATAATAGAAATGGAATTAAATAGTGAATAAATTATGTAAATGAACCTTGATGAATCCATTTTCATATGGAAGAAACGAAATGGTCATATGAGTTGTATGTTAAAAGATATTTGGGTTTTCGTGAAACAGGGCCAGAACGGTTTCTGGATTCCCTGTTCCGACTTTGAAAATTCATTATAAATTAATCAGAGATAATTAGGAGTCATACCATATATGTATAAATTCCTCTTTGAGTCTAGTTTCTATAGAAACAAACGTCATCAGTATTGAAGCCCTGCACAGGGAGTTATTTGAGTTGTAACGCACGAAGGTCAGTGTAGTCGACCCCTGTAACATGGGAGACTTTAACTAATAAACTGTACTAATTGGATCGACCAAAAATTCTAGAAAAAAATCTGTATATGGACATATGAGTCTAGTTTCAGGGAAAAATTACGAAACTGATTTTCGAGTTGTAAAACTCAAGTTATGATTTTTGAAGCGACTAGTACACAGATTGGCAGCTTGTCTGGGAAATTCTCAATAAGTGGTTTGAAGTCTGTTAACATCTCGTGTTCGACTCCGGCGACAGTCTCGGGTTCGGGGTGTTACATGATATAGCTTTTGCTATAAACTTGTTAGTAAGATTTAGTTCTTCTCCAACACGTAGACATTGGAATGAAATTAAACATGTATTTAGATATCTTAGAGGGACCATTGATATTGTGTTATTTTATTCAAATGATTCAAAATCCCTATTAGTTGGTTATGCTGATGCTGGATATTTATCGGATCCACATAAAGGTTGATCTCAAACGGGATATTTATTTACATGTGGAGGTACTGCCATATCATGGCGTTTGACAAAGCAAACATTAGTTGTTGCCTCTTCAAATCATGCTAAAATAATTGCAATGCATGAGGCAAGCCAAGAGTGTGTTTGGCTAAGGTTATTAACCCAACATATCCAAAAGATATGTAATTTGCCTTTACAGGAAAATATGCCAACTATCTTATACGAAGAAAATGCAGCATGTATAACTCAATTAAAGGGTGGTTATATCAAACGTGACAGAACGAAATATATTTCACCAAAATTATTCTTCACTCATGATCTTGAGAAGAAAGGTGACATAGAAGTTCCACAAATTCGTTCTAGTGATAATTTAGCAGATCTTTTTGCTAAGGCATTGCCAACTTCAACATTTGGAAGACTACGAAACAAGATTGGAATGCGTCGACTCAAAGATATAATGTGATGTCGTCATTAGGGGGAGTCTAAAACACGTTGTACTCTTTTCCTATAACCAAGGTTTTGTCCCATTGGGTTTTCTTTGTAAAGGTTTTTAACGAGGCAACTTGTAATAGGAGATTGCGTACTCTTTTCCCTTCATTAGGTTTCTATCCTAAAGGGTTTTTCCTAATAAAAGTTTTAATGAGGCACATTCTTATTTAAAAGACATCCAAGGGGGAATGTTGTAAATTAAATGGATGCCTATAACCCCCTAAGCATATTAAAGTAATAAAACCCTTTGCTTCATTTATAATCAAGAGATCATTAAATAAAGTAATTAAGAAAACTTAGTTCATTAAATGTAATTGAATGTAAGGGAGCTTATAAATAATACATTGTAAATATTTATCTTGTTTTTATCCACTTTTATTTATTGTTTTATTAATTTTTCTATAACAATAAGTTACTTTTTCAATATAAATAATAAAAAAGTCTATGGGGAATGAAAGTTAGGAATTCTTTATTTACTTTTTTTAACAATTATTTTAGGATAAAGGCGAAAGCACATGCAAACTCTGTGTTTAAGGCGTTTCACGGATTAATTAATATAACCATAGCATTAATCAATTGCTTTCTTTGGTACATAACTTGAATAATTAATAATGGTTGGGACTTGGAATTCCTTTAAAAAAACAAGCTGTATTCTGTGCAGCAAAAGTCAAACTCACTGCTAATTACTTTAATGCAATTAATTTTGTTATTACAAATTTTAATAGCCATTATTTATATGTATAATGATAAATTAATCATTAATTTTGAATTCTTTAATTATTTTTATCATAATTCTATTTTTTATAACTTTAGTTATCAATTTTAAGTTTTAGTTTTCTTTTGTAAGAAAACCTAATTGAACTATTAAAAAAGTAATAATAGTGATATGGTTATTGACATGATAATTAAAGTGTCTTTCATAAAAATTAAAATATATATATAATTAAAGGTTAAAAAGTTTTTAATTTTAAAAATTATGGTCATATCAATAAAGTACATGTGAATTGTCATGTTAATCATCACGTAAAATCCAATTAAAATTTAATAGTCCAAATAGTTTTGAGATAAATTTCAAAATTATATTTGAATTTTCATCAAATGTGTAATTTAATACATAAAATTTAGTTTATGCAATTATATACATAAAACTTTCATTGTAATTCAAATGTGTATGTAAAAATATTTTTGGAAATAAAATGCCTCTTGTGAGTGAAATGAAAGGGCTATTCTTTCTATGTTTTTTTAAAATATATATTTCTTTCGAGCCCTTGTTTTATTTAAGAATATAAATGAGGTTAAATTAGCTGAACAAACTTTTTTTTAATTTGGCCTTTAGGCCATTTTTAAATTTAAATAGAGAAATAGGTCCTAACCCTAGAGAGAGAAAGTGAAAGTGCGTTTAGCTGGGCGCGCTTTCTTCACAAGTGGCAGGAAAGCTCGTCCAACTGAACGCGCTTTCACTTTCTCTCTTTAGGGTTAAGGCTTTTATTTTTTTAAGGTTAGGGTTTTTATTATTTAGGGTATTTTGAAAGTGTTCAGGGTTTTCGACTAAAACGACAGAAGTTCTTAGGTAGTTCTGAAAGATCGGGGATGTGATAATGCACCTCAGCACACATACATTTCATATGTCATGGCCGGATAGGACAATCATCTTAAAAAACCATCGTGAGGAAATCACATTTTAGGGTAATAATGCTTGATACGATTATGGGTTGAAGTCTAGGTGGAGATCCCAACAGTGACTGTGATGCGGTCACGACTTCGAGTATAACCAGCGAGCTAAGTGACAGTCGTTATGCGGTCAGGAGTTCATGCTTTTTGGATATCCGCAAATAATGCCCTATATATATATCATACATAAGATTGAATCCATAATCATACATAAAAACTCTAGGAACTTCCAGTGTAATCAATGTAATTTTTTTCTCTCTTTCCAAGCGGTCAGTATCTTTAACCTTTCATTCTTATCCAAGGTTGACACTGAGGTGGACACAAGAGGGCTTTCAGGTGGAGAGCAGATGTTTCGGAACAGTAGAGGTCAAACTCAAGTCAGCGTGGTAGTGGTTGTAGTTATTAATGAGTTGTGTAATAATAACAATTTTCCTCGCCTTGAAAGTAGCATCACCTTTACTGCACTACAACAACCACTCCTCGCTTGAGAGTCCTTTTGTGCCTACAACAGTGCTGGCCTTCGAATAAGAAGGAAGGTTAAAAGTACCGGTTACTTGGAAAGGGAGAAAAAATTTACATTAATTATAGTGGGAAGCCCTAGAGTTTTTCCGTATGAATATGCCATCAAACTTTTGTATAGTATTTATAAGGCATCATTTTTAGGTATTTGAAAACATTGAGCTCGTGGCTGCGTAACAACTGTCAATTGGCTCCCCCGTTATACCCTGAACCATTACCTGTAATGGCTGCCGATTGAGACCTCTATGTCTACTTCCACCTTTGACCATAGAAAGTAAAATCACACCATGACCGACTTCCTAGGATAGGCTTCGGAGGCAATGATTCCATCTCAGCATGATATTGAGATGCATACAGCTTGGAACGATATCGCATTATCGATGACTCAAGAATACCTCTAACGTAAATCACATTTTAATGAATGAAATACATGCATGAGTTTAACTGAAAGTATGAACGATTGAGGCACAAAACATTATAACACGAATCAAACGAACATTGTCAAATTAATGTAATCATTCTAGCTAACAAAATTAAGCTATCATTGTTAATGAAAAATCATCAAAAGAAATTGCAAACATGTTGAATGATAAAGAATAATAAAAACTAGGAAAAAAGAACTCTTAACGATTTTAGGAATTTTCTCCCAAAAACCCGATCGTGTGGCTTCCTTCAATGCTTTGTTGCAATTTGCTTCTCAAGGTGGCTAGCTAAGAGAAATGAGGAGAATAGATGGCTCTATGCATGAAATAGAGAGGAAAGTGAAGAGAGAAATGAGAGATGAATGAGACATGATAGATGAGAGATAAAGGGCGGTATTTATAATGGATAGAGGGCTTGAGAGGTTGTTTAAGATTGCACAAAAACCCCTTGATTTTCTCATTCCTAGAGGTGCTCATGGGCCGGGCCGGGCCGGGTAAGGTTCGGGCTAGACTCAACTAAAAATTTAGGCCCATTTACTAGACCCGAACCTGGCCTAGATAAAAATGATAAAACCCTAGCCCGACCAATTCAATTCAGATAATTTTTATATTATTTTAAATATATATAATACATAAAAATACTAAAAATCAAAATAAATATTTCCCAACAAATTGAAAGTAAACTTTAAAAATATGTAGACTTAAATAACACTAAGATAAATGCAATTTAACAAGCAAATGCCTCTAAAATAATAACAAAATTAACAAATGCCTTTAAAATAACAATAAAATTAACAATAAAATAAGTTTTATACAATATCTAAACAATAACAACAAAATAGTAGCAACATAATAGTAAAATGGTAGCAAAATAGGAGAAAACAACAAGAAAATAACAATAAAAAACAAAAACAAAAACAAAACAGAATTTCTTTGTCATTTAGTGAATTCGGGTCGGGCACAGGACCAAAAATGCCTTACCCGAGGCCCGGCTCGTTTTTTAAACAGGCCTTATTTTTTTGTCCAAGCGCATTTTCCGAGCCTATATTTTTACCCAAACCCTCTAACATTTCGGGTGGGCCTTCAGGCGGGTGGCCGGACCCATGATTAGGTCTATTCATTCCATGGTTGGCCATGAATTGTGGGATGCATGGTTGGGAAGTTGTTGACTGACTCTACCCTAATTCATGGAATGGGTTGGACGGTTTTGATGGTGGAAGTTGGAGGATAATTTGTGATCTTTTTGCAAGTATAGGACCTTAATTTAATTATCCTAAAACATGATTTTTGGGCTGCTTTTGATGCTTACCAAATTTGGGCTTCTTTTCCTATTGATAGATGGTTTTGTGACCAAATTTAATACACAATCAGATTTCTTTTTAGCAACCAACTTCAACTGGTCAAGATCAAATTTCTGAACCCAATCATGCTCTAGCCGTCTATATGACTTGTTCATGTGTGACATTTAATTTGCTCCCATGTTAGTCAATTTCATAGTCCCATTGCAATATATTAAGCACTTTATCAAACATGTAGCAATATAACTTAATTTTATGCAAAATTAACTCAAAAAATTAATAAAATTACAAACTTGCTAAAATCATGCTCAATGTCTTAATATGAGTTCAATTCATATATTTTGCTAACAATATAATCAAAATTTCTTAAATATTAAGTAAAAAGATGTTAAATAAGTCTATATAATCTAGAATTATCACACCCCTAAACTTAACCCATTGTTCGACCCGAGTAATGTTTTCATGCAAAGAAGAAATTTTGATAAGGAAATCTTGAAATATGTTTAAGTAGAACCAACTTTTGCACATAATCATACATCAACAAAGTTATGCTCACAAACTCTTTCTGTTGATAAGTCGCTCGTATGTAAATATTATTTCAAAATTTTGTACTAAGTGCGAGAAAATGCTAACATAAATCATAGAATGCATGCATTTGAAATTCATATGTAATATTCAGCATTCAACGAAGTTTCCCTATCAATTTAGACAAAACAACCACAAGGTTTAATTAGTGGACTTTATATGTTGAACTTAGCAATTTCTCTCCACTAATATAGTCAACATAATTATCCAAATCAATAGGTCTTTTATAAGGTTGTAATGGGGCTAGGCTAAAGGTAGGGATAAAGATAAGTGAATTTTTAAGTTCAATAATCTTAACCCTAACTTTGTCTTAGATCTTTTTGTGGCACAACCTTCCTATGAATGTATCTTTTGAACACCCCCAAACTTATTTTGAACTCATGCTTAACAATTTGTTTTTCAGAATTTGAGCAAATTTTTTTTTGCTTCTTCTTCTTCTTCTTCTTCTCTCTCTCTCTCTCTCTCTCTCTCTCTCTCTTATTTCATGAATCAAATGGAGAACATGTATATCTTTCTAAATTTTTCCTCAGACTTTGATCACCAAGAAAAGTATAGTTAAGTTTGGTGAAAAAAATAGGATTAAATTAAAAAGATGGTAATATGGCTTATGATGTAGGTAATTCACAATAAAGTAAGCCATTTAGCTCAACTTAAATTAATAAGGTAGGCTTGAAAGGCTTAAACGATCCAAAGAAAATATTTCTATATCATGTTTAGATTCTTATGCCTCCTAGGATTTCGCCTCAAGAAAGTTACTAAATCAATTCTAAAGACTTAAACCTTCATGCATGTCTATTTCTAAGGAAAAGACTAAAATTTTCATGGAAAAGACTACATAAGACTAAAGCACATACAAGCATTCAATAACTTACGATAACATAAAAAAACTCAGATAAAATTAGAAATCATACTTGCATTTGAGCTAACTTATGAACAAAAAATTTCTCTAAACATCATTTTATTTCAGTATACTTATGTGTAAACATCGAAACATAATAAACAAAAATTAAAATTTATGCAAATATTGCCCTACCCCTTCTTAAAAAGAAGCAATGTTCTCATTGCATAAACAAAGTAATGAATGAGAATTGAACACCAGGTAGGATTGCACGAAAAAAGATCTAAGTCATGAAGATTGCTTAAGTAGCAATTCTTTCTTAACAATCCAATCCTAGACAGGTTCATTCACATTACCACTGTAACACCCTTAACCCGTATCCGTCGCCGGAACAGGGTTATGGAGCATTACTGGAGTTTATAGTTTAATTACAGTTAATTTATGTCATTTACTATTCATTTTCGAAAATCAATCACAATCAATCATAATGTCCATTATATTGGTCCTTGAGGTCCAAAATACATATTAAAATCGAGTTAAGACTAATCCGGGATCACAGAAAATTTTTTTGCGAAATTTTAAAAATTTTCTTAGGTGTAGGGAACATACGCCCATGTGGGTAGGCTATGTGGCTCACACGGTCAAGTGACACGACCGTGTCTTAGGTCGTGTGGGCATTTGATGTAAGACACACAGCCGTTTCCCAGCCCTTGTCCTTACCCGTGTAACTTTCTAACTTGGGTCACATGGCCAGCCACACGCCCGTGTGGAAGACCATGTGGACAATTTAATTTTCAAAAATTAGGTGCAGGGGTTACACGGCTAGGACACATGCCCATGTGCTGGGCCATGTTTCTCACGCGAGTGAGACAAATGCCCGTGTCTCTACTCGTGTGATCAATTCTGAGCATTCTATTTCTCTAATTTTAAGATGCAGGGGACGTACGTCCAAACCACACACCCATGCGCATGGCTGTGTGTCACACATGGTTGAGACACACACCCGTGTGGACAGAATAAGGCTATTTTCCAAGCCTTATTTCTCACCCTTTTTACCTTGCACCTACATCAACACTTCAATATATTCACCAACCAATTCAAGGCATAGAAATCAATCTAATGATCAAGTTTTATGCATGACACATTTACTCATGCTTTCAGGTATCATCTTTACATTAAAATTATATATTTACTCAAACTTAACTGCATCTAATTTATTAAACCAAACACATTCATATACTAAATAAAATAAACCCCATGCATAAGTATGCATTAAATTTACTATGACTAGCCATTCCAATGGCTAGTTACATCCAAAAGATTTACATACCCTTATTTATTATCATTAGCCTATACATGCCATTACACCAAGGTAAAATTCCTATTTATACTAAAACAAGCTGGAGGATAGTGTTATGATGCTCCAACCGATCTCCAACCTTTACGAGCTTCCGAGTACTATAAAACAGAGGAAAGAAAACCTAGTAAGTGTTTGATGCTCAGTAAGTTCATATAATAGGAATTTCACTTACCAATCATGTTCATTTAAAATAAGCATATCAATAACATGCATCCTAACAAAATTAGCCATTTTCCTAATCACATACACTCAATCAAACAAGTTAGTCATAAATTTTATAAATATTTTTCAAATAAAAATGATGATGAGCTCATCAGGTAATAACTTTCATATACATAATCCTTTTATATCGTATTTTCATATAACTCATACATTTTCATAACAAGTTATCTAAAGTTTAGTGTAGACATGTGAAAGCTTTACCCGTTGAATTTATTTGAAAATATCAATGGATACATTAGTAGTACACTCAAAGTGTACAAAACTATAAACCCGTCAATTCATATTCAGGGGTACCCAATTAAGGCACATAATCAGGAAGCACTCTCTCGAGCCATGTAACAGGATGCTCATGTGAGCCATGTATCAAGAAGCTTATCCTGGCTAAACAAGAAACTCCTAGGAGATTTAATGAAGAAGCTCATTCAGCTTAACAGGTAACTCTGAAGAGTTATTATCAGGTAGCTCAGATAGCCATTCAACAGGAAGTTCAAGCAACCTATAGTAGGACACTCATAAAGAGCTATGTTTACGTTTGCAATATATGCAGGATCACAACTGATCATATAACAAGACGCTCACAAAGAGCTACGGTAGTCTGCAACACATGTAGGATCACTATCGATCAAGATGCTCGCAGGAACCATATAACAGGAATGCTCAAGAAGGCTTTTAACAGGATGCTCGTCCAAGCTATAATGTCTGCAACATATGCAGGACTATAATCAATATGAGAAAATACTGTATCCATCGCATTTCATTATTCAAACGAGACTTAACATTTCTCGAACAATATCAGGTATGTGATTAATTTCATACATTAAACATTTATGTAATTCACACAAATACAACATGGGATTCAAACATATTAATGTACATAGTTTAGTTACACGAACTTACCTCGACACTTGTTCGTATATGAAAATCTACTAACCCAACACCTTTTCTTTTCCTCGATTTAACTCTTTATTTGATCTTTCTGGATCTATATAAATGAATTTAGCATCAATTTAATTCACTTTATACTCAATTGAATTCAATTCACATCTTAGGAAAAATTACCATTTTGCCCCTATTCTTTTCATAAATGACAATTTCGTCCCTAAGCTCGGAAAATGAAATTCATGCAATTTAATCCTTATTTCAAGCCTAACTGAATTTTATATGTTACAATAATAGCCCATGAATTTCACAAAAATCAAAATTTTTCCATGGGTTTTACATCTTTACAATTTAGTCCCTAAATCACAATTTCATCAAAATTCTCTTTGTAAAAGTTGTTTATCTATCAACAACCTTTCATTTTCTACCATAAAGTTCAAAATTTCAGCATTTATATCCATGGAAAAATTTCTATACTTTGATATCTTTACAAATTAATCCCCAAAATAGATTAGATTAAGCTATTCCGATCTTGGAAATATAAAAATTACCAAAAACGGGACAAGATTACTTACCCAATTAAGTTTGTTTGATTTCCTTTCTCTTTACTAGGTTTCCATGTATTTTGGGGAAGAATATGATAATTATAATATGTTATTTCTATTTAATTATTATATCATCCTTTATTTTTCCTACTTCCCAATTTAGTCCTTTTTTTTTTCTAATTTTCATGGATAATTCATCACAAATATCTACTAACTTTTCTTAATGGTCTAATTACGATATAAGGACCTCAAGTTTTGAATTCCATAGCTATTTGATACTTATAGCCACTAGAACTCAACTTTTTGCATTTTATGCAATTTGGTCCTTTCCACAATTAAACATGAAATCGGTAAAAAAAAATTTAATGAAATTTTTATACGTTATTTCTATCATAATGCATTTCATGTAATAATATTAAAATAAATTCTTTCTAACTTAGATTTGTGGTCCCAAAACCACTGTTCCAATTTCACTAAGAATGGGCTGTTACAACTCTCCCCCTTAAAGAATTTTCGTCCTTGAGAATCTTACCAGTAAAGAGGTTTGGGTACTGCTTCCTCATGGTATCCTCTGGTTCCTAGGTAGTTCTTCTATACCATGTCGTTGCCAGAGAACTTTTACTAAAGCTACTTTTTTATTTCTTAACTCTTTTGTGTCATGTGCCAGGATTTTGATCGGTTCCTCACTATAAGTCATGTCAGGCTGAATTTCTACTTCTTTCGGAGATATAACATGTGAAGGATCTAATCGATACCGTCGTAACATGGACAAGTGAAAAACATTATGAATTTTTTCAAGCTCTAGTGGTACTGCTTGTCGATATGCAACAGGTCCGATTCTTTCTGTAATCTCATGGATTCAATTTTCCTTTACTGCCAAATCGGAGAGCTTTCTTCCAAGGTGATATTTTCAAGAATATCTTATCACCGACCTGGAATTCTATCTCTTTTCGTTTAAGATCAACATAAGACTTTTGATGATCAGAGGCTGCTTTCAAACTATCTCGAATTACTTTCACCTTTTCTTCAGTCTCATGGACTAAATCAACCCCGTGTATCTTTTTCTCACTGAATTCTGTCTAGTACAATGGAGTTCTACATTTACAACCATATAGAGCCTCGTACGGTGCCATTATAATGCTCTATGGATAACTATTATTATATGCAAATTCAACCAAAGGTATGTATTTTCCCAATTACCTTCGAATTCCAAAACACAACACCGGAGCATATCTTTTAAAATTTATATTATACATTCAGATTGACTATCAGTTGAGGATGAAATGTAGTACTGAAATGTAACTGTGTACCCAGATCTTCTTGCAATTTGCTCTAAAATTGAGATGTAAACCGGGGATCTCTGTCTAAAATAATGGAAACTGGCACTCCATGTAGTCTGTCAATCTCAGAAACATATAATTCAGCCAATCTATCCAGGAAAAAATTCATGTGTATCGGAATGAAATTTGCGGACTTCATTAAACGGTTGACTATTACCCAAATGGCATCTTTCTTTTTCTGGGATAAGGGTAATCCCAATACAAAATCCATAGTAACTCTTTCCCATTGCCACTCTATAATAATCCCGAAGGTACCTGATGTTCAGATTTTACTTACTAACATATCCAATATTTAGATACAAATTCAGATATATCTCGTTTCATTCCCAGCCACCAGTATATTTTTTTTCAAATCATTGTACATTTTGTTACTACCAGGATGAATAGACGTTATACCAGTGTGAGCTTCATACAAAATCCTCTGTACAAGTTTTGAATTCTTCAGTACACATATTCTGCCTCTGAACAATAAGCAGTCATAAGACCCAATCTGAAATTCTGAATAAGAAATTGACTCACATTGTACCCATTTAGCTTGTAATTCATCATCACTTTTCTGAGCTTCACAAATCTATTTCAGGAATATTGGTTTAGCTTTTAACTCAGCTATAGCGGAACCATCATCAGAAAAAGATAATCGGGTATTCATTGCTCACAAAGCAAATAAAGATTTCCTACTCGGAGCATCAACAATCGCATTGGCCTTTCCCGGATGATAATTAATAACCAAATCATAATTTTTAATAACTCAAGCCACCTGCGCTGTCTAAAGTTCAAGTCTTTCTGCATCATCAAATACTTCAAGCTCCTGTAATCCATAAATATGTGACATTTTTCACCAAACAAGTAATGCCACCAGATTTTCAATACAAATACAATAGCTGCTAACTCCAAATCATGTATCGGGTAATTTCTTTGATGTGGTTTTAGCTATCTAGAAGCATGAGCTATTACTTTGCCTTCTTGCATCAAAACACAGCCTAAACCTTTCAACAATGCATCACTGTAAATTACAAATTCTTTACCCGATTCAGATTGAACTAACATAGGTGCTTTAGTTAACAAAGTTTTCAGTTTATCAAAACTCTGCTGACATTTATCAGACTACTTGAATTTCATATCTTTTGGCAACAGACGAGTCATTGGGGAAGCTATCATTGAGAATCCTTTTACAAACCTTTGATAATAACCAGCTAGTCTTAGAAAACTTCTGACTTCAGACACATTTTTAGGTGGTTTCCAATTAACAATTGCTGAAATTTTATTCAGATCCAATCTGATGCCTTCAGCAGATACTATATCTTGAAAACCAACTTTCCTAAACTAAAATTCACATTTACTAAATTTGGCATACAATTGTTTCTCACGCAGAGTTTGCAACACAATTCTTAGATGATCAGCATGTTCATTTTCATCTCGGGAGTATACTAGGATATCATCAATAAATACCACTACAAACCTATCTAGATACGGTCTGAAAATTCTATTCATCAAATCTATAAATACTGCAGGTGCATTCGTCAACCTGAACGACATCACAAGAAATTCATAGTGCCCGTACCTGGTTCTGAAAGATGTCTTCGGTACATCTGAGTCTTTCACTTGTAACTGATTACTATCCAAAACGGAGATCTATTTTAGAAAATACAATGGCACCTTTTAGTTGATTAAACAGTTCATAAATTCGAGGCAATAGATACTTGTTCTTGATTGTAACCTTATTGAGTTTCCTGTAATCAATACACAGCATCAAAGATCTATCTTTCTTCATTACAAACAGAACTGGTGTACCCCAAGGTGAAAAACTAGGTCAAGCAAAGCCTCTATCTGTCAATTCTTGCAACTATGCTTTCAACTCTTTTAACTCTATTGAGGCCATTCAAAAAGGTGCTATAGATATAGGAGTTGTTCCTGGAATAAGATCTATAGAAAATTTCACCTCTCTAACCGGCAGTAATTCGGGTAATTCTTCCGGAAACACATTAGGAAACTCACAAACAACTGGCAATAACTTAATCTTCAATTCAAATACTTTAGTGTCCAACACATATGCAAGATAAGCATCATACCCTTTTCTGACATATTTCTGTGCTGATATAGATGAGATTACAGTAGATAACCCATCTAGTTTATTAGATTCAACATGAAGTAATTCACCATTCTGACATTTCAACACAATGTTTATAATTAACCTGTAACACCCCGAACCCGAGACCGTTGCCGGTGTCGGACACGAGGGGTTAACAAGCCAAAACCACTTATGGCACCGACCAATTTGACATTCCCAGGCAAGCTGGAAAACTGCATCGCTGTCGCCTTAAAAAGCATATCTCGAGTTTCACAACTCGGAAACTGATTCCGTAAATTTTCCCTGAATTTAGACTCATATATCCATCCATGGATTTATTTCTAGAATTTTTTGTTGGGCCAATTGGTACAGTTTATTAGTTAAAGTCACCCATGTTACAGGGGTCGACTACACTGACCTTCGCGCGTTACAACTTGAATATCTCTCTGTACAGGGTTTCAATAATAATTCTGTTTGTTTCTAATGAAACTAGACTCAAAAAGGAATCTGCACATATAAGGCATAACTTCTAATTTATTCTGGATAATTTATGGTAAATTTTCAAAGTCGCGACAGGGGACCCAGAAACCGTTCTGGCCCTGTCTCACGAGAACTTTAATATCTCTCGGTATACTGTTCATATGATCGTTTCGTTACTTTCATATGAAAATAGACTCGTCAAGGTTCGATCACATAATTTATTCACTATTTAACACCATTCCTACAAATTTTGGTGATTTTCCACATCCACGTCACTGCAGCTGGCAGCATCTGTTTTTAAGGTAGGCTTTACCTATATTGTAGTTCCCATGAACCAACTATAGTCTAGTCATACTTAGGTCCACATATGATCATATTTAGCCATTCCAATGGCTGATCATGTGACCAACTCTCTCATTCCAAACCATAATCACATCATGAAACCAAATATAATTACAAACCACAAATGGTCTAATTCCATAATCCACTATTACGAACCATTTTCGCATGGCTGTACACATATACATCACAAGTACTTAAAAACAACCGAGGGTAGTCCTATACATGCCATATCCAAAACTCAACTAAAGGAGTACCAAAAAGGGCTTTGATAGTGTGGTTGACTTCAACTTCTATGATCCCGAATCCAATCGCTAACGAGCAAAATCTATAAACAGAGAAACAAAGAAACGGAATAAGCAATTTATGCTTAGTAAGTTTCGAGCCATAATAT
Source organism: Gossypium arboreum (assembly GCF_025698485.1). Classification (NCBI taxonomy): domain Eukaryota; kingdom Viridiplantae; phylum Streptophyta; class Magnoliopsida; order Malvales; family Malvaceae; genus Gossypium; species Gossypium arboreum. The sequence continues at coordinate 65,531,266 of NC_069075.1, read as the reverse complement.
ACACACAACCAAAGCATAGCATTCAAGTAGCTAAACAATAATTCATATGCACAATTTCTCAAAGACATGCTTACTTCACAATCCCAACTCTTATATTCATACACAAATAACGGCCTAGTTAATGCCGATAGCTCATTTATCATTAGAGCGAATATTCATACGCATTTACTCATAGTGTGCAAAGCACACACAAAACATACCTTGTTGTTGGGAATTTCACAAGTGCATTAACTGAAAATTTTCCAGCAGCTTATAAATTTCAAATCACATACCTTCGGAGTTTATCCGGATATAGCTACTCGTTCAAAACACCTTCGGGACATAGCCCGGTTATGGTAACCCGCACAAACGCCTTCGAAAACTTACCTCGGATGTTGTCGAACGATTCCGATGGCTATTCGACTACTTTTTCCTTCCCTTTATCGGATTTGGTCCCCCTTTGCTCTTGAGCTTAATTTAACAAATAATTTGATTCAATCATTTGAGTATCGAAAAGAAGAACTCAAGGCACTTAGCCCACATATATTCACTAGACATTAAAGTCACATAAGTACGGAATTCATGAATCGACTCAACACACAAAGCCTTCAACATGCTTACTCATGGCCGAACAACACAACCTCTTAGGCACTCATTCATGGCCGATTATGCATGTTGATGTTGAGGCCAATTACATGTTTAACACCACACATGAATGGCACACATTTTACTAGCTAATGCTTTACATATTGTAGCTCAATACTTATAATATAGCATCAAGCACTCATATGGCCGATTATACTTAGTCATACTTGCACCAATTAACAATAAATTCCAAGATTTTCACATCATATGAGTACTAGGCGAATGTACTTGCAATTTCACAACCATTCTTCAACATTTTCTTCTTTAAACAAACATATTTATCACTTACTTCATAACCAAAACATCATGTGCAAACATATACACACATATAGGTGCAAGGTCAATTCTCAAGGTGTTCACAACCATCTAAAACACAAATTTTACCAATCAAGTAACAAGCATAAATCATGCTCATAAATGCATCATGGCCGAATACATCACATTCATACCCCTTTCAACTTCGGTCATGGTTAAACAAAGAACTCAATGTCCTACTCAAGAATACTAAAAGAAATTTCAAGAGTAGTCAATCCTTCATTACATGCATCATCAACAAGCTTCACATTTAGCATGCAATGGCTTTAACACAATATCAACCTTGGCCAAACACCATTTTCATGGCATAACAAGGATTTGAACCATGGCTAACATGCACATCAAGTTAGCAACCAAAACAAGCATGAATCTCATGACACAACCTCAAACATACCTTAATCTTGATGCAAGTATGACCAAATCTCCTTCTAGTTCTCTTCCAAGCCAAGCATGAAGCAAAACTCCTATCTTCTCCCTTAGTATTTTCGGACAAGAAGGAAAGAACAAGGATGAACAAATTTTTTCTTGTTTTTCTTTCACATACACGGCAATGGGGGAAATGCCACACTCACACACATTTTTTTTCTTCTCTTCCCACAACTTAATTATTAAATCATTTCCTCATCATCCATTAACAAAACATGTTTCAACATGTTTTCTTTGCCCATAACCCTTGTCATGGCCGGCCACTAAGCTTCCTTTTGGGGAAATTTGACATGCAAATCCCTTATTTTTGCATGCATGATTAACTAGTCATCACACATTTCCCCATCATACTTTCAAAGTTTACTACTAGGTCCTTTCTAGTGAAATTCACCTTTATAACACTAAATCAAATCATCAAAAATGCCACACACAAATTAACACATATCATAGGCATCAAAATAAATTTTAAATTATTTTTATGCCTCGATTTTGTGGTCCCGAAACCACATCCCGACTAGGGTCAATTTTGGGCTGTCACAACTCTCCCCCACTTAAGAAATTTTCGTCCCGAAAATCTTACCGTAAATAGGTTTGGGTAACGCTCTTTCATAGGGCTCTTGGGTTCCCAAGTAGCTTCTTCCATCCCGTGTTTGAGCCATAACACTTTTACTAACGGAACCCTTTTGTTTCGCAACTCCTTCACTTCACGAGCTAGGATACGAATCGGTTCTTCTTCATAACTCACATCGGATTGAATTTCAACCTCGATGGACTAATTACGTCTGACGGATCGATCTATAGCGTCAAGCATCGAAACATGAAAGACATCGTGAATCTTTTCAAGTTTAGGGGCAAAATCAAACGATATACAACCGGACCGACTCGCTCGGATATCTCATATGGCCCAATGAACCTCGGCTCAACTTGCCCTTACGGCCGAATCTGAGTATCTTTTTCCAAGGCGAAACCTTGAGAAACACTTTATCTCCCACCTGATGCTCGATGTCTTTACGCTTCAGATCCGCGTACGACTTCTGACGATCGGAGGCTATCTTCAGATTTTCACGGATCACTATCACTTTCTGTTCAGCATCTTTAATCAAGTCCACCCCGAAAATTTTGCTTTCACCGAGCTCCGTCCAACACAATGGTGTACGGCATTTACGCCCGTACAAGGCCTCGTAAGGTGCCATCTTAATACTTGATTGAAAACTATTGTTGTAAGCGAATTCAATCAAAGGCAAATACCGTTCCCATGAACCACTGAACTCGAGGATGCAACATCTTAACATATCCTCAAGTATCTGAATCATCCGCTCGAATTGACCATCGGTTTGGGGGTGAAAGGCGGTGCTGAAATGCAACTTCGTACCCAGAGCCTCTCGCAACTTCTTCCAAAATCGCGAGGTAAATCTCGGATCTCTATCCGACACGATGGAAATAGGCACCCCGTGTAATCTCACAATCCGAGAAACGTACAATTTGGCTAGTTTGTCCATTGAAAAATCCGTACGTACGGGGACAAAGTGAGCCGACTTAGTCAATCTATCTACAACGACCCAAATTGCATCTTTCTTACTCGCTGACAATGGCAGTTCGGATACAAAGTCCATTGTGACTCGATCCCATTTCCACTCGGGTATCGTGATCGGCTGAAGTAATCCTGAAGGCACTTAATGTTCCGCTTTCACTTGTTGACATATTAAACACCTCAAACGACGTCGGAGATGTCTCGTTTCATACCATGCCACCAAAGCCGACGTTTCAAATCATTGTACATTTCGTACTCCCGGGTGGATTGCCATTCGGCTACAATGGGCTTCTTTCGAATTATCGAAATATGTTCAATTCTTTGGAACACATGACGATTCTCAACCTCAAACAATTTTCATCATCGATTTGAAACTCCGATTCCTTGTTCGAACACACTCATTTGTTTTGCAACCAAATTTCATCGTCGACTTTCTCGAGCTTCACTGTAATATCCCGATTTTGGGCCTAGTCGAATAGTGGTTTCGTGACCACAAAATCCGAGATAGAAATAATTATTTTATGATTATTTTAAGGTCTATGATATGATTGCATGATTGTGTGAAAATTTCGTGAAGAAATTTTATGCATAAAGTGCTTAATTTGAAATTTGGGACTAAATTGAATAAATTGCAAAACTTGTGTTCTAGAAGTATTTTGCATAAAATTGAATTAGATTATTAATTAGAGGTCCTTAAAGAGTAATTTTACCAATTTCTAAGTCTATGGACAAAATTGGACATGGATGGAATTTTGAAAAGTTTAGTAGTAAGGGCATTTTGGTCATTTAGGGTAAAATGAATTAAAATACAAGATTAAAAGCCAATTTTGCTCATCTTCAACCCCATGGCCGAATATAGCAAGGAGAAACCATGGATAGGGTTTTCAAGCTTCCAAGCTCGATTGTAAGTCCGTTCTAGCCTCGTTTTAATGATTTTTACGTTTTTAGAGTCCCTAGCTCGATTTAGCTTATGCTAGCAATAATTTAACCTAGGGTTTATATTTGGAAAAATACCCATAGGTGAAATTTGTGTATTTTGGTGTTTTATGATAGAATATGAGGTTTTAAATTATGTTAGACAACTTGTGCTACTCGGTTTTAAGTGAAAACGAGCAAAAGGGCTTAATCGGTAAAAATACCTAATAGTCATAAGTACATGTTAGAGTGAGAATTTGATGTTGCCATAGAAGGAAAAATGATCAGCATGTCATAAAACATAAGAAAATAGGCTGAATTTTAATTTACGAGCTTTGGGGCAAAAGTGTAAATATGCAAAAGTTTAGGGGCAAAATTGTAATTTTTCCAAAATATGATTTTGGGTCAATTTGAATAATGTGAGTCCTAATTAGACTATATTTTAAATGATAGAGCAAGGAAAACTGAAATTGGGCTAAAATGGGGAAAATACCAAGTTGTGGACGAAATGGTAAAATAGCCATTTTCGCATGCGAGGTAAGTTCATGTGTAAATAATGTAGCATAATTGTTATTTTAAGTTATTGATATTAATTATGTGTTATGCTGAATTTCATTATGAAATGTATGCTTTGTGGTTAATTTCAAATAATGTGTAAATTATGTGAGCTACTTGTTAAATATAATTGTTACTGAGTATTGATTTGGCATTCTACTAAGACGGCAAGAATAAGTGTTCGAGGAAAAGCCCGTTTGAACCTTAGGAATAGATTAGGATACAAGTGACATGTCACTAGGATGGTTGAGCATCCGAACTCGTTGAGTTGAGTCCGAGTTCACTTATGGATGCGAATGTCCGAACTCGTTGAGTTGAGTCCGAGTTCGTGAGATGTAACTAGGCATCCGAACTCGTTGAGTTGAGTCCGAGTTCACTTATGGATCTGAACGCCTGAGCTCGTTGAGTTGAGTCCGAGTTCACTTATGGGCGGGTTACATGGTAGCTTGGCTACATATGTGGCACTTATGTGCAAGTTATCCATGTATCCAATTATATTCGATGTGTTCAACGGGTAAAGTTCTACTCAAATGGAGGAATACTCAAGATGAAAGGGACGTATTGGTAAGTGTTGTGAAATGGATACTTTGAACAGGTATGTACTTAACCCTCGGGTTGAAAACTCGATATAACAACAATATGGTAAGATGATAAATGAAAAGGTGATATGAATGTCTTGGTGATGATTATGCAAATGATGTTTTATGTTTGCTTATATGGTTATGTTACTTGCTATTTGCATGTGAGCTTACTAAGCATTTATGCTTACTCCTCCTTTTCATTCCTTGTAGTGTTGACAAGCCAGCTCGAAATCGGAAGCGGTCGGAGGCACGCTCACACTATCCGTATACCATCTTGGCATAATGGCTTGTATATTTTGAGTATGGCATGTATAGCATTATAATCATTTTGTATATATGGTCTTATGATATGGTTATTGAGTGGTATGGAAATAGAAATGCTTGGTAATGATTAGCCATTGGAATGGCTAATCATGATCATATTTGGTATTATGTATGTCAAATTGCTAGCTAATCCATGGAAACCATGAAATAGGTAAAATTTACCATAAAATAGATTCAGACAACAGCAGTGACGTGAGTTTGAAAAATCACTAAAAATAGTAGAAATGGAATTAAATAATGAATAAGTTATGGAATCGAAGCTTGATGAGTCTATTTTCATATGGAATAAGCGAAACAGGTATATGAGCTATATTTTATGAGATGTTTAAATTTTTGTGAAACAGGGCCAGAGCAATTTCTGGATCCCCTGTTCTGACTTTGGAAATTCACCATAAATTTTACAAAGATAATTAGAAATCATGCTTTATATGTACAGATTCCTTATTGAGTCTAGTTTTATTAGAAACAAACGGCATAGTCATTGAAGCTCTGTACAGGGAGATATCTGATTCGTAATACACAGAGGTCAGAGTAGTTGAACCCTGAAACAGGGGAGACTTTAACTAATAAACTGTACTAATTGGCCCAACCAAAAATTCTAGAAAAAAATCAGTAGATATATATATGAGTCTAGTTTCATGGAAAATTTACGGAATTGGATTTCGAGTTTCGTAACTCGAGATATGATTTTTAAAGCAACTGTGATGCAGTTAGCCAGCTTGTCTGGAAATTTTAAAATGAATTGTATGAGCTGTTTAATTAATGAATTAAGTCCGTTAACACCTCGTGTTCGACTCTGGCAACGGTATCGGGTATGGGGTGTTACATTCACGAATTTGACGTATCAATAATGGTTTGGCTTTCAATTCAGCTACTAACACATTGTCGGATCGAACGGACAAGTGCACGTTCATCGCTCGTAAAGCTAATAATGATTTACGACTCAAGGCATCCGCAACCACATTCGCCTTTCCCGGGTGATAGTCAAAGACCAGCTCATAATCCTTTAACAGCTCGAGCCAACGTCTTTATCGCAGATTTAAGTCTCTTTGAGTCATCAAATATTTGAGACTTTTATGATCCGAATACACATGGCACTTCTCACCAAATAAGTAATGTCGCCATATCTTTAAGGCGAATACGATGGCAGCCAATTCGAGACCATGGGTCGGATAATTTTTCTCATGTGGCTTTAATTGCCTCGACGCATAGGCCACAACTCGACCTTCTTACATCAATATGCAACCTAACCCAAGTAGGGAGGCGTCACTATAGATGACAAACTCTTTGCCAGATTCGGGTTGCACTAGAATTGGGGCTTCACCAAATAAGTTTTCGATTGATCGAAACTTTTCGACATTTCTCCATCCATTCGAACTTAACATCCTTTTGGAGTAAGCTTCGTCATTGGCGTGGCTATCGTTGAGAAACCTTTTACAAATCGTCGGTAATAACCGGCAAGCCCCAAAAAGCTCGAACCTCAAGAATATTTCTGAGGCTTCCTATTAAGTATGGCTGAAATTTTGTTCGGTCGACTCGAATACCGATGCAGATACCACATGTCCCAAGAAGCTAACCTCTCTTAACCGAACTCACACTTGCTGAACTTAGAATATAATTGCTTATCCCATAAGATTCGCAAAGACTAACCTCGGTGTTCAAAGATGTTCGGCCTTATTTCTTGAATAGACCAAGATGTCATCAATGAACACGACTACGAACCGATCCAAATATGGTCCAAGATCCGATTCATCAAATCCATTTTCGAGAACACCGAGACTCCTTCAGTTGATCGAACAAATCATCGCTACGCTGATAACGGATATTTGTTCTTTATCGTCACTTTATTGTCGACGATAGTCGATGCACGACCTTATGGTTCCACCCTTCTTTTCACAAACAACACCGGTGCACCCTAAGGTGAAAAACTGGGAGCAAAACCTCTATTCACCAATTCTTGCAACCGAGCTTTCAACTCCTTTAATTCCGTTGGTGCCATACGATACGGAGCTATCGAAATTGGAGTGGTACCAGTACCAATTCAATGCCAAACTCTATTTCCGAACAGTGGTAAACCCAAGCAATTCTTCGTGAAAACATCCGGTATTCACAAACCACCGACACGATTCGGGTTTCTTTTCTAACTCCTTGTCATCTAGAACATACGCAAGGTATGCTTCGCACCCCTTTCTTACGTATTTACGGGCCAACATTGCGATATTACATACCGGCAACCCTTTAAGTCCGTAGACTCATCCCGAATTATCTCGTTATTTGCGCACCTTAGATCAATAGTCTTGCTTTTGCAATTTACAACCGCATCGTGCATGGTCAACCAATCCAAACCAAGAATAACGTCGAATTCGGCCGAATGGCAAAAGCATCAAGTCCGCCGGAAAACAAGAACCTCGAAATACTAGGGGACTTTTCTTACACAATTGTGTTGACAAGCATGTAATGACCCAAGGGTTTAACTCCGAATTACAAACTCAAGAGACTCAATGGGCAAGGTCTTACTGGATGCTAAGGTTTCAGATATATAAGAATGAGTAGGACCGGGGTCAATCAAAGCAATCACATTAGTGTAAAGGAGAGTAAGAGTACCGGTAATAACATCCGGCGAGGAAGCATCCTCACGCATGCGTATGGCATAAGTCTTAGCAGGAGCACGAGCCTCGGATCTGATGGTAGCATCTCTAAATCCTCTCTGACCGCCACTAGCATTGCCCATATTTCTAGGTGGCCTACCTCGAGTTGTGGTAGCACCCGGGTTCCCACTTTGATTTACGTTTTGTTCAGATAAACTCGGGCAATCCTTAATGAAATGATCGACTGATCCGCACTTGTAATAGGAGCGGTCACGGAATCTACAACTCCTAGAATGCCACTTCCCATAATATTGGCACTCCGTTCTGTCTCGACGATCATTGCCAACACTGGCGATCGAAGTGACTCGCGTGCCCATAGGGGGGGTCGATCGCGGTCTCGTCTAGAAAAGGCCGAAATGTCTCTAGACCGGCCTAAGCCATCTCTAAATTTCTTTGATGACTGTGGGAAGGGCTTCCCCAAAGACCTCTTACGAAACTCCCTTGCTCCCACTTCAGCTTTTCTTTTCTCCATACTGAGCTCCTCGGCTTTGCACGCTCGCTCAACAAGAGCCACAAACTCTCGGATTTCCAAAATGCCAACATACAGACTTATATCATCGTTTAGTCCATCTTGAGCGTTTACATCACGACTTCAAGAAATGCATTCGCAGCGCATCGGCTAAGCCTCACAAATTTTCGTTCAGTGTCGGTAACCGACATGGAACCTTGCTTAAGATCAAGGAATTCCTTCCGTTTTGGTCCATAAATCTCGATGATATACTTCTTTGAATTCAGTTTGGAAGAACTCCCAAGTTACTTGCTCTCTAGACACCACAGTCGAGTACTCCACCAATAGTAGGCGGAATCGCGTAGCAAGGAGATAGTACACTTTAACCATTCATCGGTGTACATGATAGCTCATCGAGCACCGGATAGTGTTGTCCAACCAAAATTCAGCTTGCTCGGCATCGTCATTATCCGTAGCTTTAAATTCAGTGGCCCCATGTTTTCAATCACGTCGATCGGGGCTTACTTGACCTTATTTGGTCGATTCTCGGAGGTATTGTAGGTGCGGGGGTTGCATTAGTCGGGAATGGAGGTTGTGGAACAGCCGTGTTAGTTCGAATGTATTGGTTGAACCAATCATTCATCACACTATAAAAGGCTTGCCTAGCCTCATCATTCGGATTGCTAGCCATAAGTTGAGAGTCCGCCGGCGCTGTCCCTTGCGCGGAGCAAAGCGCTGCACTCTACATCATCAGCTATTGCTCGATTGGGATCGGGATCCATTGCTATAAACAAACACAAATTGATTGTCGAAATCACCACACTATCAATTTATCACTTAATGGCATGTATAGCTAAACCCCAAACATATCACGGTAGTCCTAGGATCGACTAAACCGTAGCTCGATACCAATAAAATTGTAACACCCGAACCCGAGACCGTTGCGGTTATCGGACACGAGGTTAACAAGCCAAAACCACTTATGGCACCGACCAATTTGACATTCCCAGCAAGCTGGAAAACTGCATCGCTGTCGCCTTAAAAAGCATATCTCGAGTTTCACAACTCGGAAACTGATTCCATAAATTTTTCCTGAATTTAGACTCATATATCCATCCATGGATTTATTTCTAGAATTTTTGGTCGGGCCAATTGGTACAGTTTATTAGTTAAAGTCACCCATGTTACAGGGGTCGACTACACTGACCTTCGCGCGTTACAACTAGCATATCTCTCTGTACAGGGTTTCAATACTGATGCCGTTTTTTCTAATGAAACTGGACTCAAAAAGGAATCTGCACATATAAGGAATGACTTCTAATTCATTCTGGATAATTTATGGTAAATTTTCAAAGTCGCGACAGGGGACCCAGAAACCATTCTGGCCCTGTCTCACGAGAACTTTAATATCTCTCGGTATACTGTTCATATGATCGTTTTGTTACTTTCATATGAAAATAGACTCGTCAAGGTTCGATCACATAATTTATTCACTATTTAACACCGTTCCTACAAATTTTGGTGATTTTCCACATCCACGTCACTGCAGCTGGCAGCATCTGTTTTTAAGGTAGGCTTTACCTATATTGTAGTTCCCATGAACCAACTATAGTCTAGTCATACTTAGGTCCACATATGATCATATTTAGCCATTCCAATGGCTGATCATGTGACCAACTCTCTCATTCCAAACCATAATCACATCATGAAACCAAATATAATTACAAACCACAAATGGTCTAATTCCATACTCCACTATTACGAACCATTTTCCCATGGCCGTACACATATACATCACAAGTACTTAAAAACAACCGAGGGTAGTCCTATACATGCCATATCCAAAACTCAACTAAAGGAGTACCAAAAAGGGCTTTGATAGTGTGGTTGACTTCAACTTCTATGATCCCGAATCCAATCGCTAACGAGCAAAATCTATAAACAGAGAAACAAAGAAACGGAGTAAGCAATTTATGCTTAGTAAGTTTCGAGCCATAATATACACACAACCAAAGCATATCATTCAAGTAGCTAAACAATAATTCATATGCACAATTTCTCAAAGACATGCTTACTTCACAATCCCAACTCTTATATTCATACACAAATAACGGCCTAGTTAATGCCGATAGCTCATTTATCATTAGAGCGAATATTCATACGCATTTACTCATAGTGTGCAAAGCACACACAAAACATAGGGAATTTCACAAGTGCATTAACTGAAAATTTTCCAGCAGCTTATAAATTTCAAATCACATACCTTCGGAGTTTATCCAGATATAGCTACTCGTTCAAAACACCTTCGGGACATAGCCCGGTTATGGTAACCCTTTAAACGCCTTCGGACTTAACCCGGATATCACAACTCGCACAATTGCCTTCGGCTTAGCCCGGATATCATAGCTCGCACAATTGCCTTGGGCTTAGCCGGATATCACAATCGCAAGAATTGCCTTCGGCTTAGCCCGGATATCACAATCGCACATTCATTCACATCTTTGTTTCAATTTCATAACAAACTTTTATGCACATTTTACTTAATCAAAATATCATTTCGGCTCAATGGCCATATACAAGGGCACAATTTCGATTGCTTATTACTTCATTCAATCGAATCAAAATCTAAGTTTCGATACTCGAAAACTTACCTCGGATGTTGTCGAACGATTCCGATGGCTATTCGACTACTTTTTCCTTCCCTTTATCGGATTTGGTCCCCCTTTGCTCTTGAGCTTAATTTAACAAATAATTTGATTCAATCATTTGAGTATCGAAAAGAAGAACTCAAGGCACTTAGCCCACATATATTCACTAGACATTAAAGTCACATAAGTACGAATTCATGAATCGACTCAACACACAAAGCCTTCAACATGCTTACTCATGGCGAACAACACAACCTCTTAGGCACTCATTCATGGCCGATTATGCATGTTGATGTTGAGGCCAATTACATGTTTAACACCACACATGAATGGCACACATTTTACTAGCTAATGCTTTACATATTGTAGCTCAATACTTATAATATAGCATCAAGCACTCATATGGCCGATTATACTTAGTCATACTTGCACCAATCAACAATAAATTCCAAGATTTTCACATCATATGAGTACTAGGCGAATGTACTTGCAATTTCACAACCATTCTTCAACATTTTCTTCTTTAAACAAACATATTTATCACTTACTTCATAACCAAAACATCATGTGCAAACATATACACACATATAGGTGCAAGGTCAATTCTCAAGGTGTTCACAACCATCTAAAACACAAATTTTACCAATCAAGTAACAAGCATAAATCATACTCATAAATGCATCATGGCGAATACATCACATTCATACCCCTTTCAACTTCGGTCATGGTTAAACAAAGAACTCAATGTCCTACTCAAGAATACTAAAAGAAATTTCAAGAGTAGTCAATCCTTCATTACATGCATCATCAACAAGCTTCACATTTAGCATGCAATGGCTTTAACACAATATCAACCTTGGCCAAACACCATTTTCATGGCATAACAAGGATTTGAACCATGGCTAACATGCACATCAAGTTAGCAACCAAAACAAGCATGAATCTCATGACACAACCTCAAACATACCTTAATCTTGATGCAAGTATGACCAAATCTCCTTCTAGTTCTCTGCCAAGCCAAGCATGAAGCAAAACTCCTATCTTCTCCCTTAGTATTTTCGGACAAGAAGGAAAGAACAAGGATGAACAAATTTTTTCTTGTTTTTCTTTCACATACACGGCAATGGGGAGGGGGAAATGCCACACTCACACACATTTTTTTTCTCTTCTCTTCCCACAACTTAATTATTAAATCATTTCCCTCATCATCCATTAACAAAACATGTTTCAACATGTTTTCTTTGCCCATAACCCTTGTCATGGCGGCCACTAAGCTTCCTTTTGGGGAAATTTGACATGCAAATCCCTTATTTTTGCATGCATGATTAACTAGTCATCACACATTTCCCCATCATACTTTCAAAGTTTACTACTAGGTCCTTTCTAGTGAAATTCACCTTTATAACACTAAATCGAATCATCAAAAATGCCACACACAAATTAACACATATCATAGGCATCAAAATAAATTTTAAATTATTTTTATGCCTCGATTTTGTGGTCCCGAAACCACATCCCGACTAGGGTCAATTTTGGGTTGTCACATAACCACTGCATCATGTTGAGTTAGCCAGTCCATTCCCAAAATTACATCAAATTCATCAAAGGGCAGAAGCATTAAATCAGCCAAGAAATAATAACCCTTTACCATCAATGAATAGTTTTTTTACAAACTTTATCCACCATAACATACTGGCCTAGGGGGTTTGAAACTTTAACCACAAATTCAGTGAACTCAATAGGTAAATTTTTAACAGACACTAAATTTGTGCATATGTATGAATGTGTTGAACCTGGATCAATCAAAGCAGTAATATCAGTATTAAGAAGAGAAAATGTACCAGTAATGACGTCTGGTGCAAATGCATCTTCTCTTGCACATATAACATATGTCTTTGCCGGTGCTCTTACTTCAGATTTAACTGTTGAATCTTTCATAGCACTTCGGCTACCACTAACATTGCCAGGGTGCCGAGGTGGTCTACCTCTCGAGGCGGGGTTACTCAACTTCAAAGTCTGAACAGTATCTTTTTCAATCCTTTCTGGACAATCTTTAAGATAATGGTCAAGAGAACAACATCTATAGCAAGCTCCACTTCTCATACGACATTCCCCAAAATAATTTTTTTTACAATGTTCACACCTTAGTTTGGGGTTACCAACACTTCCAACACTTGTTATAGATGGAGAAGAAGATCTTGGGTTAGAGCGTTGAGAACCCCGTTCTTTTTCGGAATATCCCCCAGATGCGGTAAAACGATCATAGTATTTCTTTGATTTCTTTAAAGAAGATGATTGTGATTTGTTCATAAATCTTTTATTAAAGAAGATGATTGTGATTTGTTCATAAATCTTTTACCAGAAATTCGGGCTTCTCTCTCTGCTTGTTTCTTTTCTTTACTTAATTCCTCAACTTTGTGTGCTTGATCAGCCAGTACTACAAATTCCCTTAAGAATTCCAATCAATAGCTTGGTGTCCTCATTTTGTAACGCCCCCTTACCCGAGACCGTTGCCGGAGTCGAGCATGAGGCATTACTAAACTTATTTTAGCATTTAAACAAGTTCAAACAATTCTCGTAGTAAACTTTCCATCTGCATCACTATCGCTAAAAAATCATATCTCGAGTTACAAAACTCGAAATCAAATTCTGTAAATTTTTCCTGAAACTAGACTCATATATCTACTTACAAATTTTTTTTTCTAGAATTTTTGGTAGGGCCAATTAGTACAGTTTATTAGTTAAAGTCTCCCCTATTTCAGGGTTTGGCTACTCTGACCCCTGTGCACTACGAATCAAATTTATTCTTGTAGAGAGATCCAATGACCATTTTGTTTGTTTCTATTAAAACTATACTCAATAATGAATCCATACATATAAAGTGTGGGTCCTAATTTTTTACACAATTTATGATGAATTTCTAAAGTCAGAACAGGGAATCCAGAAATAGCTCTGACCCTATTTCACCAAAACATAAATATCACATAAAATACAACTCTTTTACCTATTATGTTTCTTCTAAATGAAAATAGATTCATTAAGCTTCAATTACATATTTTATTCATCATCTAGTTCCATCTCTACTTTTTTTTGTGATTTTTCAAACTCACGTCACTGCTGATGTGTGATTCTGTTTTATAGCCAATTTCACCATTTTATGGCTTTCCATAGATTAGTTAGCACATAAAACATACGTGTTATCAAATATAATCTTAACTATAGCTAATCATTCTCAAACATTTCCATGCAATCCATGAGTCATATCATAAGATTATATACACAAAATGATTATAATGCTATACATGCCATATTCCCAAAATATACAAGTCATTATACCGAAATAGTTTGTTGATAGTGTGAGTGCACCTCCGACCGTTTCCGATCTCCTAGCCAGCTTGACAAAACTGTACAGATTTTCTCATTCACCACACTTACCAACATGTCACCTTCATTTTAGGCTTATCCATTTAAAATTTACCTGTTGAACACATCGGAATATGATTTGAATACACGGATTTCATGCACATAAGTGCCATACCCGCAACTAGACAAACTCAATAACCTACAGAAATTTTGTAGCCAAGCTACCATGTAACCCGCCCATAAGTGAACTCGGACTCAACTCAACGAGCTCGGGCGTTCGCATCCATAAGTGAACTCGGACTAACCTCAACGAGCTCAGAACTCAAATATCCTAGTGACATGTCACTTGTATCCTTATCTATTCCCAAGGTTCAAACGGGATTTTCCTCAATCACACGTCTTCGCCATCTTCCATGGAATGTCAGAACCGATACTTGGTAGCATTTCATATTTATCAAGTAGCTTACATAATTTGCATATTACTAAATAATAATCCACAAAGCATAATATTTCATGATAATAATCATCATATCATATAAATAACATTAAATTACTTAAAATGACAATTATGTTACTACATTTACACCTGAACTTACCTCGGTACGAAATAAAGAAATTTTGCAATTTAGTCCACAATCTTTTCCTTTCCTCGATCAAGGTCGATTCCACATCTTTCTTGGTCTAAAACAACACATTTACCTGATTTAATACTCACATTTATCAAAATAGTCCTTAACTCTAACTTTGGCAAAATTACGATTTTGCCCCTAAACTTTTTGCATATTCACACTTTTGCCCCAAAGCTCAAAAACTATATTTTTTCCCAAAATTATTATGTTTTATGACATGCTGATCATTTTTCCCTTCTATGGAAACATCAAATTCTAACTCTAACATGTAGTTATAAACATTAGGTATTTTTACCGATTATGTCATTTTACTCGTTTTCATGTAAAATCGTTTAGCAAAAGTTGTTTAACACAATTTAAAGCTTCATATTCTACCATAAAACATCAAAATAAACACATTTTACCTATGGGTATTTTTTCAAATATAAACCCTACGTTAAATTATTGCTAGAATAAGCTAAATCAAGTTACCGGGACTCAAAAAACGTAAAGAACATTAAAAACGGGGCTTGGAATCACTTACTATGGAGCTTGGAAGCTTGAAACAAACCCTAGCTATGGAGAACCCTTGAAATTTCGTCCTAATGAAGAAGATGGACATATTTTTCCATATTTTTCCTTTTTTTAATCTTTTAATTACCAAATGACTAAAATACCCTTCATTAAAAACTTTGGTTATTTCTACCTATGTATGTCCACTTTTGTCCATGAAAACCTAATGGTATTATTACCATTTAAGGACTTCTACTTCAATTATGCTCTTCAATTAAATCCTTTAACATCTAAAACTCGTATTTATCAACTTTTGCAATTAAGTCCTAACAGGCAAATTAGACATGCAATTCATGAAATTTTCTATTGATATTCTAACACATGCATCTAATCACTCAATAAATTATAAAAATTAATTGGAATAAATTTTTCTACTTCAGAATTGTGGTTTCGAAACCATTATTCCGTTTAGGTCCTAATTCGGGATATCACACATTTAATCCTTCTTCAAAATGATTACACATAGCAACCTCAATCGGAACACATTCCCTGGCATACTTGCTCAATCTAACAAATTCTCGTTCATACTCAGCTGCTGTCATATTTCCCTATTTGAGCTCTAAAAATTCCTTCTTTTTCTAATCCAAAAATCTCTAACTAATACACTTCTTTTTGAATTCTGTTTAGAAAAACTCCCATGTAACATTTTCCCTTGGCACAATAGAAATCAAGGTATTCCACTATTGATAAGCTGTGTCTTTCAATAGTGATACAACACATTTCAGGCACTCAGCTGGCGTGCATGAAAATTCATCTAAAACCCTGATAGTATTTTCCAACCAAAATCCAGCCTTCTCTGGATCATCTTCGGTAGTAGCCCTAAATTATTCTGCCCTATACTTACGAATTTTATCTATCGGAGGCTTACCAGTTCTAACAGGTTCAGCATCTTGTGGCATGTTAGGAACCGGCTGAGGAGCAGGAGGGGGAGGTTGTTGTACAGCAAGATTTGTTCTCAAAAATTATTTGAACCACTCATTCATCATTTGAAAGAAGGCTTCTTTTGCCTCCTCACCTCGGCCATCAGATACAGGCGTTCTACTACTACTAGATGTAGCTCTTTGTACAGAAGCTTGAGCAGTGCTCTCAGCTTAGATGACATTACTATATGAAAAACACAATTAAAATGGTCAGGAGATATCACACTATCACAAATTATATAATGGAAAGTATAGCTAAAATCGTACTTGCTACATTAGTCTGAGAATCGGCTAAACCGTAGCTTTGATACCAATGAATGTAACACCCCTAACTCGTCTCCATCACCAGAACAGGGTTATGGAGCATTACTGAAGTTTACAATTCAATTACAGTTAATTTATGTCATTTACTATTCATTTTTAAAAATTAATCACAACCAATCATAATGTCCCTCATATGGGTCCTCGAGGTCCAAAATACATATTAAAATCGAGTCAGGACTAAACTAGGATCACAAAATTTTTTTTGCGAAATTTTTAAAATTTTCTTAGGTGCAGGGAACACACGCCCATGGGGCTCACACGGCCATGTGACATGCTCGTGTCTTAGGCCGTGTGGGCATTCGATGTGAGGCATGTGGCCGTGTCCTAGCCCGTGTCTTTACACGTGTAACTTTCTAACTTGGGTCGCACGGCCAGCCACACGCTGTGTGCTAGATCATGTGGACAAGTTATCTCAAGTCTAGTGTAGACATGTTAAAACTTTACCCATTGAATTCATTTGAAATATTGATGGATACATTAGTAGTACACTCACAGTGTACAAAACTATAAATTTATTAATTCGTATTTAGGGGTACCCAATTAGGACACATAATCAGGAAGCACTCTCTCAAACCATGTGATAGGATGCTCATGTGAGCCATGTATCAAGAAGCTTATCGGGGCTAAACAGGAAACTCATAAGAGTTTTAATCAAGAAGCTTATTGAGCTTAACAGGTAACTCTAATGAGTTATTATTAGGGAGCTCCGGATAGCCATTTAACAGGAAGTTCAAGCAAGCTATAATAGGACTCTCATAAAGAGCTGCGTTTGTGTCTGCAATATATGCAAGATCACAACTGATCATATAACAGGATGCTCACAAAGAACTGCGGTAGTCTGCAACACATGCAGGATCACTACCGATCAGGATGCTCACATGAGCCATATAATAGGAATGCTCGAGAGGGCTTTTAACATGATGCTTGTTCGAGCTATCATGTCCGCAACATATGCAGAACTATAATTAGTATGGGAAAATACTGTATCCATCACATTTCATTATTCAAACGAGACTGATCATTTATCGAACAATAGGTATGTGATTAATTTTATACATTAAACATTTATGCAATTCACACAAATACAACTTGTGATTCAAACATATTAGTTTACATAATTTAGTTACACGAACTTACCTCGACACTTGTTCGTGTATGAAAATCTACTAATCCAACATCTTTTCTTTTCCCCAATCTAACTCTTGATTTGATATTTCTGGATCTATATAAATGAATTTAGCATCAATTTAATTCACTTTATACTCAATTGAATTCAATTCACATCTTAAGCAAAATTACCATTTTGCCCCTTTCTTTTCATAAATGACAATTTTGTCCCTAAGCTCGGAAAATGAAATTCATGCAATTTAATCCTTATTTCAAGCCTAACCAAATTTTACATGTTACAATAACAACCCATGAATTTCATAAAATTCAAAATTTTTCCATAGGTTTTACATCTTTACAATTTAGTCCCTAAATCACAATTTCATCAAAATTCTCTTTGTAAAAGTGGTTTATCTATCAACAACCTTTCATTTTCTACCATAAATTTTAAAATTTCAGAATTTACATCCATGGAAAAATTTCTATACTTTGATATCTTTATAAATTAATCCCCAAAATAGATAGATTAAGCTATTTTGATCTCGAAAATATAAAAATTACTAAAAACGGGACAAGATTACTTACCCAATTAAGCTTGTTTGATTTCCTTTCTCTTTCCTAGGGTTTCCATGTATTTGAGGAAGAAGATGATAATTATGATATGTTATTTCTATTTAATTATTATATCATCCTTTATTTTTCCTACTTTCCAATTTAGTCCTTTTCTTTTTCTAATTTTCCATGGATGATTCATCATAAATATCTACTAACTTTTCTTAATGGTCTAATTACCATATAACGACCTCAAGTTTTGAATTCCATAGCTATTTGATACTTATAGCTACTAGAACTCAACTTTTTGCATTTTATAAAATTTTGTCCTTTCCACGATTAAACATGAAATCTGTAAAATTTTCATAATGAAATTTTCATACGTCATTTCTATCATAATGCAATTAATACAATAATATTAAAATAAATTTTCTTTTTGACTCGGATTTGTGGTCACGAAACCACTATTTCGATTTCACTGAAAATGGGCTGTTACAACCACACTACTTTGATTTTTGTTAGAGAAGAGGCATTGGGCTAAATTTATTCATGTTTACAATTTCCTACTTATTGTGTGAAAGCAAAATGCTAGGTAAGGAAAAAAAAATATAAATGCCTAAAAATAAATACTAAGAAAAAGAAATTTCCCCCTTTTAATTCGTGTCATCTTCTATGTCTTTTTTCTTTGCCTTTTTGGTCTCACTTGATCCCACAAGCTCTTCTTTCCATGTCTCAAAGATATGATCTGGGAACTCAAGAGCAGAATGATTAGAGATATTCTTAAAAGTATTTTGTATCTCTAATTTTTACATATCTCAAATAAGCTTGTTGTTGGTTATGCATGAATTTCTACATATCCCTCATAATTGAAAATTTTGATTTCTTCATAGTGTTCGAAGAAGTGGCCATTGGAACAGTTAACTCAGGTTGAACACTTGGCTCCACTAGTGTAGCAACATATGGCTCCACCCTTCGTTTAGGGTTGTTTGGTTTCTCTTTAGATTCTACTCCTTTTATTTCATTTGCTAAGTCAGCTTCCAGATCAAAGTTGGTTGATAACTCATCAGATTCTACTTTGTTTGGCTCATTTGGCTTGATTTGGTTCAATAGTTCAACATTCTCCATTAACCTTTCAAGATCATGTCTTGTTACACAACCTTGAACATAACGACCCTTTAGGTTTGCTTTTGATTTAACTTGGACTCTCAAGCAAAATGAAGTAATCAATCTTGAATTTTCTTGAGAATAATTTTCCCATAATAGTGGAACTGTGTGAGATAGGCATGAAGCTATATCGAAAAAAGTTGAACCATACCTTAGCCATTGGGTTTAAATACTCCCTTCGGCAAGAATGACTGCTGTACTCCCTTATAATCCATTGGGATCCTGAATTTGTAACAACATTAAGTACTTGTTGAATAAAATCCCAATTGATAATTGTCATCATGGTAGAGTACTCATCTTCTTCAACATTAGATAGATTGAACAAATCGTTAATGGATTTAGAAGTAAGGGGAACCTTTTTTTTTCTAACAAGAACTCTAGAAGCATTTGGTGTAGTTAATTTGGCATAGAACTCTCACACTAATTCCTCAACAGGCATTGATCGTGCATCACAGAATTGATTCCAATTTAAGGCATCAATTGTTTTTTGAATTGAAAAAGGCATAATCATCTTGTCATTGCTCTCCAAATTGACACTTTTTTTTCGTATCATAAGTTGATATTTGAAGATGAATTCAAATATTTCCCTTGCTTCCTCGTCTTGAATCACAATGGGATTTTCAGCAGAAGTCTTTGAAGATTTAGTTTTCTTTTGAGACATGATAACTTTTCTCGAAAAAAAAGAAAATTTTGTCAAAGAGTTGAAGAAAAGAAGAAATCGACAATGTGATTATGATGACTAGGGTTTGCAATAGCAAGAATGGTACGGTGGAAAAAGAATTGTGGCGGCGATGGGATAGGTCATGATAGTTGCTGCGGCAGAAAGGGTACTATGGCGAAGGCTTGTTGGGACGCTGGTAGGTGTATGTGACAAGAAAGAAAAATTGGGGAGAAGCTCTTGAGACTTGACGCTGACGGCTAGGAGAAAAAAATATGTAGGTTTAGCGTGAAGGCTAATTGTTTAGGTGTTGTGAAAATTATGAAGGTGTTAAGGGGTTTTTATAGTGGTATATTAGGGCAAAAAGTTAACTAAAATTTAGCTAAGTAGTGACTTGGGGGCAAGGTATGGAGAAAAATAAAAATGGCGGTAGAAATTTAGGGTTTTAGGGGTGTTATGGTAATAACTAGGTAAGTAAAAGAGTTATCGTCTCCACAGGAACTGTGTGTGTTAATCAAATAATTACAAAATTAAGGATTACAAGTTGGTAAAAAAACATAATAATTTGATCGGTAAGTGTTAAATTAAATTAATTAAATGAAAATGAATTAATCTAAATGCAATGAATGAAATGAGATGGTTTAGCATCAAATTCACAAGCTTTAGCAATAATAACATGAATGAGTTAGAATGATTACAACATTTGACTCAATTCACCTTTCATCATGTTTAACAATGTCCAAAAAGTATTCCATGGCAACTTGATCTTTCATTAACTTGAAACCAATTATAAGTCCTTCCAAAATCTTATACTTAGAAAAACATGCATACTACCATGATCATATTTAACTGAGAGTTTCTTAGAGTTAGTGAAGTAACAGGGATAGATTGTATTTCAAACACTTTAATCACACAAATATAAAAGTTATCCAAGGTAATAGAGCTCTCTCAAGTTATTACAAACCTTTAATTTAATCGGGACTAGGATCTGAATTAAGTATGCACCTTTCAATTATTGCGTCCATTAATCATCATCTGGCTAGGTTTGATCAACTAATTCTAATGCATTCAATCACATTTGAATGAATGACATATATGCATGAGTTTAATTGAAAGTATGAACAATTGAAGCACAGAATATCATAATACGAATCAAATGAACTTCATCAAATTAATTTAATCATTCTAGCTAAGCAAAATTAAGCTATTGTTGTCAATGAAAAATCATCAAAAGAAATTGCAAACATGTTGAATGACAAAGAATAATAATAAAATAGGAAAGAAGAACTCTTGACGATTTTGGGAATTTTCTTCAAAAAACCCGATCATGTGGCTTCCTTCAATGTTTTGTTGCAATTTTCTTCTCAAGGTGGTTGGCCAAGAGAGGATTTTCTCTAGGAATTGCTAGCTAAGAGAAATAGGGAGAATGAATGGCCTTATGCATGAAATGGAGAGGAAACTGAAGAGAGAAATGAGAGATGAATGAGGCATGAGAGATGAGGGATGAAGAGTGGTATTTATAATGGATAAAGGGCTTGAGAGGTTGTTGAAGATTGCATGAAAATCCATTGATTTTCTCATTCACATGGCCGACCATGAATTGTGGGATGCATGGTTAGGAAATTGTTGATTTGTTGACCTACTCTCCCCTGATTCATGGAATGGTTGGACGGTTTTGATGGTGGAAGTTGGGGGATAATTTGTGATCTTTTTGAAAGTATAAGGACCTTAATTTAATTATCCCAAAACATGATTTTTTTTGGTTGCTCTTGATGCTTGTCGAATTTGGGTTTCTCTTTCCCTTGATGGACGGTTTTGTGACCCAATTTAAGACACTATTAGATTTCTTTTCAGCAACCAACTTCAATTGGGTCAAGATAAAATTTTGAACCCAATCATGCTCTATCTGACCATATAAATTGTTCATGTGTAACATTTAGTTTACTCCCATGTTAGTCAATTCCATGGTCCCACTGCAATATATTAAGCACTTTGTAAAACATGTAGCAATATAAATTAATTTTATGCAAAATTAACTCTAAAAATTAATAAAACTACAAACTTGCTAAAATCATGCTTAATGTCTTAATATTAATTAAATTCATATATTTTGCTAACAATATACTTAAAATTTACTCAAATATTAAGTAAAAAGATGCCAAATAAGTTTATATAATTTAGACTTTTCAATTACTATCGTCCAATATAGGTCTTTTATTAGAATACCTTGTTAATGTGTTCTTTGATGGAGCAGCAGTAGTCTTACTCTTGGTTCGAGCCTTTTTAAAAATATAAGTAATATTAATGCTCTGAGTAGAATCAAGAGAAGTGTGTGAATGAGAGGAAGACCCTACACCAGCAACACGAGAATTAATTTGGTTTGAAGTAAAGGGAAAATTTGTAATAGGATTAATGATAAGGTTGAAATTTCATGGGTGAAGATCGCAAATGCTAAAAAAATATAAATGAGGTTCTCTTTTGTACCCTAATAAGATGTGTGCTAGGTCACTATCAGAATTGTAAGGACAAGCAATAATAGAAGGCACAATGAAATCATCAAACCACTGGGTAGACTTATTTGATTAGATAACCATTTGAGCTTTTGTCTTGTAGCCAATATTGGAATACATTTCTAACCAAAATGAGTTCCACCAAATCAAGTATGCGCCCCCCTTATTAACCTTTTATATTGTATTTCCACAAGCTGGGAATCTACTAGCTAATATTATGTACAGATTTTCTCTTTAGGGAGAGACCATCTGGTGGGAAAACCACACCCGATTCGAGTTTACAAATAAACCTTATAAATTTTTCTTTTCTGCAATGAAGATTGTAGATATTATTTTGAATGATGGGTTCATAGCCTGTGTATATATTGAAGTGAGAACCACCAGCAGATGTCCCTTGTCTTTTCACCTTTAATTGATAAAATTTCTAGAAAAAGCCCAACAGTGGGGGCTCATTCTTCATACAAAAATCGATGTAGAAAGCCACTAGTGTCCACCAAGATATGGCTAATAACTGCCCTAGTGCAATGCCATATTCAATTAGCACCACACAAAAGAAAGGGTTGAGTGGCAAATTGAAACTGACTTTTAGAAGAATTAGAGGTAAGATGAAACCTATGGTGTTGTCATTTAAATGGAAATGATGGGGTCATTGAAAATAAAAAGTAATGATCAGGTCTTAAATACCCTGAACTCTTAAATAATGGTTCATCTTATCTTGGGTAGTAATACAATTGAGCATCTCTATCTCTACCCGCGATGGAGTATTTTTGAGTTCTTGCAGTCCAAATGGATGTGATGTTTTGTTTGGCCTGGCTTGGCCTCGACCCTTTCCTCTAGTAGTGGTCCGAACCATGCGAAGGTAAGGTAATAAAAAAAAAGGAAGGAAAAGTGTTACGTTTGGAAAATCTAAGACTGAAGATAAAGAATGAAAAAAGATTAAGCAGAGATAGGCTAAGGTTTCGATTTCACGAAAGTGTTTGAAAAAGTGTTGGTGTATCTAGTTTATAGAAACAACTTGTGCAAGATGTTTATTTGGTGGAAACTGTTCAAGCATCTAATACAATTTCACACCTATCCAAAAGTAAGTGTGACGTTTAAATTTTAGCAAATAACCACCAAATTCTGAATTCGCCCAAGGGAATAGACTGATGGTTTTGTTTTTGATTGGGGATTTACAAAGTACGCAACTCTAAAGGTCATGATTGACCAATTAGTGGTATGCGCTTGGTGCAAAGAATTAGTTTTCTGTGATTTACTGAAATTCACTAAAGTTAGAAATTTCAAGGACGAAATTTTATTAAGGGGAGGAGAGTTGTAACACCCCATGTTTGGCAGATCTAAGGATTTGGTGTATAGTATTAGAATAGTTTGTTTAGTGAAGTGTAATCCAACTAATGACTTATTATGGCATACACATGTGGGCATATTGTAACCACCACGTCATTGAGTAAAGATTTTATACCAAGATATTTTGCAATGTGAAAGAGATGTTTGAGTTATGTGATAAAGAGTAAGCATGGATTGAATTACCGCCAAAGGTATAATACGCCTACTCTGTATGGAATACTGTACTAGTTATATTTTACGTAACATGGTTAGAAATCAACTAGATAGTTTAGTTTGATAATTGTCGATAAAAGGTACTTAATTACATTTCTTTCGAAAATTGTAGGCCATTAAGAGCGAAAATCATGAAACATATGACACTTGTTAACTTTTATTAAGTAAGTTGAGTCATATTTATATCTGTAAGATGAGTAATAAAGAAGGGTTCTTCTTTTCTTCTTCTTCTTCTTTCTTATGTAGTATTTTTTTATTCCTTCCGTAAATCTAAATGTATCTCTTCCTCAATAATATGGGAGTAATGGTTTTTTAACGATGAGTTGTTATTCCAACTCAGGGTAAGTAATTCAGCTCTATATGCTATGTTCTAAATGAGTAAGTCTATAAGTGGTACTTGAATAGAAAGTTGTAAGTGCAAGGTTTTGCATGAGGTTGTCACCTATTGAGATGATGATTAAATTATATGTATAAGAGTTGTGACAGTGAAATTATGTTTCTAGGTAGTGGTTGTTGCTGGTTCGAGGGGGATGACTAGGTTTGTAATTTAGAGCTACTGTAAGTAAGAATCAAGTGAGTCTCCATTTTGACTTTTTTATATGAACTGTTCCAAATAAGAAAAATATATGTACATATATAAATGGGATGATGATATCTACAAAAAATGGTAAGGGTATGAGTATAGTAAAGATGACTGATAATCTGAAGTAAAATGTATTAAGTTTTGCTAAAGAATGATGGTCGGTAAGCAATACAGGTAAGGTTTAATACATAGTGTATAAATTAGTAAGAATGTGGCTCTTTGGGTAAGTAATTGTTGATTAAACGATTCAATGTAAAGCTTTTGATAGGGAAGATATATTGATAAGTAGATTGGCATATCACGGTACGAAAATGAGTGCAAAACCATGAGGTAGAGACCATATTAGTTTAATATGAGTTGGAACCATTCATGGTGTAGCCTCCAGTAAGATGAAAACTAGAATGGCAGAACATAATACATGAATAAGTGTAAGACCATTTGGTTAACACCCATGGCATGATATGATATGACTATTGAATGCTCATGGTGTAGCCTCTAGTAAAATAAAGTTTGTACTGGAAAATCATGATACATGAATGCTTGTGAGTCCATGTGGCTATGGCTCACGGCATAATTTGGTACGATACGGTATGATATGATATGATATGATAAGAATGTTCATGGTGTAGTCTTTGATAATGTATAAATCAAATTAGCAGATCACGATACATGAATCTCTATATATATCCTTGAGGAATAAAACCATGGCAAACTTTGTGAAGTCTGACGGAACAGTAAATACGAGATTATGTATGAAGCGTTTATTGTGTGTTCTATTTGGCTTAAGTGGCGTGATTTATCAAGAATGTCTGGTAAGATTTGAATATCTATCTTTAAGGTAAGATAAGAATAAATTATATTATTTCTGTAATAAGTATGGCTAAAATAAGGTATTAACATAATTAGGTTTAAGAGTTGAATGCGATCTGTGATATAATTAAATAAGTCTTAAAAGTTTTCGTGATAAGAGATATGTATCTATATGAAAGCAAATGTATTCATCGTGGTGAGTGGTTTTGTATCTTCTTCTGGAATTATTCTGAATATGGGTCAATGTTATCTTGAGCTTATAGGATTCTGAAATAAAGTGTTATGGAATTAACATAAATGGTCTATAGTACATTATCAGTATGTGAATGTGTAGTATCAAATTAGGGTACATCTGAGTGTGAATTTCCAGTTCTACGTAAGTATTTTCCAAATATATATGTACCTTCCTGTGAAAAATGTTTTTGAACAACTGTTTTGAGATAAGTTTATGTGTTAAGGCATGGGTTGATAAAAGTGAACTCCGATGATATGTTTAGTTGAGAAATATATGCGTGTTAAAGAGACTTAGGAAACGTTTGGTAGGATTGACAATTAATTAAATATGGAAGACATGAGTACAATAAGAGCATGATAGTTTGCATCTAAGGGTATATTGGAACCATAATGATATCTGCCTGAAATAACTAGTTCATAAGAATGGCGGCATGTAGTAATTCATACAAGAATGCAAAGTACCAATCATGTAACAGCCCATTCTTAGTCAAATCAAAAAAGTAGTTTCGAGATCACAAATTTGAGGTAAAAATAATTATTTTATTATTATTTTAATGTCTACAGTATGATAGTATGATTGTGTGAAAATTTCATAAGAAATTTTATCATTTGAATGCTCAATTCAATGGACTAAATCGCGTAAAGTGTAAAACTTGTGTTCTATTAGCTAAAGGTGTCTAATAGCTATAGAACCTTAAAGTGGAAGTCCTTGAGTGATAATTATACCATTTGAAATATGATTGGACATTTATGTACTTAAGTGATTTTTAATGGTTTAATTACAAGATATTTAGGTAAATTAATAATTAAGATTAGTAAAAAAATAAAGAAAAAATGGTCATCTTCCTAAGTGCATTCACAACCGAAATTTCAACCTAGAATAGCTATTGGAGAAGCTTAATATTATGCCAAGCTATTTTTCAAGCAAGTGAGTAATTTTTCATCCAGTTTTTAATGATTTCTATGTTTTTGAGATCGTTGTAACTTAATCTAGCTAGCCCAGGGACTAATTTACAAAACTACTAATGGTTTAAGTTTTTTCCATTGATGAATATGTGTGTATTTTGATGTTTGATGATTGAAAATGTATGGTTGTTGTTAGATAAATAACATTTGTAAAGTGATTTTTGGTAAAATTGTCAATTAGGGATTAAATTGAGAAATGTGTAAATTTTGTGGTAGAAATGTGAAATAAATGAGAAATATGGGTTAGAATGGCTAGGGACCGAATTGCATGAATTTGTATTTTTATGAGCTAAAGACTAAATTGTAAAGATGTTGAAATATTAGGGGCAAAAGTGTAAAGTTGCCTTAATATACATTTTGGGCTAAATTGAATAGAATGATAATTGAATAAGTTAATTTTGATTACATATAGATCAAGAAAAGTGAAGTTCGGATCTAGATCGAGGAAAGAATAAAGTTTTAGACTAGTCGATCCATTTCATGGTTTTTGCGATCAAGGTAAGTTCCTATGTTAAAAAGCATTATTATAATTGTGTTTTAAATACTTTATTATTATAATACGACCTTACGGATATGTTCGACGAAGATTTGGCAATGTGAAATCCCGATTGAACCTTAGGAATAGATTTGGATACAAATGGCATGTCTTAGCGGTTATGTGATTTGGGTACTGGTCCATATGTTCTACCAGTGGCTGAGTTATCTAGCATGCGTTATGGATTCTCATCAGCTTGTGTGAGTAGCACCATGTAGCTACATCATGACCAACAGCTTGTGTGAGCAGACCTATTGATAGCTCGAGAGTGAGCATTATATAAGATATGAGATTGAGATAGCTTCGGCTATGTATTTGGCACTTAGGGTGCAAGATTCCCGGTATCAATTATTATTCCAAATGGTTCAATGGGTATATCGAAGATATGAAACGATGAGAAATAGATACGTATCAGTACATGTATGTACGAAAACTATATGAGCATTGAACCAATGAAAGTTGTGAGTTCATGATTACTTATGTGATTGAATATATGTTAACCTTATGATTTAATGATTTTGAAGTATATTATGTTCATACTACTTGATTTGTGAATAAATGGGGAGCTTGTTTTATTAACTATACGAGCTTACTAAGCTTTGTAGCTTACTTTGTTTACTTTTCCGTGTTTTATAGTGTTATCGAAGCTTGCTCAATTTTGAGAGTCGTCAGAGATCTCATCATTCTATCAAGCTATCACTTTAGTACTTTTGGAACTTATGTATATGGTATATGGCATGTATAGGAGTATGGTCATTTTGGTATATATGTTGGTAATAAATTTAGCCATTTGAGTTGGCTTGTAAAGGATGAATGGTTTATTATGTATATAGCCATGTGATTTGGCTTATTTTGGTAAGTTTGGTGATGTATGTATATATGTGAAAAAGGCCTTTTGATATGTTGTGTATAAATTGTCATTTCTATGCTTGTTGTGAATTGGCATTATGGATACCAAATGGTTAAATATTTGAGATAGGTATGCTTGTGGGTTTAGGCAAAATAGTGCTTATTTGAAAGTGACCATTTATGTGATTTGAAAATGTGAAATTGGTATGAATTGAATGGATTATTGTGATAATTGTTTGCGTTGTGATTGATGATATTGATATAGCATGAATTGAACTTGGTTTAGATGAGTTTAAATGCCATTTGAAGTTGTGGTCATATGCCTTTTGGTTTGGTGTAGGTGAAAGCAATTGGGGTGAGAAATATGGCTTGGTAAACAACCTATTTTTTGTTCACACGGGCAAAGACACGGGCGTGTGTCTCAGCCGTGTGTGACACACGGTCTGGTGACATGGTCGTGTGACCCCTGATGTTTAATTAGAAATCAAGTCAGTATGTTCCACACGGTCCAACACATAGGCATGTGACTTGGCCATGTGGCATAAGTCAGTATACCCTACAAGTTTGGCATGGCCTAGCACACGACCTGGCACACGGACGTGTGTGACCATTTCGAAAGGCATATGGGGTAGTCACACAGGTGTCTGGTTGGCCGTGTGACCCAAGTCAGGGAGTTACACGGGGTCAGACAGGGGCTGGGACATAGCCATGTGATCCCATTTCGAATGTCAACACTATAACACCCCAAAATCCTAAGTAATTATTTTTGTATGTTCATGGCACACAAATGCATGTCTGCTTTAATGGTTAAATGTCCTGGGAAGTGTCTGAGAAGTCTTGGGTTTAAGCCTTGACTTGTGCAAAAGTTTTGTTTTTAATATGAATAAACTTTTATCCCTAGTCAGTAGGCTTTTAAATTAATATGAGTATAACATGACAAAAAGGTCCTGCTGGTCTAAGGGATAAGTGGGTGTTATTGGTGCCTGAGGTCTGGGGTTCAAGTCTTGGCAATGTAGGGGACTGTTTTATTTTGCTGGATGCCATGTGAGTGTTTGTATGTCACTGGAATTCTGATGCTAGTGGGTGATTGGAGTGTTTGAGGGCTGTGGGGATTGTGTAGCCAAATTCTAGGAGGATATTGTGGAGAAATTTGCGGATAGGTTGAGTGTTGTGCCGATTTTGAACTCCCTTTTCTTACTCAACATTTCGGTAGGGGTATAGGGTGCTTCTCATTTTTTTTCTTTGTGTTATTCTTTGTTGTTTTTCTTTTTGTTTTATTTCCCTCTGCTGTCGATTTTCTATTTCCCTTTGCTGTCGATTTGCTATTTCTTGTCCCCATTGTTTCTTTTTCTTTTGCTAAGCTTCTTGTCTCCGCCTCTCTTTTCCTCACAAGAACCTGTGTCGAATTCTTGCTATTTCTCACTCTCTCAATCAGTTCTGAGCAGTCACCATCTCCTTTTGTGCTGTTGCCGAATATTTCTTCTCTCCCCCTCTCTTGCTTTTGGTTTCTCTCTAAAAGAGGGATTGGCTTTGGTGTTTCTCTATCCCCTTGGCCGAATACTTGATCTTTCCCATCCTCCCTCTTCTATCGATTTTCCTCTCTTAAGCAGTTGGTTCTGTCCAGTGTGAGTTACTTTTGGTTGGTATGTCTTTTGGTAAGGGCGGAAGTTATGTCTCAAACGTTATGAGTAATGTTGTTATTAATTAATCTGTTAAGTTCCTAACATGCAGTCATGTCGCATTGGGTTTGGCAGCAACAAGTCGTAATGAACTCGGTTTACCAGTGGTATCGTAAGCTATACCTTTTGGAGTAGTAGGGGTAAGCAACACGAATGTAGGTTAATTGTTGTTGTTTTATCGGTTTGGTTCCAAGCGTGACTAACGTTGGATATGGAATTGTCATTTGTTTTAGGTGTGGTTCATTTCAAGAGGGGTTGCGTACCTAGAATCCTGTCAGGTGTGTACAAATACAACTTTGGCTATGGTATTCGGCAAAAGACGGAATAAGTGAACGCCGACGCTACATGGGCTGCTCTTGCTCGTACGGTAGTCGTATGGCCAACTTAGGCGTATGATCGTTGAGGCCGTCCACGAGAAATTTCATGGGCTGAGGCCGTATTGGACCATGTTGGATCGAAATGGGCTGGGCCCACAGGTGAGTGGGTCCCAAATAGGTAAACCACACAGACATGTGGAGAATATTAGGCCAGGCTATGTAATCCACATGGCCAAGGCCATTTCTAGGTTATATTGGCAATACGGGCGTGTGGGCCCACATGAGGCTAAAATATGGACCATGGGCCCATTTACACTGTTTGACTGTTAAGGTTGCATGGGTCGCCCGAGACGACTGTGGACCTACTATTTGGTCGGTAAGTGTACCTAGACCCCCTATTTGATAAATGACTGTTATGCCCCTATGAGATGTATGATTATATTTGTGCATGCCTTTCTAAACATATTGATTACATGTAACACCCCAAACCCAGCCTAGATGTTATGGCCGAATCTGGTGTGTCACATCAAAGCGTCGTTCAAAAATTGAGTTGTCGTTAAAAGTTCATTTCTATAATTAAAACCTTTTGCTCGAGGTTAGCAAATCATCTCGTCAAAAGCGTTTACTTAATGTCTGCCATTGATACTTTAAGTTATTTGAAATCGCGGAAGCTACTAAAGTTTGAAATATAAAAACGTCTATTTTTAAGTGTTTTTGAAAATAGTTATTAATTTTTGAAAATTCGTGTTTAGCAGTTTTAAATAAGGAAATCAAAAAGCCCAATTAAAAATTTAATCCCTCAAAGGACTTATTATAGAATTAAAACCCCAAAATATATAATTCAAATAAAAAGTCTACAGTAGAGCATCAGTAATCGTGTGGCCACCTCCGAGTCCCTCGCCGCTCCAAACCGTCTAAGGCTGAGGGTTACCTATACAGTTAATAAACGGGGTGAGTTTATGAAAACTCAATGTTTAATCCCACCTAAATTACAACAGTTAGTAAACAGACAGAATTCAGAATCAGCCTGGGCAGGAGCCTATTACAATAACAGAGCAATTTGTGTGGGCCTAAGCCCAGTACAATTTCACTTGGGTCTAAGCCCTCATCAGAATCAATTAGACCTAGCCCATTCTCAAAATCAATAACAGTTAGGCCTAGCCCTTTAACAGAATCAGGTGGGCCTAAGCCCATTATAGAATCAGTATGAAATGCAGATATGTAGATAGATAACCAGCCCAGTCCAACCAACACACCACCCATACCAACCAGCACACCATGTGGGGATGAAATCGACCCACCCAGCCAACACACCAAACTTAGTACCGGTTGCAGCATTAAGTCAACAGAATGACTCAACACCGTAGACAGAACTGCTAAAGGCCGTAAATATGGTAGCAACGTTGCCAGTTAACAGAACGGCTATAAGCCATAAGTATCGCAGAAAGGCTGAAAGCCTTGTACAAAACGGCTACAGGCCGTACACTTCCTCCGTCAATAATAACCCAACCCCATGTAGTATCTCATGTCATAAATATTACGTGTATGCAAAGTCATACTCAGTGCAATCATATATGTAAATTATAAGCACATCAATGATACGGAACATAAGGGCATAATCGACATTCTACCATACAGGGGTATTACGATCATTTTACACTACAAGGGTATTTCAGTGGTTTTACAAACTAGGGTCTTAACGACCCAACAGAAGGTTCACCGTCGCCTCAAGCGACTTAAATAACCTAAACAGACATAACGGTGCAAATGGGCCTAAGGCCCATTACTCGACCCAAGTTAGTCCACACCCTCGTGTGGCCTATTTAGCCCAAATTTAGATAAGGCTATGTGACCTACATAGCCCAGTCCAATAATTATCATAAATTGCAGATTGAATTCGTATGGGCCCATGAGACAATTGGGCCCACACGACCCATCTAGGCCCAACATGGCCCAGAACTACCTAAGTCGTGTGCGCGACATGACAAGTCTATCTACGTCCCACTTAATAATGAAGTTTACCCACGCGGGCCTACGGGCCCATTGGCCCCTACGGCCTGGGCCCATGAGATTGCTCATAGTGGTCTTCCACGACGTATGCCCACGTTTCATGGGATCAATTTACCCACGAGCGATCGCACGCTCGTGAGGCCACAAATGCCAAAGTTTTAGCTTTTCGGCTTTTGCCGACTTCCAACAAAGAAGGGTGTGAATACACACCTGTTTATGAGAACACGCCGAAGTACACGATCACCAACCTTGGCACATCCTGCATTGAGTCTTAATCACTTTCCCCCCGCCAACTCATCCGGTTCGCTCTATTTAAAGCCAGCTTCTCACCAATGCTCATGTTAGCTTCCCGATGTGGGATTACTTTCAACCATTAGGAAAATTCCTTATTTTTTTATTACCACTTCAACCACAGAGTTCCAATCCAACTTCACCTCCTACACAGCTCAAACAGCAAAATAAATGCTCCATTATGCATCCTAAGACTTGAACCTCAGACCTCACAGTTACACAACACACCACCTTACCACTCCACCACAGGCTCTTTCTGTCACCATTTTAGCCTCAATTAATTATAAGGTCTATAGGCCAAAGTCCAGGTTCCTTTAAAAGAACAACCAAAATAAATTGCAAGTACCCAGGCTCCTTTGCAACCTTAATGACGCCACAACCACTAGATCACATGCTTCCTTGTGTCATTTATTTAACACAATAATTTAAAAGGCCTTCATCCAAGCACCTAGGGTTTTATTCACTTAAAATCAAGATTTTTGCTAAAGCCCAGATTTGAACCCAAGATTTCTCCAAAACTTCTCAGGGCCATTAACCACTAAAGTAGACATTTAATTGCATCATTTCCTCACACAATTAAATACTTATATACAACCTCCTTATGGACACATACTCAAGGTCCAGTACTTTTAGGCCCAAATTTGGGGCATTACATGACATAAATGATATTATGACATGATGCATGATTTGTTGATGGGGATGAGATTTATTATTATTGAAGGAAGTGTACTGTACTGGCAGCTCTACTGCAAATATTGTTTAGTGCCACAACCGGTACTACTTCGAGTGTAGGGATGGGTGGGTTGATTTTATCCCCACATGGAGTGTAGGGTTGGACGAAGATGGAGTGTAGAGGCTGGTTGGGTAGGATTTCTTGTGACAACCCTAAAGTGACCCTAGTAGGAAAGCGGTTTCGAGACCACTAAACCGAGTCACCAAATTGTTTAAATATGATATTTATTGTCTAAAATATGTGAATATGAATGTGTGAAAGTTTTAAGCTTCGGTTTCGTTAATTGCATGTGAATTTAGTTAATAGGACTTATGCGTGATACTTTTGAATTGTGATAGGGTAATCTATAAAGAGCTATTAGTGCATGTAATCAAAAAGGGGGACTTGCATGTCAAATTTCCCCCTCTAATTAGTAGTGGCCGGCCATGAGCATGGGTGGACAAAATGTTATGGCTAAAACATGTCATAAACATGTTGGGTTAATGCATTATGTTAGGAATAATAAATTAAAAAAACATGGGCAATAAAATATTAGTGTTAGTAGGAGGAGAAACAAAAAAAAAAAAAAAAGAGAAAAGTGTGTGGTTGTTCCCCCATTTTGCCGAAACTAGAAAAAAAAAAAAAGAAAGGCTTCATCCTTTGGTTCTTCTTGGCCGGTTTGAAAGGAGGAAGAAGAGAGGTTTCGGTCACCTTGAGCTTAAAGGGAGCTCAAGAGCAAAGGGGATCTAAAGCCGATAAAAGGAAGGAAAAAGTGGTCGAATAGCCATCGAAATCGTTCGACAACATCCGAGGTAAGTTTTCGAGTAACGAGACTTAGTTTACGATTTGATTAAGTCATGACGTATGAGCGTAACAAATATACGGTGATATGATGATTCTACTTGAATTTTATGTTGAGTTAATTTGTCTATACGTGTGACGGGTAGCCGCATGTGCATAGAGATCGTGTCATAAAGCAAACTAAACCATGCTGTTTGTATGTGGCTAGTGAGCCGAAAATGGGATTTCTTAATACGTGACGTGTGTTTGAACTCCAATTATGAAAATGAAATATAGATGTGTCATGATTTATTGATATGTGTATGAATATTTGGATGATAACCGGGCTAAGTCCCGAAGGCATCTGCGCGAGTTACTAAATCCGGGCTAAGTCCCGAAGGCATTTGTGCGAGTTACTAAATCTGGGCTAAGTCCTGAAGGCAATTGTGCGAGTTACTCTAACCGGGCTATGTCCCGAAGGCATTTGAGCGAGTAATTATATCCGGTTAAATTCCGAAGGTACGTGATTTGGGAATGAGCGATCTGCTGTAATAATTTCAATTAATATGCTCGTAAAATCCCAGCGATGAGGTATGTTTCGTATGTGCTTTGAATTAGTTGATCCCTTACAAATAAGTATTTGCTCAGTTGATAAATGAGCTACCGGCCTTTGGCTATGTTGATCTTTTGTGTATGAATATAAGGGTTGGTAATGTGAAGTAAGTATGATATTGAGAATTTGTGCATGTCAAATTATCCATTTAGCCATATGAATGCTACATTTTAGTTGTGTCAAATTTTATGGCTCAAAACTTACTAAGCATTAAATGCTTACTCCACTTCTGTAAATCTCTGTTTTATAGATTTTGGTTCTTCAGCTATCGGACTCGGGATTTTTGAAGTCGAAGTCGCCCACACTATCAAAGCGAACTTTGAAATGGCATGTATAGGACACCCCTTTTTGTTATTAGTCAAGTACTTTGGTGTTGTATATATTTGGATAGCCATGCGAAAATGGCTTATATATATTTTGAGCATAATGTTATAATCATCTTGAATGTATATGTTCATTAAGAGGCATGGAAATGTTTGGCAACGATTAGCCATTAGAATGGTTCATCATGATTATATTTTGGGCCATATATACTAAAGGGCTAGTTGAATCATGGAAACTATGAAATAGGTAAAGTCTACCTTAAAGGCAGATGCGGACAGCAGCAGTGATGTAGATTTGAAAAATAACGAAAAATAGTAGGAATGGAATTAAATAGTGAATAAATTATTTAATCAAACCTTGATGAATCTACTTTCACATGGAAGAAACGAAACAATCATATGAGTATTATGTTAAGAGATATTTAGGTTTTTGTGAAACAGGGCCAGAACGGTTTCTGGATTCCCTGTTCCGACTTTGGAAATTAATTATAAATTAACCAGAGACATTTAGAAGTCATTCTATAAATGTATAGATTCCTTTTTGAGTCTAGTTTCTATAGAAACAAACGGCATCAGTATTGAATCTCTGTACAGGGAGATATCCAAGTCGTAATGCATGAAGGTCAGTGTAGTCGAACCCTGAAACAGGGGAGATTTTAACTAATAAACTGTACTAATTTGCTCCATAAAAAATTCTAGAAAAAAATTTGTAGATGGATATATGAGTCTAGTTTTAGGAAAAAGTTACGGAACTGGTTTTCGAGTTTTGGAACTCGAGATATGATTTTTAAGGTGACAGTGACGCAGTTAGCCAGCTCGTCTGGAAATTTTAAAATGGACTGTACAAATAAGTGAGTTAAGTCTGCGAACCCCTCGTGTCTGACTCCGGCAACGGTCTCGGGTATGGGGTGTTACATTTCTTGTTTGCATTATTGTACTATTACAGTCACTGAGATGGGCTCAGGCCCAAACTAATACTGATACTGTAATGGGCTAAGGTGTTGATTGAAACTAAACCATGACTGAATTGGGCCTAGGCCAAGATTGTATATGCTACTGTTTGGTTATTTGATGTGGAATTACACACTGATTTTTTCATAACTCACCCATCTATTTATCTATACAATTAACCCCCAGTCGTAGGTGGATTGGTGTTGCGAGGGACTCAAAGGTGGCACACAACCACACGTACTTCCGTATTTGATTTTTAAATTATGAGTAATTTATTTTGGGTATTTTATTTGTAATAAGGCCTCTTTGGATTTTATTTTTAATTTGGGATTTAATTTTCTTTGGTTATATCTGCTAGTCTTAGGAACTCGAGTTTTAAAAAGAAACAACGTTTTTACAAAATAAACGCAAGAACACCATTGTTTTAAAAAGCTACCACTGTAAAACGATATCTTGACAATCAAAAAGTCTTTAAAGTAAATACCTTTTAATTATGACGCAAGTTTAAAATGAACAAAATGTTTTTAAACCATCATTAAGATCACACAACGTAAATAAATATAGAAAGGGCTATTCAATGATATCACATTTTGCAAAAAAATACTTTAATGTGACATCGCCAGATTCGAGCATAACGTCCAGGCCGAGTTTGGGGTGTTACATACATGGCCGGTCCACACGAGCGTGTGTCCCCTGTATTTTTAAAAAATTTCTATTTTTTTGGAAACACGAAAATTTACACACTTTTTCATGCCCTTTTTAACTTAAATTTATGCAGTTTCGATAAAATTTCTATCGAAAAATAATTAATTTTTATAAAATAATTAAAGTGTACTTAAATATGAAAAATTTTAATTTTAATTAATTTTATAATTAATTTTGATGAATTTTGGTTATTTTCGACATATTTACACAAAAAGCGAAAAGTGGCTCGGCAGACACTGCTAGAAGCACAAAATCGAGAAGCAATTTGAAATATCAAGGCGAATTAATTTTCAGCCTAAGAAGGTCCAAAATTATGTGTATTAATTCATAATATAATTAATTTTAATTTATATCTAATTTAATTTGGGTTAATAAATTATTATTAATAAATTTATGAAAAGTGGTCCAGTTGAGCCGAACCGAGTGAACCGAACCGACCAAGTAATGGACAGCCCAAAACCGCCCCATGTGCTAACCCAAATCAGCTTATTGGCTGATTATTTAGCTTCCAAAGAGGACCTTGAAGACTTGTCCAAATAGCATTCAAACCCCTCCACAAATAGTGGCTTCTAGATTTGCCCCAAGCTTAATTTGGCAAGTTTGAAATCATCAAACTTGCCACATGTGTGGCCGACCAAGGGAGGGCTCTTTGGCTGCTAATTTTAGCTATTTTAAGCGGCCCTCTTCAGCTATAAAATTCCCTTAAGCTGATCATTTGAAACACATCTCATTCATTCACATCTTTTCTCTCTTCTTTGCCATTCCAAATTCTCTTTCTCTCTTGCCGGTTTGTCCCCTGGAAAAGGGGTGTTCATAAGAAAATTTGGAGAAACATTGAAGTGTTCATAGTAGCTTTGGTCAATGAGGACAAACAGAGAATGAAGAATAGAGCAAACTAGTCAAGCCACAGAGAAACACCGGATTTGATTCTTGTTCCCTATCTTTTTAATTTTTGTTGTTGTTATGATGAACATATCTATGAATATTTATGTTGTTGGAATGGTTAATTTAATCAATTTAGCTTGAATTTAATTCGTGTTAGGTTGATTGTATTTCATTTTCTTAAATTTTTAAAATTGTGTTTATGTTGTTACAGGCATAGGCTTCGGTAAGATGCTTGATTAAGTAAAATCATGACTAAGTTATTCTTGCATTACAATTGTTAGGTAACTAATGAATTAATTATTTAAATGGATTGAAATTGTAATTAATGGACACAGTACTTAATTACTGCATGTTTAATCATCTAAGGTAGTTGAGGGTTAAATTAGCAATGGCATCTGACGGTACAATTGCCTTGCATAACTTGCAACATTATTGTGATTAAATTGTTTCAAGGTAAGGATACTTTGTTACCTCACATAGTCTTTTATGTGCTTATTAAATCGAGTTAATTTTTTGAATTGACATAGGGATATGTTTAAGAGATTATTTCAATTTAATAAGTATGTATGTACTATAACATATTTGCCTATTAAGATTTGTTTAATCGATTGAATTGACATAGGGATATGTCCAAGAGATGAATGGATTTTGGTAGGTGAGTATGTTCATAAGTTAGCAAATTACCGAGTTGCCATGAATTTATTCGTAACAATGTAAACATGAGTTTAATAATCCTAAGTTAAGAAATGTAATTAATCTAGCACAATTATTTCATCTTGATTAAAATCTATTTGAAATCGTGCATTTGAGATTTATTTATTTAGTTTACTTAGTTTAAAATCTTATTTTTTAATCACCCTATTCAAAAAAAATATTTTTCTTCACCAAAGTGTTTTAAATAACATTCATTAATAATTCTTTTCACAGTCCCTGTGGGTACGATAACTCAACATTTACTTGTCACTTTATTACTTGTTGCGATTGTGTACACTTGCACATTTCCATCGTTCCAGTTTTCCAAAAGTTTTTTGAGTTATCGGTTTAGTCCCGAACCACTTCTAATGCATGATTTGGACCTCGTAGGCTCGTATTAGGGACTTGATGAATGATTTGTGAATGACATGTATTTGAAATTGATAATTGTATGATAAATGTGTGTTCGATTGTGATATAAGTCTGGTAATGCTCCGTAACCCTATTCCAGCGACAGATACGGGTTAGGGGTGTTACAAATCAAGATGTCTCTATAACAAAGCTTACTAAGTACTCTTGTACTTACCAGGTTTGGAACGAGTTTGCACTTAGAGGGACAATGGCATGAGTTCATCAAAGTGGTGGCGACATGGGCTATTATGAATACAGTGGAAAAGTGGCGTAGTCAAGGATTATACCTTATAAGTTTGTCATCAATAATATATTATGTTGTAAAGATATATATTAAGTTTAACGTAACAAGTTAATGTATAATTCATATTTTTTCTCAGAAGATAGATATTTTAGTACAATTTTTAATTAAAATAATTAGAGAAATAGGAGTTTGTAAATTGTTTATTAAATTGTTATGTATTGTGTGATATAAAACCCGTGATTCGGACCTGATGAATCAGGTTGGGTTGAGTGTGTTACAATGGTTGTGTTGAATTTTAAAGGCACCTCAGTGTTGGTATTGCGAGTCCACTCTCCATGATCCTTCGTCAAATAATTGATTATTCCTTCCATATGTAGGTTCTCAAATGTGAATAAATTTATATTTTTGAGATAATGGTGGGAATAATATGGAGCATCATAAAATCTGCATATTTCTCGTAGTGCAATCAACACTTCTTTTCGTTGAAAAGTGACATGAGTGATTGTCTCACCCTACTGTCTATGATATTTCTAATCTTTTACAGCGACATAGAATTCCTAATATATTGCATCGACCACTGGTTCAGTTGGGTATCACAAAAGTTATTCCAATAGTGGTATCGCACAAAATCCCAAAACTCACCACAGGCAAACATGGTAGGGTTGAATCCACGTTCTTAAATGAACGATTGACCACTCATCTGGAGATAAAACCTCTCCACTTCTTAATTAGTGAATCGATTGGTATCGAAGTTGATCAGTGCATCGATAGTGCGTTGTTGTTTCTTTGATGCCATTGAAAAAAACTGCAACAATCCAAATGGTTAAAATTAATTAAAAACAAAGTTAGAGTAGAAAACCCCTAGTTGTTACTAACGAAGATTGATCCTCCACCAGTAGACAAGTAGATGACAACTTGAGGAAGAGGAGAAGGAAGGAGAAATCACTTATAGTATTTGAGGATTAGAGATGCGAAAGAACGAAACTAATCTTTGAGGTAATGGCGTAGGGAATGAAGGGATGTTTTTTTCTATTTTAGGGTGTTTGAATTGTGTCCTTTTAAGGTTAAGGATGATAGGTATAAATAAACTTTCGATGGGCTTTTAGCCAAACAATGGGTCGAACCTTGCTGAAAGTTATTGTCATGTCGTTCCATGCACATGCTATAGTGTGACACGATAACAAATAATTCCACAAATAGGCTACGAGATGGTCATGTCACAGTATAGAGGTCCTATTTCATGTCATAACGATTAATTTCTTGGGTTTTTTCTTTGAAATAGTCGTGTTGCACCACAGCTTTGGTGTGCTGTGACACACAATTTTTTCCACTCCTTTCGAGTTGTGCCGATGTCCTCCAATTGTCCATTCTTGTCCTCAATTGGCTTCGATCTCTCTCGTTGCTCTCAAAAACCTATTTTCTCCTAATTCTAACATATATTTTGACAATGGAATTCTAAAATATAAATAAAGAATAGTAATTTACAATATGTGTAGTTGAATTTACTTCAAGTTGAGTTAATCTAAGTGATATTATCGAACTTGTCTAGTGACCTTTTCTAATGCTCTTCAATTTCTCCGGCTTTACCTTTCATCTCTAATAGGGCTTTACATTCTAGGTCTTGCTTCTCTATTTCAGACTCAAAAGTGCCTTCAAATATCATTTCAATCTCTATCCATTCACTAGGAAGTTTTTGCCATCATTGGTCGTGAGTTCCACCACGCCCTGGGGAAAGATTCTGTCTACAGTAAATGGTCCCGACCAACTTGACTGCAACTTGCCTACAAATAGTTTTAATTTAGAGTTTAAGAGTAATACATGTGATCAATGTGAAAAGGATTTAAATTTAATCATGGCATCATGTCTCTTTTTATCCTTTTCTTTGTAAAGTTTGGCATTTTCATATGCCAAATATCTTAACTCTTCAACTCATTTAGTTGGAATAATCTTGCTTCCTTGGCTAAGGTTGGATCCAAATTCAATTTTTTGATTGCCCAATACACCTTCTTCTCTAACTCTATTGGAAAATGGAAGTTCTTCCCATAAACGAGTTTGTATGGTGACATACCCAATGGTGTTTTGTATGTTTTTCGGTAAGCCCATAGAGCATCATACAACCTCGTGCTCCAATCTTTACGATTTTGATTTACCATTTTTTCCAAGATATGCTTGACTTCTTGATTGGATACTTCCACTTTCCCATTGGCCTGAAGGTGATATCTTGTGGTAATTCGATGCCTGACACTATATTTGGCTAGTGCGACATCCAACTGTCGACTGAAGAAGTGAGAAACTTCATCACTAACTAAGGCCCTCAGGGTTTCAAATCATGTGAATATGTTCCTCCGTAGGAATTTTACTACAACTTTCGTATCGTTTGTTGGTAGAGAAGTTGCTCTACCCTTTTTGAGATGTAATCCACTGTTTGAAGAATATATTGGTTTCGAAAGGAACTCGAAAATGGTTGTATGAAATCTATGCCACATATGTCAAAAATCTCCACTTCAAAAATCCCATTTTGTGGCATCTCATCTCTTTACAAAGTGGCCTCCGTACGAAGATGTATGGCATCCGATTAGAATATCTTCTACCTCTTCTTCAACCACACAACGTCAGATTAATTGATCAGCACATTGTCGAAAAACTTATGGTTCCTATCATATATATTTTTTGGCATCATATTACGTTGAATTATAAAATGCCTTGGGCTAGATAATTGACAATGTTTGCATACCAAGGTTTTTTGGAAGTTGTTTAGAGTTGAAATAATTGCTCATCAATAGATTTTTCATTTATTTTCATTTCCTCTTTTCCTTCAGCTTCTAATTCAAATCGCCACAGATGATTAGCAACTTGAACTTTTGTCCATTTTCTATCAAGGATCCATAAATTAAATTCTTAAAGAAACAACACGCATTTGATTAGTCTCGCTTTTATTTCTTTTCTCTTCATTCCATACTTTATTGCTGAGTGGTCCGTATAGACATAAACTCGGTTTGCCATCAAATATAGTCTAAATTTATCTCATGCAAATACATCTACTAACATTTCTTTTTATGTGATGGTGTAATTGCATTGAGCTGGATTAAGTGTCTTACTTGCGTAATGAATGGGGTGAAAAACCTTGTCTTTATCTTATCCCAATACTGCTCCAACTGCATGATCACCTGCATCGCACATAATAACAAAAGGCTTTGTCCAATCAAGGCTGACTATAATGGTTGCTCAGACTAATTTCTTCTTTAAAATATTGAAAGCCTCAATGCATTTTTTGTTGAACTCGAAAGCGACATCTTTCTGTAGAAGTTTGCTCAATAGTTTTGAGGCTTGTGCAAAGTCTTTTATGAATCTTTTATAAAAATTGGTATGTCCTAAGAAATTTCTCACTCCTTGGGCATTTTTTGGATATGTTAGCTTCTCTATTACTGCAATCTTATCTCTATTAACTTCCAAACCTTTTTTGGAAATTTGATGCCCAATAACAATTCCTTCTTTTACCATAAAATGATATTTTTCCTAATTGAGCACCAGGTTAGTTTTTTCACATCTTTTTAAGACTCACTCGAGGTTGTGCATACATTTCATGAATGAATTTCCATAGGAAAAAAAATCAACCGTAAATATGTTTAATCTTTCTTCCAACATGTCGACAAAGATCGCAATCATACAGTGCATGAATGTAGCTGGAGCTTTGCATAATCCAAGCGGCATCCTTCAAAAAGCATACGTTTCAAAAAGACATGTAAACATAGTCTTTTCCTTATCATCTGGATGCATAGGAATTTAATGATATCTCAAAAAT
The DNA here is from genome assembly GCF_025698485.1 of Gossypium arboreum. Taxonomy (NCBI): domain Eukaryota; kingdom Viridiplantae; phylum Streptophyta; class Magnoliopsida; order Malvales; family Malvaceae; genus Gossypium; species Gossypium arboreum. The sequence goes on along the minus strand of NC_069075.1, from coordinate 65,488,519 downwards.
CCATCAAGGAAATAATAATATTCCGTACTTGCCAACTGGTCAAGCATTTTGTCTATAAATGGTATCAAAAATTGATCCTTTTTAGTTGTGTCGTTCAATTTCCTATAGTCGATACAGACCCACCATCCTGTAACTGCCTGATTGGGAATTATCTCATTCTTCTAGTTTGTCAACACTGTCATTCCTTCTTTTTTTTGAACACAATGTGTTGGGCTCACCCATTCATTGTCAATGATGGGATATACAATTCCTGCATCTAACCACTTTACCAGCTCCTTCATGACCACCTCCTTCATTGCTGGATTAAAATCGCCACTGGGCCTCGACCACTAGTTTCTTTCCTTCATCTGATCTTATTTTATGTTGACGTAAAATTTGATTTCAGCAGTGGTCCACCCTATAGAGCTTTTTATGAGCTTTAAGTACATCCAAGAGGGTTTTATCTTGCTCCGTCGATAAGCCTGCTACAATAACACTAGTAAAGCATCGTTCTCACCCAAATACCCATATTTCAAATGTGAGGGAAGGGATTTAACTCCAATATCAGTGGTTTGAAAAATGATGGAATCATCTTGGCTACAAGATTATCTAACTGACGTAGAGGTTCTTTATATTTTCTTTTCCAGTCTAGTTGATAAATGTGTTCCAAATACTTTTCTAGCAGTTTATCAATAAACCCGTCTTCCAGAATTTCTTCAATATCTGAAGTGCAGCCTTCATCTTCACTCAATTGTTCTTCTATGTCTTCCTCCTTGTTCTCATTCACCTCATCAATTCCCATTACTTCTTTTGTCAGTTCTAATTCTCTAATTTTTCTCCAAGTATAATCATTGTTGCTTACTATTTCAAGGAGAATAACAATTTCTTGAGGAGTTTTTGACCAAACACTTCTTCAACCATTACATCAAACTATTCCTTGCTCTCCTGATCTAAATATACATAAAAGTGTTGTGATTGAAAGACTGTATTGATTCCACCCCCAAAGCTTTTCATACAATTATTTTGAATCCATCCCATGCTTAACCGAGAGTTTGGACGGGACCCTGTTTGAATTGTAATAGCTCCTCATTTGTCTTTAACCGTACAGACATGGGTATGGTCCTTTGTAAGAACCACTGTACAAACTCTTCCCATGTTGTAATAGTTACCAGAGGTAACGCTTCTAACCATTCTTGAATCTGGCCTTCAAGGGCAAAAGGGATTAGTAGTAACTTGATTGCTTCTTCTGAAACTCTAGCATAGCTCATTGAGCTACATATTTGTTCAAACCTTCTCAGAAAAGTCATAAGGTCCATGGTTGAGTTGTCATTAAACTACATATTAGTTAATAACCATGTTAATAAGGAGGGATTAATCTCAAATGGAATTGTACTTATTATTGGTCGGGCAATACTAAGCTTTAGCCCATTTGTGTCAAATATAGTTTTACCCATCATAATTTCCATAATGTCCCTCCACTAAGTTTACTAAAAAGTATCATATCTATAGGCTTTCATGTTCCTACTTACCTTATTAATTATAAGAAAAATAATTATTTTCTAGATTTAATGTCTAAACCTCCTCGACAACAACACCAACAACTTAACCGTCTATAACCGAGTTATTGTTTATAATAAAAATAACATACCAAATATATATATAACTAGAATAACGAAGTCTGCAAGTGCATGGCTCAAATTGTAATATAGTATAGTTTACAATGAAACACTTAGAAGTGTTTCGAGGATCAAATCCAAAGGAGGATTGAATAAATCTATAAAAACATTTTTACTATAATAAGTCTAAATAGCAAACAAATCATAAAATAGATTAATAAGAGAAATTAAATAAAAGAGAAAATAATAAACAACTTAAATAAATAAAACCAATTAGGAAGGTTAACTCATTTTAGGATTTATAATTAACTTCAAATTAGGGTTTTAGGGTGAATTAGCTATCGATTAACCAATTATTACCTCCCGACCTTAAATTAATTAATCGACTGGTTAATACTTGTTTATCTTTCAATCTCACTTTCTCAACCAGGACAAACCACAATTTACTCGGTTTGACTTATCTCCCAATCTCATCTCCCATATTATTACTTCCTAGGATTGTCAAGCCTAGGGTTTAAGAACGCAATATATACCAACTAATCCTCTTGGGAAACCCTAAATCCTTTGTTAATCACATCCCCATTCACTCGTTAATCTCCCCTAAGGGATTTAACCACTCATGTTATTCATAATCTTAATCTCAACTGAACAAAACATGTAAAGAACACGATTGAATTGAAAGAGAAAAGATATTAGAAAAATTATATGGAGAACGCAGTAGTAAACCTCTCGATCAAAATCACAAAATATGTTGCTTGGAAAGAAGAAATAAACTAAATACTTTAATAATATATAAGAAATCTTGGATCAAAATCGATTTCAAGAGGAAAAAAAAGATTTTATAAAATCTGAAAGAAAACTAATCTAATCCTAGTCCTAAACTACTGGGGTTTTTTATTGCGCCTTGGACGACTTAGTTACATCAAACCTGTAATGCCCCAAAATTTAAATTTTTGTTTCTACGAATGCGTGGCACAACTGTGTATCTTATTCAGTGGTTAAGTGTTCTGGTTGTGTGTGGGCAGTCCCCAGCTCAAGCTATGACTTGGGCAAATTTTGGCAATTTTTATGAATAAAGCCCTATCTTTGGCTAATAAGTTGTTAGGTAATTGTTGGTAAGTTTATATTAGAATGGGTCTGCTGGTCTGGTGGATGTTCTAGTCTGTGCAAGAGCATTATTTTTGCTATGGGTGCCGTGTAGGAGTTTGAAGGGAAGTAAAATACTGTAGTGTTGAGTTTGATGTGTAGTAGGAGTTGAGGGAGAAAAATAAGGGATTTTGGAGTGATCAGTTAGGGTTAGATCATTATGACATTTTTTTCTAATATTTTGCCTCATCTTCCTCTTCCAAATTTCTGATGCCAAATTTTCCCTTTCCCCTATTCTCTTTTTGTTCTCGTTTTTCTTTTATTCTTCTGCATTGAAATCCTACTGCCATTTTAGCTTCCAATTCTAGTTTTCTAGACTTTGGTTTTTCTTCCTTTACGAGTTGGTGAGTTTCGGTAAGTGTAGTAATTGAAGCTATTTTGATTCAAGACATTGATTGATGGGTCTCATTTTGATTTTGGAAAAGGTTAAAGGGCTAGAACTTTCGATCAGCGTTGAAGCGGTGTAGAAACACTGTTACTCGATTAAATGTAAGGTTTTTGAAGGCGTTGAGTTTAACATCTCAATAAAGTTTCATTTAAGTTCTGTTTTAACACTGATTTTGGGCCTTGGAATATCGATTTATAGGTTCTTGAGTGATCGGGGTTTTTTTAGCTTCGAATAATACCGAGTGTGTACTCGATTATGCAAAAAATGGGGTTTCGATGAAATTCAAAAACCCTACTTAGATGTCACACAAGCGTGTGGTTGCCCATGAGGTAGGCCGTGTGCCCTGACACGGGCGTGTGTTCGACGAGGCTAGGCCGTGCACACATGACACGACCGTTTAATGGCCAAGCAGGCCTTGTGCTACACACGGGCTGGACTGATTTGGGCCGTACAGGCCTCAAGGGCGTGTGGACCCACACAGGTAAATCGTACGGGCATGTGAGATTTTGGTCCAAGCCATGTGATCCATACAGCCAAGGAAAATTTGGGTCGTGGGAGCCACATGGGCTGGCCACATGGGTGTGTGAGCCTATTTTTACTGAAATGACTGTTAAGGTTGCATGAGTGGCCCTAGTCGACTGTGAACCTATTGTAGGGTCGATAAGAGTCACTTAGACCCCTAATTTTGTGAACTAATTGTTTGATTTATATATATATATATATATATATTGAGCATGATGATAGTATGTGTAACGGCCCGACGATTTTGGGCTTAGTCAGAACAGTGGTTTTGGGACCACAAATCCTATGGTTGAGAAATTATTTTTAATATTATTTTGGTGTTATAGAATGATTATATAGGTACATGAAAATTTTGGTAAATTAATTTTAGTGTTTGTGAGCTTAATTGAGAAAAATGACTAAATCGCATAAAAGGGCAAAAGTTTTGTTTTGCTAGCTAAATGTGTTAAATAGCTAGAGAATCATAATTAGGGGTCTTTAAAGAGAAAAAAAAACCTTTAAGAAAGGCTTGGCTGGCCATAGAGACAAAGAAATTGAAAAGTCAAAGTTAGGTGGGCATTAGGTGACTTATTTGGTAATAAAATAAAACAAAAAGGAAAAAGGTTGTCATATTTTCATCTTTCTTCTTCATCCACTGAAAATGGTAGCAAACAAGAGGGTTTTGAGAGCCCAAACTTTCATCCACTTATATCCCTTACAAGTAAGTGATTTTGATGGCTTTTCTTGATAATTTTTGTACTTTTGGGACCCTTGTAGCATAGGCTAGCTAATGAGGGGACTATTTTGCAAAATGGTTGAAAGTCTAGGGTTTTTCCATGAGAGTATTTATGTTTTTAGCTAAAACTTTATGGAAAAAAAAGGAGTCATGGTTATAAAATAAAAAACTTTTGTGAAAGGATTTTCATGAAAACACCTAAAATGGACCATTTTGTAAAGTTTGTTAAATGGACGGGAATTGTGTGAAATAATTAGAATTTTGTGTTGCTACAAGAGTATTAAAGGTTGGTCTAGGCTTGGTTAATGAGGAAATTTGATAAAAATTGTTTTACGAGCCTAGAGGCAAAATCGTAATTTTTGTGAAAATCTAGGTGCAAAATGGTCATTTTTCCAAAGTATGAATTGTGGAACGCTTAATTTAATTTGATGATTAAATGAGTAAATTTTATTATTTTAGATTAAAAAAATCAAGATTCGGGCTTAAATCGAGAAAGTACGTGGTTTAGGACAAAAAAAGGAATAATTAGCCGTTTTTGCATTCGAGGTAAGTCCATGTGATTAAATAAGCATGTTATCCATTTTATTGTTAATATACTTGAAATATATCTTGCTATGATTGTATTGAATTATATGTTGATGATATTGAGTATGAGAAAGTGATGCCAAATGTTAATAACATTTATGTGATGATTGAATACATTGGAAATTTGATGGAATATGATATTCCATTGAAACAAATAAGTTGCACGTAAATATTAAAATTTTACTATTATTATGCATTAAATTATTGATACTGTATGAAATGTTTGATTTTGTTACGAATATGCATGACGAAGTTTGATGTGATGAAACTCCCGGTTGAACCGTTGGAATAGATCAGATATCCATGCCGTGATACTAAGGTTACGTGAGCCAGTGTAAGACCATGTTTGGAACATGGCATCGACCTCGAGAAATAAGAGCTAGTGTAAGACCATGTCTAGGACATGGCATCGGCCTCGAGATATGAGAGCTAGTGTAAGACCATGTCTGGGACATGGCATATGGCATCGGCCTTGAGATATGAGAGCTAGTGTAAGACCATGTCTGGGACATGGCATCGGTATCGATAGATGAGAGCCAATGTAGGACCATGTCTGGGGCATGGCATCGGCTTTGATGTGTGAGCCAGTGTAAGACCATGTCTGGGACATGGCATCGGCTTTGATGTGTGAGCTAGTGTAAGACCATGTCCGGGACATGGTGTCGGCACCTTACCCTATGCTTGAGGCTTACTGAATATCTTGTAGTATTCCAAATGGTTCAATGGGAAATTTACAATTTATGTCGGAATAAGAAAGGTTATGACAATGTCGTGAGTGGTACAGGTACTTACATGAAATTCATGAAATGCGTGCTCAATTTATGTTGTATGATTAGTAAGGAAAGAAAATGAGTAAGTTATGTTTATGATCATGTTGAAAGGGTACAGGTATGTACTAAAAATTCATGAGTGATGAGCTTGATGTATATTGGACTTTTGGTAAGAATGTAAATGAGTAAGTCATACCTATGAGAATGACTTTGTGACGACTTTGTAAATATTAGGTCGATACCTATGGTGTATAATTATGTGGTAAATTTGATGGATGATTATGTGTGAGGCTTTTAGGAAGAATTAAATTAGGACATGATATGTTTATCCCTTCACCTTATAGCCTAATGAATATAAAAAGAGAAATTGATTGGCATAAAAGCCTATTTAAAGATAATTATGAAAGGGTAAAATTAGTATTGAAACAGTTTTGGACAGTAGCAGTCTAACTATGAAAATATACCATAAATTGTGGAAATCAGATTAGAAGTATAATAAAACATGAAATTAAAGCTAATTGAGTCTAGTTTCATATAAAAGAAACTGTGTAAGTAAAAGAAGTTCATATTATGAGATATTTGAATTGCTGTGATACAAAGTCAGAATGATTTCGAAATCTCCTATTCCAATTTGAGAAAATCATTAAAAATTTTACAAAAATAATTATGGGTTATAATTTATATTCTTAGAATCCTTAATGAGTCTAATTTCAAAAGAAACAAATGGAAACATCATCTAAATCCTGTATGAGGATATAATTAATTTTTAGTGAAGAAGGGTCGAAACTGTCAGACAGTAGAATAGGGACAACTTTAAAGAATAAATTGTACTTATTGGCTAGACCAAAAATTTTGAAAATTTTATGGTAAGAAGATATGTTAGTCTAGATTCAGAAAAAAATTAGTGTATCTTAATTTGGAGCTCTTTATCTCAAGATATAAATAATTTAATGATTGTGACTCGAGAAAATAGTTTGACCTGAACATAAGTAAAAGTGCAAATATGGTTGTATTACCTTGAGAAGAAAATTGATAAATTACTTATTATTTTCATACGGTCTTACTAAGTTATAAAGCTTACGGTCTTACTAAGTTATAAAGCTTACTCCCTTCTTTTAATTTTCTTTAGTGTTGTTAGGTTAGCTCAGAAATTGGAGAATCGTCGGAGGCAGCGCCACACTATCAAGCCATCACCTTTGGAATATTGATATATATATATATATATTAAGTGTTTTCAAGTGAGTGGCATGTATAGGGGCTCAGTTTTTATAATATGTGTAATTATGATTAGCTGAATGTATTGGCCTATATTAAGTTATTTGTATATGGCCAAGAGGTGTGGTTCATATGGATTATTGTTGCGAACCTATCTATCTATGCTATGTTCTAATGCTTGTGAATGATTCTTAATATGGGATGCTAAATCATTGAAGTAATGTCATGATATGTGTCCTTGGTATGTATATAGATGTGAAAGATTAAGGGTAACATAAGGGCTTGGAAAATAGCCTAAGTGTTGGCCACATGGGCTGAGACACGGCTCTGTGTCTCAACCGTGTGGTGAAAAAAACCTTAGCACACGGGCGTGTGGCTTGGTCGTGTGGTTCAATTTGTTTGCTGACGTCATAAACATAGAGTTACACGGCCTGAGGACATGGGCATGCCTTTATGTCCACACAGGCGTGTGACCCTGTTTGCTTGAAATTTTACAAAGTTTTCTAGAGTGCACAGTTTAGTCCCGAATCAATTTCAAAGTGTGTTTGGAGCCTCATAGGCTTACAGTAGGGACATTAAGGGGTATTGTGAAAAGTTTTAAATTGAAACAAAATTTTATGACCCGAAAATGTTTGTAAGTATGTGTTCAAGCCCGATAACACCTCGTATCTTGTTTCGGCATCGAACTTGGGTAAAGGGTGTTACAGTATGCATGTATGCTAAACTGGTTATATGAACTGATATCGTGAGATAGAATGACATGATTTGTATGTTGCATTTTGGAGCAAGTATACTGAAGGGCTTTTAAGCCTAATATACTGACAGCTCAGCTGCAAATTACTATTTTGTGCTGCATTCGGTACTATCTGGAGTGT